>NC_134740.1:2474652-2795902 GCF_049634645.1 Pelodiscus sinensis
TCTTCAAGGCAGAGGAGCGAGGCAGAGCCAGGCTGTGCAGAGACCCTGAGCAGGGCTTAGGGCTGCGGCCGACGCATTTTCTTGTGGATCCAATCGATGAAAGTGGAGACTCTCGTGTACACGCCCGGGGGGGTGTCAGGCCCCCAGGACACGATGCCCTGGGCCTTACCCCCACACAGCAGAGGGCCGCCGGAGTCACCCTGCAAAACCGAACAGACCATGGATGGAAAACAGCTCTGAGAGTCATTTCCCCGTTGCTGACTGGCTCGGTGACACCCCGATGGCCTCCAGCCCCTGCTTGGTCCGTCCCAAGCCCAGCCCACGTGTCTCAGCCCGATCACTGACCCACTCTCTCGGAGTGGTGATGCACTAAGAACTCCAAGCCAGGGGCAGATTTACCTGTGCAGAATTTCTGTCGTTCTCTGAGTGCCCTGCACACAGCATGGTCGCCGGGTCATAGTTATCATCATATGAGCACTCCTCGTTGTCCAGTACATCCACTTCCACTTCCTGTAGCGCGTTGGCAGCAGAGGAGTCATCTTCAGGGAAGGTGCGACCCCAGCCGGCCACACGACACACTGTCCCAGCCTCTGTCTCTTCACCAGCACAGGGCAGGGGGATGGCGCCCACCTCCCCGTTCAGTTTTGCTGGTTTAGCCAGCTGGCACACAGGAAGGAAGAAGATGACCATCAGCAGGGCACTCATGGGGAAAGAGTTGGATATTGTCTCCAGCAAAACGGTCCCCTGCAAAATTCCCAGGCTCTGTGGCCACTGGGATCGGGGGATGGGATGGGGTGGTACCTGCAGCAGTGTGAGGTCACTGGGGGTGGGGGATGGGATGGGGGCGGTACCTGCAGCAGTGTGAGGTCACTGGGGGCGGGGGATGGGATGGGGCGGTACCTGCAGCAGTGTGAGGTCACTGGGGGTGGGGGATGGGATGGGGGCGGTACCTGCAGCAGTGTGAGGTCACTGGGGGCGGGGGATGGGATGGGGGTGGTACCTGCAGCAGTGTGAGGTCACTGGGGGTGGGGGATGGGATGGGGTGGTACCTGCAGCAGTGTGAGGTCACTGGGGGTAGGGGATGGGATGCGGGTGGTACCTGCAGCAGTGTGAGGTCACTGGGGGTGAGGGATGGGATGGGGCGGTACCTGCAGCAGTGTGAGGTCACTGGGGGTGGGGGATGGGATGGGGCGGTACCTGCAGCAGTGTGAGGTCACTGGGGGTGGGGGATGGGATGGGGGTGGTACCTGCAGCAGTGTGAGGTCACTGGGGGCGGGGGATGGGATGCGGGCGGTACCTGCAGCAGTGTGAGGTCACTGGGGGTGGAGGATGGGATGGGGTGGTACCTGCAGCAGTGTGAGGTCACTGGGGTGGGGGATGGGATGGGGGTGGTACCTGCAGCAGTGTGAGGTCACTAGGGGTGGGGGATGGGATGGGGCGGTACCTGCAGCAGTGTGAGGTCACTGGGGGTGGAGGATGGGATGGGGTGGTACCTGCAGCAGTGTGAGGTCACTGGGGGGTGGGGGATGAGATGGGGCGGTACCTGCAGCAGTGTGAGATCACTGGGGGTGGAGGATGGGATGGGGCGGTACCTGCAGCAGTGTGAGGTCACTGGGGGTGGGGGATGGGATGGGGCGGTACCTGCAGCAGTGTGAGGTCACTGGGGGCGGGGCGATGGGATGGGGGCGGTACCTGCAGCAGTGTGAGGTCACTGGGGGTGGGGGATGGGATGGGGCGGTACCTGCAGCAGTGTGAGGTCACTGGGGGTGGGGGATGGGATGGGGGCGGTACCTGCAGCAGTGTGAGGTCACTGGGGGTGGGAGATGGGATGGGGGCGGTACCTGCAGCAGTGTGAGGTCACTGGGGGTGGGGGATGGGAGGGGGTGGTACCTGCAGCAGTGTGAGGTCACTGGGGGTGGGAGATGGGATGGGGGCGGTACCTGCAGCAGTGTGAGGTCACTGGGGGTGGGGGGATGGGATGGGGGCGGTACCTGCAGCAGTGTGAGGTCACTGGGGGTGGGGGATGGGATGGGATGGTACCTTTAGCAGCATGATGTCGTTGTTAAGAGTTTTGTCGTCATATTCTGGGTGTGGGATCTGTTGTCTCACTGTGATTTTCTGCTGGGTCCTTTCCTTGTCCTTAATCTTGTGGGCTCCCAAGGTGACATTGATCTCCCTGTGAAAAGCAGGATCATCCCGTGAGGTGTTAGGGGCAGGGTGAGGTGTGGGTCGGGTGCTTGGGGGATTGACATGCCGGGGACAGGGCAGCCAGGGATTGTTAAAATGTGAGATTCCGCCTCCAAATCCGCCATCCGTGGTGGGGGGGGTGTTGCGTAAGGATGGTGGGAACTGGCCTTTTCCTTTTAGGGGACACCCGCTTCCCTGAGACCAGCCAGTGGTGTCGAGCTCCCACTAACCCCTGGTGCTGCTCCCCTCAGCCACTTTGCGCCTGGGTCCCACATCCAGTGACCCTACCCCCAGCTCAATCCAGGCAGGGGACCCTGCCCCACGCTGGGCAATGGGCCAGCCCCAGCTGCGGTCACTGTGACGGCTGGGGGGCTATCTTTTCTATAAGCCAGTGTTCCCTCCTGGCTGCTCTGCGCTGTGCAATTCCCACTCACTCACCCACGTGTGGATTGGCCCAGAGACCCCGTTCCAGCCTGGGCAGAGAGCAAGGCTCTTCCCAGGGGGAGAGACAACGGATAGGAGGCAGAGATGGCCACCTGGCTGAGGGGCACAGCCCGGGAGCGTAGTCAGGCTTGGCTGGGGGAAGCACGAAGAGACTGAGCCAAGGACAGGGGGGTTCAATGGCCTGTGATCCCCATTCCCCCAGGAGGACTAGGCTGTCTGCACTGGCTCCTTGTGTTAACATCTCTCCTGTGCTGTGCTGTGCTGTGCTGTACCTCGGAGAAGCAATAGAACCTTCTATTTGGCTGGCTGCAGATGGGGGGGCAGGATCACGGGCTCCCGAATACGCCATCACACAGCCCCATAGATTTACCCAGTGCGGCAGCTGGGCGGTGGTGGCCCCTAGAGGCTTGCCAACACCCCCTCAGCAGATCAGAGCCCTGGGCTCTGCTCCCCCAGCCTGGCCACCTCTCTGCCCCACCCCTGCCCCCCATGCCGGTGCCAGAGCCCCTGGCTTCCCACCCCCACTGCCCCCACATCCCAGCCCTGACGCACTTACTCCCCCCAGCAGTGAGCAGCCGTCAGCACAAAGTTCTCTTCCACCAGGAACCCACCGCAGCCCAAAATTTTCTTTCCATGTTGTATACGCAGATGGGCCATGTAGGGCCTGGAGTGGGGCCAGGCTTCTCTTCCCTCAATGATCTCACCTGGGGGGAAACCAGGTTCATGCAAAGGGCCCCAGCTCCTCCCTGGGCTGGGCTGGGCTGGGCTGGGACTTAGTCCCCCCTTGAAAAGTGGAGCCTCCACAGCCCCAACCTACCCCCTTGTTAGCTCTGCCCCACACTGGGCCTCCCCTGGGGCCGGAGGAGAAATCAAAAGCTCTGATCTCTCCGTGGCAGGAACTGGTGCCAAATGCACCAACAATGGGTGAGTCATTGCCCGGACTTGCCACAACGGCATTAGTGGCCAAGGTCGAACCCGAGCAGGCCTGAGAACTCCCAGACAGGGACTGGCTGGTTCCAAGGGTGGGGAACAGGACCCGGGGTCTTTCCCAGTGGGTGCAGCTCAGAGCTGCTGTCACTGAACCAGGGGATCATTTTCTTCTTTTCTTCGGCTCTTCCTTCCCTGCACAGTTGCTGACACCGAGGTTAACGGCGCTGGGTGAGACAATCCCCCCCCCCATACACACATCCTCTGTCACAGACATCACCACTGAACAGGGTAGCAACATGCTTTCATCTCTGCTGGGGAGATCTTTCCCACCACCTCCCTGCAAACTTTCTGCCTCAATTTGCCTTTCCTCAGGATCCCTCCCTCAATCCCCTGGTGCTGCCTCTGTGTCACTAATCATGAGTAGTGTGAATGGTGCTAATTTGGAATAAGGATTAGATGTAGATTGTTAATTATTTCATTTAAATATTGCTTTTAATGCCTTTTAATGCTTGTAATGCCTTTTAGTGTCTTTTAATGTTGTTTTAATTGCTTAGTACTAAATACACATATATATACTGATTTTAAAAGTGCTCCTGAATTGTTAAAGGTATGGTTAAGATACTGTGGAAGACTCTTTTGTTCTGTGAATGCTGAACGATATGCATATTGTGATAAGGCTTGATCAACCGGATCACAGTACCCTCTTGTGACATTTGTGCATCTGGTGTTGTCAATGCTGGGAATAGAGAGACGGGGGGAGATCATATGGGGATCTACTCCCCCTTTTTGAGGTTGTTTCTCTTCTTTGAGAATCACCTCCCACTGGGTTTTAGGAGACTGTGCAGATCAGTATCCCCACCTGTTTGTTCATCATGATGCACATTTTCCACCCAGGTTCTACTTCCCAGAATGGCGATTTAACTGGGTGAAGGGACATTTTATTTGTTTGATACCTGGCTGAGGCATCAGCTAGTCTTTTGCCTCTGGGGAACTGGTTGGTGTTTGTGCCACACACATGAAACAAGTCTGAGTAACACCCTGCAGTATAATCTTATCACTTTACCTGCCACGAGTATTTTATTGGAACGATAATGGTCAGCAAATTATGAGTTTTTAGGTGATACTTCACTAGGCACACTTGGAATAAAATTTATCATAATGAATTAGGAACAAAAGAGATCAACCTGTTACAAGCCCTGAGGTAGCACCCACAAAACCCAGTCCCCAAGACCCTCCATTCTCCCCAAAGTCCCAGGGGGCCCTCGACCCAGCTGTACTCACCAGCCCAAGTTGCAGGGTTTAGGAGAAAGACCATGGTGAACAGAAACAAGATGTGGACCTGCATGTTTGCAGTCGGTGCAGGGATGATGCATCTGCAGCAAAGCTGCAGGGTTTGTAGACTCAGTTTAGGTAGAGGGATTCAAGGGGGCAGGAAACGTCACAGTCACCTTCACACTCATCAAAATGCAGTTTTCAACCACAAGGGCTGGGGGGAAGGATAGAACATGTGTCAGCCCAGAAGCAGGGTTCCTGCACATCTGGCTGGATGATGCATAACTGGATGGAGAAGACCCTAGTGGAGACGTGTCCAGCAGGGTCCAGGGCTGCTTTGGGTACCAGCTCATACCTGGGCACATCTGGGCTCCCTGCTGGTGTTTCTGGGATGGCGGTGGGGGTGGGGGAGGGCAGCGACTGATCTCAGTGATGGGTGGGAACAGGGCCTTTTGATCTTTCTGAGGGTGGGGCCAGACCTGAGCTGGGTGGGGCTGGATAGAGCAGGCACCAGCCCCCATCCCAGCAACCACAGGGGGAGGGTTTCTCAGAAGCCCCCCAGGGAGTCTGTGACCACGTGATGGGGATGGGGCTGTTTCTGTAACACCCAGCAACTGGGCACTGTGACTGTGCAGAGGGGAAATGACACAGCGAAGAGACTTGTAGACCCTGCAGACCTGGCTTGTAGCTCCCTTCAGTATCACCGTACACCCGCTCTAACCACTACACCTCATGCCCTTCCCAGAGCTGGGGATAGAACCCAGGAATCCTGGCTCCCAGCCACTATCCTGCTTCAACCCATAGAAACCCTCCCATTCCTGCCACCCTCCCAGTGTTGAGTACACTTTGTGCCAACTGGCGAGGCTCTCCCTGTCCTTCCCAAGTCCTTCCAGTCCCAGCCTCAAAAAACTCACCACACCAAAGATCCTGCTGCCTTGGGGTTCAGCCCTGCCCGGTGTGGGTGGAGACAGTGTAGATGCAGTTTCCTGAGAAACTCCTCTCTACAGCTAGTCTCTCCTGACCAGCTCCCCAGCCATGATGAGCAGACAGATCCTCCAGGAGCTATATGCCTTGGCTCCTTCTGCAATCCATATGTCTGTGTGAGTGCCTGAGGGCAGAAATGAATGTGAGTGAATGGATGTAGGGGTGTATGTTTGTGTGTGTGAAAGAGATAGCTGGTTCCCTCTTTAGTTCAAACCTTTGGTGGCAGCTTTATTTTTGTAGGGCATACAATGGAGTGCTAATTCCCCATGCAATAAACCCATGATAATGTAACCCTGGGTGGTCTCCAGTGGGAATTTGTTGGTGTACCATTATCTGGTGAAGCATGTGGGTCAACCACCACAAGGGGACACTAGTGATAGAGCATGAGTGGGCTCCAGTGGGAATGTTTTGGGGTGGCAGAAGCCTCTGGAGGCAAAGTATTTTAAGGTCTTTCATGGGCCCCCCAGCTTCTGTTTGTGGAGTGCCAGAGTAGGGAACCGCCTGGACATGGTGGCAGCGGTGGGATGTTTAGAAAAGGCCAGCGTTCCTCCCGTCCATCGCAATACGGCTGATAGTGTTTGCGCTGAACTTGGAACCCAGGCTGGACTGCACTTTGGTGCCCCCATTCCCACACAGCAGGAAAGGCCACGGACAGCACAGATCCACACAGAGATGGCTGGATCCTAGTGATATGTTTTTCCTACTTCCCAGGTCTGACAGTGCCAGTTTAGCTGTTGATCAGCTTCCCAGCACTGGCAGACAGAGCTCCAGAAGACAAGGAAACACTCGGGGGATATTAAACTCCATGTTGATTCCAGGGGTCACAAAGTGGCCAGTGACATTAACAAGGGTTCAGCTGGTGAGGGAAAGGGGACATTGACTACCCAGTGTGCTCCAGGAAGGAACTGACTGGACTTAGCTAGCACCTCCTTATATAGCAGCCTGCCGTACCCTGATAGGCTGCAGTGAAAGTTGCCCCTCTACCCTGCTTGGAGGACCTCTCCACTGCTTCCACTGTTGGCCATGGTGCTGAAAGGCCTCCGGCAGGAAGGTTGGGCTTTGTCCGACCCATCATGCTGAGTCAGAGCTGTTTCTTCCACGTAACGGGAGATGGGAAGGCCTGTCTCTCTCTCCAACAACGGACTTCTTATAAGTGTCACTAGGGCAAAGTCTGGATAATTCATCAGGTTTTATTGTTTTTCTGGTTTGGGAATGTGGAATTGATGACTGAGCTGTTCAAAGTGTATTTTTTTTCTTTTCCCTTTAAAAGAGTTTTCCTTTTGTAACTACATTTGAGCCCATGGGGGATCCCTCATGAGTATATCAATTGGTGGCTCTTTTTCATTTAGAGTATGTTTTCATTCATGCTTGCAACTATGGTATTGTTTTGATAACAAAATCTTGTTTTCTTTTTCTAATTAACGGGTATTGTGTCCTGGTGTTATCTTAAGGATGAAATTTCCCAAGTGATTTCTTCTCTGTTTTTTTTTTTACAAATACTTGGATGGTGGCAATGTTTTTTATTCTCCAAAGTCTGGGTATTAAAATTTTGGGCGGAGTTTTTGTACCAAAGCCTGGAGAGATCAGGCTTTGGGGTGCTTTTGTGACCCTCTACTTCTCCATTTGTCATGCCAAAGTGAGGAACAGCCTTGACAGGGAGAGTGAAGAGTCTATTATTCAACATTTCCATCCTATGTATGCATGCAGGACCATCCTTACCCATACGCAGAATATGCAGCTGCGTAGGGGCTCCCAAAAATCTGGGGGCATTGCTAGATCTTAATGTCCACCCACCCACCTCTTCCAGTCCCTGTTTGGGGCTTTGCTTCCTCCGGAGAGGATTAGCTTAACTCCTCCCCCCAAGAAATAGCCTGAGACCCACCAAGACTCAACAAAGCTTACTTACTTACTTACTGCCCGTTACGCCAATGGCGCATAGGGCAGCAACAAAGTCCTTCCACTTCTGTCGGTCGCAGGCCAAAGCGCCTATTGTTCCCCAAGTCTGATGATGGTCTTTTAATTCTTGTTCTACTGTTCGGTGCCAGGTTGTTTTTGGTCTTCCTCTCTTTCTCTTCCCATCTGGTTTCCAGTGGAGTGCAATTTTCGTAATAGATCCGTCTTCTCTTCGTAACACATGACCTATCCATCGCCAGCGTCTTTTCATAATTATAGTGGCCATGTCTTCTTGTTTACACTGAGACAGTAGATCTTCGTTGGAAATTTTATTTGGCCAAAATATCCTGATTATTCTTCTAAGATTCTTGGTATGGAATGTAGACAATTTAGTAAGGTCTCGTTGTATCATGCGCCAACATTCTGCTCCATAGAGAAGCACTGGAAGAACACAGCTGTTGTATAGTTTCAGCTTAGTGCGCACGCTGTACTTTGAGGATTTCCAGATGTTATTCATACTGATAAAGGCATTTCGTGCTTTACTCAGTCTATTCTGAATGTCTTGCTTACTTCCACCATCTGGGGTGATGATACTACCCAAATATACAAATCTATCTGTAAAGGGAAGATCGTTGTTATTGATCTTGATGGGGGTTTGTGTTATAGTGTTCAGAGTCATGACTTCTGACTTCTTCTGGTTTATCTTAAGGCCAACTTGTGAGCTATATTTATTTAATTTATCTGTTTTATCTTGCATATGCCGATGAGTGTGAGAAAGAAGTGCCAAGTCATCGGCAAAATCCAGATCTTCAAGTGTACAGAAAAGCGTCCATCTAATGCTGGTATGCTCCTCCTCAGTCGTACGTCGCATCACCCAGTCAATAACAAGATTGAAGAGCAGTGGCGACATTACGCAACCTTGACGAACTCCGGTCTTGACTTCAAACCATATATCGCTTCCTCCAACACAACAGCTATAATTTTTGTAGAAGCTCCTAATGAGCTTCACCATATGACATGGTATTCCATAGGCCCTCAAAATCTGCCATAATCTGTCTCTGTCAACACTATCAAAAGCCTTTTCAAAGGCTACAAAGTTCACGTGAAGTTGTCGTTGCCATTCTGCACTCTGTTCTATGATGTTACGCAGAGCAAAGATCTGTTCTATACAACGCCTACCTTTTCTAAAACCTGCCTGCTCCTTCCTCAGCGTTTCATTAACTGCTGTTGATATTCTACCTATGATGATTTTAGCGAGGATCTTGCTGGGTATTGACAGAAAGGTAATTCCACGCCAGTTGTTACAATTGCTGTGTGCGCCCTTCTTTGGGATCTTGATAATCACCCCTTTAGTCCAATCCTCCGGTACGCAGGCTTCTGTCCAAACTGTTCTGAAAAGTGGTTCCAGTATTCCAGCTGCTGTCTCTGGGTCTATTTTGAAAAGTTCTGTATTCAAGTTGTCCTTTCCTGGGGTTTTGTTGTTCTTCAGTTTCTTGATTGCTGATATAATTTCTTCTTTGGTAGGTAGATCGATGTTAATATCTAAATCTGTCTCCCTTCCACATATATTAACACCTTCTTCCGATGATTCTCTGTTAAGTATTTCTCAACAAAGCAGTGTGTGTCTATTTTAAAAGTTCAACAATGGCAGAGCTGTGCACTCATTGGGACAGTCAGGGGTCACTGTTTCCACAACAGATGAATTCCGGCTGAGCCTGTACAAACAGAAGCAGCCGGGGATCCAGACACGCACACACGAAAACTTCCGCATCAACCATTTTATTGTACCACAAGGGAGGAAAAAAGCAATTGAAAAGGTCAGATAAGGGACCTGTTCCCTGTAGCCTTGATCTGATCCCAGGAAGGGGAGAATGGATGGCTCATGGATGGAATGGGAGAAGGACCTTCCTTTTCTAGGGGGCTCCTTAATCACCTTTTAACCGAGTTTTTTGGCACCATCACATCGTGTTTGATAGAAAGAATCTGATCCCTGCTCTAAAATCCCATAGAATAGACCAAAAGATCTCCCCGAGATACAAAGGAGTTTTATCCCAGCCTCTACGAATGACTTCCTCCACCCGCAATCCATTCTGAGACCAATCCATTCAGAGCATTTTTATAGAGTAACGAAGAGACCCTGCATTAGTCCATGGCTGGGAGGAGCCAGGCAAAAAGCCAGGAATACGGGTGTATCCATTAAAGCTGGTTCTGAAGAATGGTTCGGATCCAGGGGACAAAGGTGGTGAGTCGTGTGAACACGCTTGGATCCCACAATTCCGCATCAACGTATGAAGCGATGCCCTGAGCCACTCCCTCACAAACCAAGGGGCCACCAGAATCCCCCTGGAAGGAAGAAGAACCACTGTTACATCTTGCACATCTGCAGCACCGGTTTTTATCTGCACACCTGATCGCATCAGCGCGGAGGTTTACATAATTGGTAGGAAATTGCTTTTGTGTTAAAACATGGCCTTTGGCAAATGGAGCAAAAATGATCATGTGTTGTTGTGTTTCCTTTTTTGTTTGGATAGCACTAGCTGGATTAGACAGTGATTGGTAGAGTTCAGTGTGATTTGGATGTGTTTGTAATGGGTACAAAGGGGCAGAATGAAGCCAGACAGAGGTTGTGTTGGGTAGGATTTGAATTGGGTGCAATGGGAGTAGGATAAGTTTGGGTAGATTTTAGTAGGAAGAAGAATGTTGGGTAGAGCTGGACAAGACAGGTTAAATTTATTAGAGACTTGGTATTGATGATGAGGATAATGCAGGACAAGGGTCAAGTTCAACAGAGTCGTGTTGGATGTGGTTTGAGATTGAAGAAGGGTAAGTTAGAGTTGTGCTGCATATTGTTCGGAGAGGGATTGAATTTGAGGTGGGATTGGTTGGGTTGTGTTGGGAAGGGGATTAATTTCAATGTTGATTTGGTAGGGTTGTTTTGAGAAGGGGATTGAATTAGAGGTGGGATTGGTAAGGTTGTGATGGTGAAGGAATTGAGTTTGAGAAAGGTTTGGTTCAGTTGTGTTGGAGAGGATTGAGTTTGAGGAGGGTTTGGTTGGGTTGTGTTGAAGGAAGATTGAGTTTGAGGTAGGTTTGGCAGGGTTGTGTTGGGGAGGGGATTGAGTTTGGGGCGTAATTGGTAGTATTGTGTAGGAGTGGGATTGAGTTTGAGGAGTGTTTGGTTGTGTTGTGTTTGAGATGGAATTGGTAGGGTTGTGTAGGAAGGGGGGGTTGAGTTTGAGGTGAGTTTGGTAGGGTTGTGCTGGTGAAGGGATTGAGTTTGAGGAGGGTTTGGTTGGGTTGTGTTGGGAAGGAGATTGAGTTTGAGGTGGGTTTGGAAGGGTTGTGTTGGGGAGGGGATTGAGTTTGAGGTGGGTTTGGAAGGGTTGTGTTGGGAAGGAGATTGAGTTTGAGGTGGGTTTGGAAGGGTTATGTTGGGGAAGGGTTGAGTTTGAGGTAGGTTTGGAAGGGTTATGTTGGGGAAGGGTTGAGTTTGAGGTAGGTTTGGTTGGGTTGTGTTGGGGAGGGGATTGAGTTTGAGGTAGGTTTGGTTGGGTTGTGTTGGGGAGGGGATTGAGTTTGAGGTAGGTTTGAGGAGGGTTTGGAAGGGTTGTGTTGGGGAGGGGATTGAGTTTGAGGTAGGTTTGGAAGGGTTGTGTTGGGGAGGGGATTGAGTTTGAGGTGGGTTTGGAAGGGTTATGTTGGGGAGGGGATTGAGTTTGAGGTGGGTTTGGAAGGGTTATGTTGGGGAGGGGATTGAGTTTGTAGTAGGATTGTGCTGCCGGGGGATTGAGTTTGAGGTAGGTTTAGTTGCACCTTCCAATTCCATCCCAGTATTGTTGTCCTGGAACCAGGGAGTGCCACATCAACAGACTTACCCGATAAGGTAATTTTCCGAGGCCACGTTCCCCCACACACAGCATTGTCGAGGTGTTGAAGCGAGGATACGCCTTACACAGATTGTCCTCCTTCACCTTCAGGTCCACCTCATGGAGGGTGTCAGTCGGTGAGTTGAAGGCAGTCCGACCCCACCCTGCCACGCTGCACGTAGGTCCTGGCCTCAACCTGAACTTTGCATTGGGCAGGCGGAGAAGTCGCACCCAGGTATTCAGCACTGCACTGCGTGACAACTACCATGGGGAAGAGGGAAAGCAGCGATTCAAATCAGCACACAGATTGGAACCGAAAAGGTCCAGCACGTCCAACACAAAAGATATGTGCCCACTGCAGGAGTGTGAGGTCACTGGGGGTGGGGGATGGGATGGGGGCGGTACCTGCAGGAGTGTGAGGTCACTGGGGGTGGGGGATGGGATGGGGGTGGTACCTGCAGCAGTGTGAGGTCACTAGGGGTGGGGGATGGGATGGGGGTGGTACCTGCAGCAGTGTGAGGTCACTGGGGTGGGGGATGGGATGGGGGTGGTACCTGCAGCAGTGTGAGGTCACTGGGGGTGGGGGATGGGATGGGGGTGGTACCTGCAGCAGTGTGAGGTCACTGGGGGCGGGGTTATTTATTGAGGGCAGTACCTGTAAAACCATGATATCATTTTCCAGGGTCTTTTTGTTGAATTGTGGGTGTGGGACCCAGCGGCGCACGGGGATCACTTGTCGGGTCTTTTCCTCTTGGCTAACGTTATGGGCTCCCAAGGTGACCACGATCTTCCTGTAAAATGCATGAGCCACACATGCAGCGTTAGGGACAGGAGCCTACATGTGGATGGGGATGGGCACAGGGGTGACATGGAGGGGACCCCCCGCAGCTCGGACCTCTCCCACGCTGATCTCTCACCTAGAGAAACACCAAAGCTGGTGTAAATGTGTCCGGCTATCATACCTCCCCCGGGCAGGTTCTGGCTGGCTCCGGGAGACCGTATCCAAAGCTGTGCTGACAAACCCAGCTCCCTCCTGCTTACAGAATAGGCTCTTCCCAGAATTGGGGAGCAAAGCTTCTGATACGGTCTCCCACAATATTCTTTCCAGCAAGTTAAGGGAATATGGATTGGATAACCGGACGGTAAGATGGAAAGAAAGCTGGCTAGAAGGCCGGGCCCAGCGGGTAGTGACCAACGGCTTGATGTCAGGTTGGCAGGCGGTTTCTAAGAGGGGGTCCCAACCATCAGTTCTAGGGCTGGTTTTGTCCAACATCTTTATGAATGACCTGGAGGAGGGGATGGGTGGCACCCTCAGGAAACATCGTCACAGGCTGGGGACCGACTGGCTAAGCAGTGAACGGGATTTGGGAGCAGCTTGCAACTCCCTGCAGGGGGGTTCCCAAGGGGCTCTAGAGAGGCTGTTCTCAGTGGGGGCAGAACGAGGAACAACGGGCTCACGTTGTAGTGGGGGAGGTCTAGGTTGGAGATTAGGAAAAACGATTTCCCCAGGCGGGTGGGGAAGCGCTGGGCTGGGTTCCCTAGGGAGGGGGTGGAATCTTCATCCCTAGAGGTGTTTCCGTCCCATCTTGACCAAAGGCTGGGTTGATTGAGTTGGGTTGGTCCTGCTTTGGGCAGGGGGCTGGACTTGTTGACTCCTAAGGTCTCTTCCAGCTCTGGGGTTCTCTGATTCTAAATCCATGACGTTCCTCTCCAGGGACTTCAGCATTGTCTGCACCTGCTCGGTCTGCCGTTCCTCTGAGCACCTTCACCCTCCTGTCTTCTCCCAGTCCTGGGTCCCAGCCCCCCATGCACCCCAGGGACGCCTCCCACCGCAATCCAGGCCATTGTCCATGCCGAGCCCCCAGCCTAGTGCTCTGCAGAGCTGCCCTGGGTCTAGGCAAGGGGCCAGATCACTACTGAGATCATTGGCCTCAGCCCCATTGATTTACCCAGCAGTGGGGCTGGGCTGTGAGTTACAGTGGCCCACAGAGACTCGCTGACACCCCCTGACCCCGCAGACCCCGGGCTCTGCTCCCCCAGCCTGGCCACCCACTACCCCTTCCCTGCCCCCCACGCGAGCACCAGAGTACCAGGGTCTCCCTCCCCCACTGACCCCACCATCCCCCACATCCCAGCACGGAGTCACTTACCCTCCCTGGCAGTGAGCGGCCGTCAGCACAAAGTTTGTCTTCACCAGGAATCCGCCACATTTCTTTTTACCCCCCTTGATTTGTATTTCCAGATAGGCCATGTAACGTCTGGAGTGGGGCCGGGCTTCCCGACCCCCAATGATCTCACCTGGGGGGTGGAGGCCATGTTCGTACAAAGAGCCCCCTCACCTCCCTGTTCCCAGCTGAGACCAAACTCCCCATCCCGTAGAGGTGTCCTCCAACTCTGATCCCACCCCTGGGGGATCCCTGGACCTGGATCCCGGCCCCCTGCTCTGCTCTGCCCCACACTGGGCCTCCTATGGGGCGGGAGGGTAAATCTGCCACTATGACTTGGCTGGGTGGAGAATCAGTGCCAAATGCACCAGGACTGAGTGTGTGATCTCGCTGCCTTGAGTGATGGGATTTGGCGGCCGAGACCAAAGGAAAATGACATTTGCCTTCAGTCGAGATTCCTTCCCAGTCCTGTGCTATTTTGAACATCTGATGTTGGGAGCACCCTCTGTGGAAGAAAAGGAGGGATCCTTCCGAACATCTGCTCCCTTTTTCATACCTCTTTGAGAAGCATCTCCAATGGTGGCTCAGGAGACTATAAGTCTGTAAGACTGGACATCCCAAGCTGGGTAGTTACCAAGAAGTCAAATTTTCACCCCCATCCTCTTTCCCACACAGGCATGGCCCCTTCACAAGGGGGATATTCTATGTGGTGACTGTGATATCGGTCTGAGGCATTGGTCAGTTTTTTGTCTCTGGGGAACTGGCTGGTGGCTGCTCCCTGAATGTGACACATGTCTGAGTAACATCCGCCAGTTGAATCCTTTCACTTTACAGGCACACATATGTGTCCAGGACAATAATGGTCAGCAGATTATGAGTTTTCTGATGACATTAAGCAAGGCACGCTTGGCTTTAAATATATCATAATCCTGTAGAAGAGGTAAAAATGGGGACAGCCTGTGACAGATTCCCTAGATACCCCCACTGAGTGCCCATCTCTGAGACGTCCCCCAAAGTCCCACAAGGGATCCCAGCTGTACTCACCAGCCTGAGCCCTGGGGGGCAGGAGAAAGGCCATAGGGAGCAGCAGCAAGATCTGGACCTGCATCTTCAGAGGCTGTACTGGGACGGCCCATCTGCCTCAGGTCTGTGGGCTTTGTAAACTTAGTTGGGGGAAAATCGGGGGGCAGGAAACCTCAGTGTGACACACACTCATCTAAGTGCCTGCTTGGGCCTCGCAGTTTCTAACCACACGGGCTAGGGGGAAGGGCAGACCCTGCATCAGCACAGCAGCTGGGATCGTGCACAGCTGGCTGCCTGGCTAGGTCCCTGCACAGCTGGATGGAGAAGACCCCAGTGGGGCCATGTCAGCAGGGTCCAGGGCTGCTCTGGGTGCGGGCTCACAGCTGGGCACATCTGGGGCTCAGACTCACCTGGCCCTATCCCCGCTCAGCTCCCTGCCGGTGTCTGTGTGGTGGGGACTGAGGAGGCAGCGACTGATCTCGGCGGCGGGTGGGAACTGCGCCCTTTGATCTTTCTCAGGGCTGGGCCAGGCGTGAGCCGGCTGTGGCTGCCAGAGCAGGCATCAGGCCCGATCACAGAGACCGCAGGGGGAGGGCTTCAGAGAACCCCCCCATGACTCTGTGACCACATGCAGGGGATGTGGCTGTTTCTGTGACGTCCTCCCCCTGGGGGCTGTGACTGTGCGGAGGGGAAATGACACAGCAGAGAGACGTAGCCCCTAAGAGACCGGGCTTGTAGCTCCCTTCAGTATCACCGTAGCCTTGCTCTAACCACTAGACCTCACTCCCTTCCCAGAGCTGGGGAGAGAGCCCAGGAATTCTGGCTCCCAGCCGCCATCCTGCTTTAACCACTAGGAGCCGCTCAGCCCCGACAAACTCACTGCACCCAAGGCCCTGCTCCCTTGGGGTTCAGCCCTGCCGGGTGGGGCAGGAGGAGTCTATTCAAAGTTGGGATCTCCTCCAGCCGCGTGCTCCGTGTGAGACGTGAGTGCCTGTCCTGGTTCAGGGAGAACGTCTCTACCCTGATCTACAGCGTCTGTGCTTGGCGGGACCATCCAAGGAATCCCTCAGCCCAGGGATGGCCCGTTCACGGAGTGCTCCCTTCTAGCGAGGAATCATAGATCCATCGAGCTGGAAGAGACCTCAGAAGGTCATCAAGTCCAGCCCCCTGCTCTAGGCAGGACCAATCCCAACTAGAAGAAGTATCCTGGGACAGATTCCCCCCTCCCCGTGCTTTCTGAAATGGACGTCTGGACCCAAAAGTGCACAACTCAGAGATACTTGTGTTACTAGCAAAGGCACACTAGTAAGCTAAATTTAGTAGGACCTGACCTGAGCTGATGTAAACTGCCTTTGTCCCAGGAGGGGGTCCGACCTGGAAGCCCCCGTATCTATCGCCGGCGGATTTCTCCAGTTCGAATAGACACAGACACGAATGTCAAATTTAAGGCTATCTTGTGAATACAACAGATAACCACACAAAACAATAACCCTAAGATACAACGGGGCCATGTAGATTTGTGTGTTCGGCAAAGGGAAATGAAGCCGTGATTTAAATAATCGCGGCTTCATTTAAATTTAAATGGCTGCCCCGCTCTGCCGATCAGCTGTTTGTCGGCAGATCGGGGCAGTCTGGACGCTCCTGTCAACATGAAAGCCCTTTATTGACCTCCCCGGTAAATTTCATCCTACGAGGCATAACGGGGAGGTCGATAAAGGGCTTTCAGGGCGGCGCGGGAGCATCCAGACTAGTGCGCTGAGCCGACAAACAGCTGATCAGCTGTTTGTCGGCTCAGCGCGGCAGCCATTTAAATTTAAAGGAAGCCGCGATTATTTAAATCGCGGCTTCATTTCCCTCTGCCGATCAGCAGACGGAGGCATGTAGTTTAGACACACCCATACTGTCGACAAAGCTTCTGTCGACAAAGAGCGTCTAGACTACAGCCAGTTCTGTCGACAAAGCAAGCCGCTTTGTTGACATGAGAGTGTAGATGCAAAGGACAGTGTAGATGCAATAACACCTTCTGTCGACAGACACTCGGACAGGTCTCCAGTTAGTAACGTAACACAGTTTGCTTAAGATACACAATGTGCAAACCACAATTTGCATGTGTTTTCCCGCTTTTCTTCTGAGAGAGGCTTTCCCGACACTTGGACCATCTACACGGGGCTGATAGTTGGGGAAAAGAAGCCTCTTTCGGAACATCCCTTCTGCCTCGTAAAACGAGGTTTACAGGGATGCTGAAAAAAACCCGTGTCTGTTTTCCCCACACGAAGTTGCATTTTTCTGGTTCCGTTCGGGATTCTGTGTGGTGCTTTTAAACACCCAGTTTCACAAAGCAGAAAATACTTGATATTCTCCAGGTTGGGCTCACAGTTATTTTCCAATTTTTTCCAGGCTCATCGCTTTTGTGCCAAACTCTTCTGAGTCGAGAGGCAGGAGGTGTAACTGGGAACAGGACAATTAGGGTGGCAGTTTGTTGTGTGGTTGCAGCCGGATCAGGATATGAACAGAGAAAAGGTGGGCAAGGGGAGAGCTTTGATTCACACCTGCTGATTGTAAAACTCAGCCCAATTCTCCCCTTCCAGCCAATGTGAGAGGCATACACACATAGAAAAGTATTCTGAGTAATTTTTTCTGCAAAACATGCTACAAACTTTAGAAAAAGCTGGGGGCGGGAGGAGGAAGAAATTGAATATTCTTATTTTGACCACAAAAAAACAAGTTTGGATTGAATTTTCCAGAAAAATACCATAAATGTAGTGATCAATTCCAAAACTGGTTGATTTTTTTAAAAATGTTGTGGTTCTGATGCAAATACTCAGACACATAGTGCTGTAAAAACACAAAGAGGTGGATTAGGATAAATATTTTGTGATCTTATCTCCCCATCTGTCAACCAGCTTGAAATTGGGACTTTCAGATCTGGAGGAAATGTTTTTGTTGGCATTTCAAAGGTTAACCCTCACCGTACCCCAAAAAGAGAGGGTGCAAAAAATCCACGACATTTTTTCCCTTTGATTTTGGGTCAGGTGGAGCTGTGTGTAGAACAGATCAGATGTTTCCCATCCACTTTGTGAACCAAAGCAAACATTGTCAAGGAGGAAAAAACACTGATTTTTGAAAACGTTCGAGACAATACCAAAAAAATAGTCACATGAAACAAAAGAATTTTTAACCACTAGAACAAACACTGTTAAATTCACTCTGTCTGGCTGTCTAGCCAATGTGTCACAGAACTACAGTTAGACAAGGCGGGTGAGATGGTCTCTTTTATTGTACCAATCTATTTTATCCTGCTTGTCTCTCTAATATCTTGGCACCCGGCTGTTCATCTGTAAAGCTCAAACTTCCAACGCCGGTGATGGGGCTTTCTAAAATAATACACATTGGGTGGGACTGATAAGATGCTATTTATTGATTGGCTTTCCCACCAGCCCATCACCATCTCCTCTGGGCTGCAGGCTGGATTTATCCCCAGGGGAGTTCACTGAGGCGTGCCATGCCCATTTTACAGCCAGGAAACTGAGGCAAGTGCTTCAATCCTGATGCTTTCTTATGTTTGCCTTGATCCAGGGGACGTATGCGGAGACGCTGGTGAACACCCTGGGTGGGGACCCGTCGTTTTTGCCATAGGAGACGATGCCCTGGGCTGTGCCGTCACACACCAGAGGGCCCCCGGAGTCGCCCTGTGGAACAAAGGCCAAGACTTACAGCTGGTGTCAGCCGTCCGTCCCGTGGGAGCGGGAACAAGGGTGGAGCTTGGATCTCTGCGTTGCCCCCTGCTGGGGATGGGGAGACTTACCCGAAAGGTCGATTTCTTGACTTCGCGGGGGTCCCCGACGCAGAGCATGGTGGTGGGGATGAAATTGAGATAGCGCCAGCACCTCTCCGCCTCCACCACCTTCAGGTTCACCTCCTGCAGCTTGCTTGGCAGCTCAAAGCCCCGGGCGCGGGTATTCCCCCAGCCCGCCACATTGCAAACATCTTCTGGCATCACCTCCTCATCTTCCTCGGGCAGGGGGACGAGCTGCACCGCCTTGGTCAGCCTGGCCTTCTTCTTCAGCTGTGAGGAAAGAGGGGTGGGGAACAGGGTGGCAGCAAGGCCTCGTGCAAGACTGCAGCCCATGAGAGGACTCCGGCCCACCAAGCTGCTGGGTCCAGCTGGCAGCTGCCTCCCCGGGATCCTTGGTCAAAGAGCAGCAACCACCACTTTAAACACCTGGCTGCTCTCTGTTCAAGAGGCCGGGGCGGGAGGAGGGAGGCATTGCCGGCTAGAAACCCCGCCCCTTAAGCAAAATCTCTCAGCGCCCATTGGCCAGTTTCTGAGGGAAGGGATGAAGTGCCAACAGACAAGCCTCCGACTGCTGCAGACAGGCGATATTCCTCCCCCAGAATCCTCCCTTCCGCACACAGACACCATCCCAGACCCCAGGCCACCTCCATACCGCTCACTAGGGGCGGGGGATGGGATGGGGGCGGTACCTACAGCAGTGTGAGGTCACTGGGGTGGGGGATGGGATGGGGTGGTACCTGCAGCAGTGTGAGGTCACTGGGGTGGGGGATGGGATGGGGGTGGTACCTGCAGCAGTGTGAGGTCACTGGGGGTGGGGGATGGGATGGGGCGGTACCTGCAGCAGTGTGAGGTCACTGGGGGTGGGGGATGGGATGGGGTGGTACCTGCAGCAGTGTGAGGTCACTGGGGTGGGGGATGGGATGGGGGTGGTACCTGCAGCAGTGTGAGGTCGCTGGAGGTGGGGGGATGGGATGGGGGCGGTACCTGCAGCAGTGTGAGGTCACTGGGGGTGGGGGATGGGATGGGGGTGGTACCTGCAGCAGTGTGAGGTCGCTGGAGGTGGGGGGATGGGATGGGGGCGGTACCTGCAGCAGTGTGAGGTCACTGGGGGTGGGGGATGGGATGGGGGTGGTACCTGCAGCAGTGTGAGGTCACTGGGGTGGGGGATGGGATGGGATGGGGTGGTACCTGCAGCAGTGTGAGGTCACTGGGGGTGGGGGATGGGATGGGGCAGTACCTGCAGCAGTGTGAGGTCACTGGGGGTGGGGGATGGGACGGGGGCGGTACCTGCAGCAGTGTGAGGTCACTGGGGGTGGGGGATGGGATGGGGTGGTACCTGCAGCAGTGTGAGGTCACTGGGGGTGGGAGATGGGATGGGGCGGTACCTGCAGCAGTGTGAGGTCACTGGGGTGGGGGATGGGATGGGGGTGGTACCTGCAGCAGTGTGAGGTCACTGGGGATCGGGGATGGGATGGGGCGGTACCTGCAGCAGTGTGAGGTCACTGGGGGTGGGAGATGGGATGGGGGCGGTACCTGCAGCAGTGTGAGGTCACTGGGGGTGGGGGATGGGATGGGGCAGTACCTGCAGCAGTGTGAGGTCACTGGGGGTGGGAGATGGGATGGGGTGGTACCTGCAGCAGTGTGAGGTCACTGGGGGTGGGAGATGGGATGGGGTGGTACCTGCAGCAGTGTGAGGTCACTGGGGGTGGGGGATGGGATGGGGTGGTACCTGCAGCAGTGTGAGGTCACTGGGGGTGGGGGATGGGATGGGGGTGGTACCTGCAGCAGTATGAAGTCACTGGGGGTGGGGGATGGGATGGGGGCGGTACCTGCAGCAGTGTGAGGTCACTGGGGGCGGGGGATGGGATGGGGGCGGTACCTGCAGCAGTGTGAGGTCACTGGGGGTGGGGGATGGGATGGGGGCGGTACCTGCAGCAGTGTGAGGTCACTGGGGGTGGGGGATGGGATGGGGGCGGTACCTGCAGCAGTGTGAGGTCACTGGGGGTGGGGGATGGGATGGGGGCGGTACCTGCAGCAGTGTGAGGTCACTGGGGGTGGGGGATGGGATGGGGGCGGTACCTGCAGCAGTGTGAGGTCACTGGGGGTGGGGGATGGGATGGGGGCGGTACCTGCAGCAGTGTGAGGTCACTGGGGTGGGGGATGGGATGGGGTGGTACCTGCGGCAGTGTGAGGTCACTGGGGGTGGGGGATGGGATGGGGTGGTACCTGCAGCAGTGTGAGGTCACTGGGGGTGGGGGATGGGATGGGGTGGTACCTGCAGCAGTGTGAGGTCACTGGGGGCGGGGGATGGGATGGGGTGGTACCTGCAGCAGTGTGAGGTCACTGGGGGTGGGGGATGGGATGGGGGCGGTACCTGCAGCAGTGTGAGGTCACTGGGGGTGGGGGATGTGATGGGGGCGGTACCTGCAGCAGTGTGAGGTCACTGGGGGTGGGGAGATGGGATGGGGGCGGTACCTGCAGCAGTGTGAGGTCACTGGGGGTGGGGGATGGGATGGGGTGGTACCTGCAGCAGTGTGAGGTCACTGGGGGTGGGGGATGGGATGGGGGCGGTACCTGCAGCAGTGTGAGGTCACTGGGGGTGGGGGATGGGATGGGGCGGTACCTGCGGCAGTGTGAGGTCACTGGGGGTGGGGGATGGGATGGGGTGGTACCTGCAGCAGTGTGAGGTCTCTGGGGGTGGGGGATGGGATGGGGTGGTACCTGCAGCAGCATGATGTCATTGTTTATAGTTTCCCTGTTGTACTGCGGGTGGGGGATCTGCCGGCGCACGGGGATCACTTGCTGACTCGGTTCCCGTTGTCTGATGTTGTGGGCTCCCAGGACGACAGTGATGTTGCTGTAAAAGCCGAGAGCAGCGCATGGGGAGTTAGGGGCAGGGGATGGACACGTGGTTTTCTGGCTCAGAATTCTGATTGTGGGGGGTCAGGACGGCCTGGGGCTCAGATTCCCCTTGTTCCATCTTCCCACCTGTCCAGCCCTTCCAGCCCGATGCGGATCGGGGTGTGCACTGAGCTCCCCCAGCCCAGCACCATGCAGAGCTGGCCTGGGGCGGGGACACTTCCCTGCCCCACAGGGGCCATGGGCCAGACCAATCTGAGATCAGTGGCCACAGCCCCATTGATTTACCCAGAGTTAGGGTTGGTCCGTGTGTTGCATAGGCCCCTAGAGACTCACCAATGCCCCTTAAGCAGATCAGAGCTCTGGACTCTTCCTCCTCCCTCCCCACGTAGCCATCCTCTGCCCTTCCCTATCCCCACGCCAGCACCAGAGCTCCCGGTTCTCCCTCCCCCACTGACCCTGACCTGCCCCCACATCCCAGCCCAGAGGCACTTACCGTCCCTGGCAGTGAGCGGCCGTCAGCACAAAGTTCTCCGCCACCAGGAACCCGCCACAGGAACAAATCTTGTCTCTAATTTGTTTTTTCAGACAGACCATGTAGGGTCTGGAGTGGGGCTCAGCTTCATGCCCCCCGATGATCTCACCTGGGGGGAGATTAGGTTCAAACAAAGAGCCCGCTCACCTCTCTGGGCTCGGAGCAAGGGGAACTCCCACAACCTCATCTGTGATGCTCGCCCTGGGAGGTCCCTTGAACAGGATCCCTGGCCCCTGCTCTGCCCCATACTTGGGCTGGAGTGTCGATCAAAAGGTCTGATCTCTCTGTGCCAAGTGCACTGGGAGGGTGTCAGTAACCGTATGGATTTATCATAATGGATTTGGTGGCCAAAGTGACCCCAGAGCAGACCAAGGGACAGGCTGGGTGTGGGGATGGGGAATGGGACCTACATCCTGACCCAGATTACACCTGGATGAGGCATCGGCTAGTCTTTTGTCCCTGGAGAACCACTTTATGGTGGTGCCACACACTTGGAACATCCCATAATAACACCACATAGTACCATTTCATCACTATACCTGCCACAGCTATTTTAGTGGGACACTAATGGTCAGCAAATTATGGGTTTTTGGGTGATCCTTCACAAGGCACACTTGGACTAAAATGTATCATAATCCTGCATAAGTGGGGGACAAAGGGGTCCATCCTGTCACAAGCCCTGAGTGAACATCCACTGAACCCAGTCCCTGAGAACCCCTATTCACCCCAAACTCCCAGGTCCCCCCAAACCCAGCTGTACTCACCAGCCTGAGTCCCAGGGAGCAGGAGAAAGGCCATGGGGAGCAGAAACAAGATGTGGACCTGCATGTTTGCAGTCAGTGCAGGGACGGTGACTCTGCTGCAGGCCTAGGGGCTATATAGGCTCAGCTTGTGGAGAATTCAAGGGGGCAGGAAACCACTAAGTCACCCACACGTTCTAATTGCAGGGCTCAGGTGTTTGTTTCCAGCCACTGAAGGCCACACAGGCTGGGGGGAAGAATAGAACATGTCAGCCCAGTAGTTGGGTCCCTGCACAGCTGGCCGGATGATACCCCACGGGATGAAGAGGACCCCGGTGGGGACGTGTCAGCAGGGTCTCTGGGTGCCGGCTCACAGCTGGGCACATCTGGGGCTCAGACGCCAGGGGCCCTGTCCCCGCTCAGCTCCCTGCCGGTGTCACTGTGGTGGGGACTGATCTCGGCGGCGGGTGGGAACGGGGCCCTTTGATCTTTCTCAGGGTGGGGCCAGGCCTGAGCCAGCTGGGGTTGGACAGAGCCGGCACCAGCCCCCCTCCCAGCGACCGCAGGGGGAGAGTTTCTGAGAAGCCCCCCATGACGCTGTGACCACATGTGGGGGATGTGGCTGTTTCTGTGACAACCTGCCCCTGAGAGCTGGGACTGTGCAGAGGGGAAATGACACAGCAGAGACGCGTAGACCCGGCTTGTAGCTCCCTTCAGTATCACCGGACCCCCGCTCTAACCACTAGACCTCGCTCCCTTCCCAGAGCTGGGGATAGAACCCAGGGGTCCTTGCTCCCAGCCACCATCCTGCTTTCACCCTCCCGTAGAAACCCTCCCATCCCCACCACTCTCCCAGCACCGTGGATAGTTTGTGCCAACTGGCGAGATACTCCCTGTCCTTCCCGAACCCCTCCGGTCTGAGCCCCCACAAACTCCCCGCACCCAAGGCCCCGCAGCCTTGGGGTTCAGCCCTGCCCGGTCAAGTGAAAACTGTGATCTCCTCCAGCCACGTGCTCCGTGTGCGACGTGAGTGCGGGAGCCGGTTCCCTAGAAGGTCTCTAACCGGATCTACAGCATCTGTACCTGGAATTACCGCCCAGGGAATCTCTCGGCTCGGGGCCGGCCCGTTCCCGGAGGGGGGATCTCGCCGCGCTCCCTGGCCAGCCGGGGATGGAAGAGGAGGAGGGTCCCTGGCAGGCCCCGGCCGCTGGCGCTGGCTAAGAACTGACAAACTCATCACTGGAGACCAGGCTGCTCAGCTGGGGGCGAGTTTCCCTCCAGCTAGGGCCGGACGCACCAACCCCATGTCCCAGACAGACCCTGAGGTGCCTGGAAGTCGCCCCCTGCACTCGCCTCCCGTGCCGGGTCCCTGTGCTGGGTTGGGTGGGGACGGGGGTGTTTGGCTTTGTGCCCTGGGCCGGGTTGGCTTGGAACAGCCCCCCCCCCCCCCAAATTTGCAGTGTGACTGTCAAACATCACGGGACGTACTTTGTCTAGTTCTGCCTGGGCACAATCTGATTGCCACTGGGTGGGGGAGACCGTGACCGAGGCCAGGTCGGGGAACCACCGAGGCAGGTCGACGCCCACCTGGAAACACCCCCGGGGGTTGGGGACCTTCCAGCCTCGCCCCCTGAGCCCCCCAAAGCCAGAGCCCCCCCCAGCCATTTCTGCCTCTGCTGCAGCGCTGAGTCAGATGTTCCCTACCCACATGGTCCCCATTCCACACTGCTCTCATTTACAATGGGGCAGCCCCATGGCCGAGATCCCCCCGTGGTGCCGGGCACTGCCCTGACCCACAAGGCGTCCAGTTCAAACAGACACGGGCAGGATCTTCCTTCTCATCGTGCAGGTGGGTAAACTGAGGCACAGGGTGATGGTTGCTAAACTTGCTTCAGGAGCTGGCCTGCTCAGGTCTCCTCGGGTCTCCATGCAGCTCCCCAACCCAGGGACCCCCCTCCCCACGAGATCCAAAGGGAACCCGGGCTGAGCTGGGGAATGGTCCCATATTTCGTGGGTCCCGGCCCTGTGCCTTAGCCCCGTGGCCACTCTCATCATGTGGGGTCCCACACAAGCATGTGGGGGCTGGGTTACTGCCCCCCAGGCTGCCCTGAGATCGCCAGCCCTGCCCCCTCCCAGTCACTGGAGGTTTCTTGCCCCTGGAGGGATTCACATGGATTGAACAGGGAGTTTGAGGGGTCCATCCCTTCCTCCATCCCACCTCTGCCAGGGGCCAGTCCTGGATTTTCCCATCTATTCCCGGGATGGCCTTGGAGCCCACTGGGTGACCCCCTGCTGCAGCTACCTGCAGGGTATAAGTAGTGTGTGTGGGGGTGTTGCACTGGTACAGTGGGGAGATGGGTCTAGAAATGAATGGTGCTATTGCAGAGGTATCTAGAACAGCTGGATATGGATGCACATCACTCTAGAACTGATCTACATCGCATCTGTAGCTCTCAATCGATCTAGAAGGCAATTGCTTGATCGACAGGAATCCTAAATTGACCTACGTGGACCCAGCAATGTCTTTGTGCGCCTGCGCTGCTGAAGCGTGGGCCTCAAAGACTTCAGGAATGGTCCTGGATGGACAATTGTGGATCTACATGGGAATGGACGGATCCCGTCTGTCCTCAGGTCAGACCAGCCAATGGTCTGACAACATGACAAGGCTGGCTGAGAGCCCGTTAGGAGGGAAGAGATGGATGTGGATGGCTGGAAGGCATTTACCAAAGTGTGACGTGGCCTTCAGATTGATGACACATATTTTGCCAGGACAATGATGCTCAGCAAATTATGAGTTTTTAGATGCTCCTCCCCAAGGCATGTTTTTTGTATACAACATGTCATAGTCTTCTTGTTCAAGAGGTAGTACCTGCAGCAGTTTGAGGTCACCGGAGTGGGGTGATGGGATAGGGCAGTACCTGCAGTGAGGTTAGTGGGGGTGGAGTGATGCATACCCCATTCTTTGCAATTGGTGCATCTTTTCGTGTGATTTTTTTGTGTCATAGGATCATTCTTTGGTCGCATACTTATGCCAAACATGTCTTAATCCTGTGACTTACTATAGCTTACGTGAAATCCTACAGCCTATAGATTTTACATCAGTGCCCTGCTTATATACCTCAGACCTAATTATCCCTTCTAATTACTGATCAGTCTTATGCATCTGTAACCCTACAATTTAACTCTAATCAGCAAATATTATATCTAACAGCATTTCTTAGTTAACATAATAAATGAACCATAAATGATGCCACATTCATTCATCGACTCATCCATTCATCCATCCACCCAGCCATCTCTCTGCCCATCCATCCATCCATCCATCCATCCATCCCTCTGCAGGGTAAACTGAGGCAGTCCATGTTATTTCGCTAAGAACCCCTATTCAACCCTAAAATTTGAGACAGGCCTGTAAACTTAAACAGCACCGGCAGTTAGCATAAATTAGCATAACCCTGGGAAAGGCATAGTTGCCCTGGGAACCGCATTCCAAGGGGTCTCACCAGATAAGACACTGTCTGGTACCAAAACAACCCATGTTAATGTTAGTGAGTGTGATCTGCTCTTACTGTTTTCCTTTCATCCTAGATAATGGGCCCATGACCCGCGGTTCACGCCAGTGCGATGCGACACCACCCTTCTGTAGACACATCAGAATTCAAATAGACCAAAGTTGCCATTAAATTGTCTGTTTGGTCGATGTTGGCTTTTTTAGCGTGTTAGGAATTTGAGATAAGGTGTTGAATTGGCGACGGGCGGAGATGCTGTGTCATCTTTCTTAGCTTATTGGCTTATGTGCTCATTTCGTTTTGCTGCTAGAACCTCGCGAACGGCTTCTCCTCCGTCCATCCGCCGCCTCTATCATCTAGTGTAACATTTTGCTTAAGAAGTGTGCTCCCGCTTAACCCCTGGTAGCACTCCAGCAGCGCTGTGCGTAATAAATCCTCTGTTTTCACCGCATCGGGTGTCCAGACTTATGCCCAACACGTGCACCCATCCATCCGTCCGTCTGCCCGTCTGTCCATCGCCATGCCCATCCGTCCATCCATCGCTCTTCCCCACTCTCCTCTCTCTCCTGCCATGCTAGAGGAGATGGACGCTACCCTTTAAGGCTTCAGCCTGTGCAGCATTTTCTTGATCCAGGGAACATATTTGGAGACTTTGGTGAACACCTGGGGGGCTGACCCATCTTTTCTGCCATAGGAGACGATGCCCTGGGGCTTCCCGTCACACACCAGGGGGCCCCCGGAGTCACCCTGAGAAGTAAACACCAGGCGCGGGGTTAGTGGTGTCCCAGGAAAGGGTGAGCTGCTTTAGCTACGCACAGTCCTGAAACCCAGCTCGGTACCTCTCTTCCAGGGACTCATGCCCCAGTCTCTGCCACAGGGGCAGGTATTAACCAGCTTGCGGGCCGGGCGTGGTTTCCCAGGGTTATTCCCGGGCAGGCTGCTGTTGTATTTACCTGTGCCTGCACGGGTATGACCGCTTGCAGCTCCCGTGCATCGCCGTTTTTGGCCAATGGGAGCTATGGGAAGTGGTGTTCCAGTCCTCGCCACTTCCTGCAGCTCCCATTGGCCATGAATCACTGTTTTCAGCCAATGGGAGCTTTAGGAAGTGGTGTTCCAGTCCACACCACTTC
This sequence comes from Pelodiscus sinensis, assembly GCF_049634645.1. Classification (NCBI taxonomy): domain Eukaryota; kingdom Metazoa; phylum Chordata; order Testudines; family Trionychidae; genus Pelodiscus; species Pelodiscus sinensis. Next base: position 2,501,986 of record NC_134740.1, read on the forward strand.
CTGCAGCTCCCATTGACCACAAATCACCGTTTTTGGCCAATAGGAGCTATGGGAAGTGATGTTCCAGTCCTCACCACTTCCTGCAGCTTCCATTGGCCATGAATCACTGTTTTCAGCCAATGGGAGCTTTAGGAAGTGGTGTTCCAGTCCTTGCCACTTCCTGCAGCTCCCATTGGCCAGGAATCACCTTTTTTGGCCAATAGGAGCTATGGGAAGTGGTGTTCCAGTCCACGCCACTTCCTGCAGCTGCCATTGGCCATGCATCACCATTTTTGACCAATGGGAACTTTTGGAAGTGACGTTCCAGTCCGTGCCACTTCCTGCAGCTCCCATTGGCCACGAATCACCGTTTTCGGCCAATAGGAGCTATGGGAAGTGGTGTTCCAGTCTGCGCCACTTTCTGCAGCTCCCATTGGCCGGGAATGGTGATTCCCAGCCAATGGGAGCTCTGATTGCCTGTACCTGCAGAGAGGCAAGTAAATAGTCCAGCAGTGACCCGCCAGGAGATAACCCCGGCAAACCACCATCTTTTTGCCCACCCTTTGCTCTACCAGGACCCATCTAGGCTTGTGCCCCATGATCCAGGGAACCAGCTGGCATCTATCCCTGGTTTCTAGGTTCTAGCCCAGCAGTGGGTAAGAAGGCTTCTGTGGGCCAAATCCAGCCTGCCATGTGAGTCGATCCAGCCCACAGACAGCCTGCTGCCCACCCTCCCGCCCCCCAGGCCAATCAGGGGATGAGGGACGTGGGCAAGATCTCTTCCTGCCCTGCTCAGCTCACTGTTGGCTCAAGGCGGGGGGCTCCCTTGCAGGGCGGGGGCAGGGAGCGAGAGACGTCACCTGCTCCTCCTCCTCAGGACGATTTGACCTGGGGATGGAGTGGGGGGGGAGCACGCAACGTCTCCTCCCACTGCCAGAGGCGCCGATACCTACAGGGAATCACCAGCTGTTCAGAACAGCTGGTGGTTCTCTCCGGGGTGGGGGGAAGACTTTGCGTGCTCTCCCAAGGCCAAGCTAATCAGGGTCTGTGGGAGGGGAAACAGGGCAGTGTCCTGGCCCCGCCCCTTCTTCCTGAAGCCCCGCCCCTTCTGCCTGAGGCCCCGCCCCTTCTGGGGCAGCCCAGGGCCACTTCAAAACTTTCAGAAGTGGCCCCCAGTCAAAAATTCTTGCCCACCCCTGCTCTAGCCAGCTGTGGTGTATGAGTTCTACCCTCCATGCCCCGTTTCTTTCCCTGGCTCTGTTCCCATCCCTGATGTCCAGAGTCTGACCGATGCAATGGCCTCGATTTCTAGGATCTCAGATCTATCCCCAGGGTCTCGATGCAGAAATTCCACCCTGATTCAGGTGATCCAGTTGATTCCCGAACCTGATTTCTAAGATTTCTCCATCACGGCCAAGATCCATCCCTGATTTCCAATACACCGCTGGTTCTTGTTCTAGCAGCACCTGGCCCCAGATGCCCTGTACCATGCTCACCTTGAATGAGGCCTTCTCCTCCGTGGAGTCCCCCACGCACAGCATGCTGGATGGGTTGAAGTTCCGATAGCGGGACTGTTGACACGCACCGTTCTCCATGATCTTCAGCTCCACCTCCTGCAGGGTCGGCGAGGTCCTGGCGTTCTTCTCGTTACTGATCTTGCCCCAGCCAGCAACGCTACATTTAGCCGGCTTCCGTAACTTCCGCCGGGGGAGGGCGAGGACTTTCACAGCCAGAGTCAGCTCGGCCTTGTGACGCAGCTGTGATGGGCGGGAGAGAAAGAAGGGAAATCAGATGCCTCTTGGGGGATGGATCTTTCAGGGGAGGGAGAGGACAGGAGCTGGAAGAGATGGGGCGGTACCTGCAGCAGTGTGAGGTCACTGGGGGTGGGGGATGGGATGGGGCGGTACCTGCAGCAGTGTGAGGTCACTGGGGGTGGGGGATGGGATGGGGGCGGTACCTGCAGCAGTGTGAGGTCACTGGGGGTGGGGGATGGGATGGGGTGGTACCTGCAGCAGTGTGAGGTCACTGGGGATGGGGGATGGGATGGGGGCGGTACCTGCAGCAGTGTGAGGTCACTGGGGGTGGGGGATGGGATGGGGCGGTACCTGCAGCAGTGTGAGGTCACTGGGGGTGGGGGATGGGATGGGGTGGTACCTGCAGCAGTGTGAGGTCACTGGGGGTGGGGGATGGGATGGGGGCGGTACCTGCAGCAGTGTGAGGTCACTGGGGATGGGGGATGGGATGGGGGCGGTACCTGCAGCAGTGTGAGGTCACTGGGGGTGGGGGATGGGATGGGGGCGGTACCTGCAGCAGTGTGAGGTCACTGGGGGCGGGGGATGGGATGGGGGCGGTACCTGAAGCAGTGTGAGGTCACTGGGGGGTGGGGGGATGGGATGGGGGCGGTACCTGCAGCAGTGTGAGGTCACTGGGGGTGGGGGGATGGGATGGGGCTGGTACCTGCAGCAGCGTGAGGTCACTGGGGGCGGGGAATGGGATGGGGGCGGTACCTGCAGCAGTGTGAGGTCACTGGGGGTGGGGGATGGGATGGGGGCGGTACCTGCAGCAGTGTGAGGTCACTGGGGGTGGGGGAGGGGATGGGGGTGGTACCTGCAGCAGTGTGAGGTCACTGGGGGTGGGGGATGGGATGGGGTGGTACCTGCAGCAGTGTGAGGTCACTGGGGGCGGGGGATGGGATGGGGGCGGTACCTTTAGCAGCATGATGTCATTACTGCGAGTTTGATTGTTGTACTGCGTGTGGGGGATCTGGCATTGCACGGGGATCACTTGCTGGCTCTCTTCCTGTTGGCTGATGTCATGGGCTCCCAGGGTGACCGTGATGCTGCTGTACAAGCCGAGAGCAGCACGTGGGTGTTAGGGGTGGGGTCGGACACGTGTGTTTCTGGATCGTACGTTCTGATCTTAGGCCACGGGGCAGCCCGGGGCTCTCAGGCCAGATCTCAGATTCGTCTCCAACCCACGGAGCAGCTCCCCTCCCCGCATTTGATCCCTGCTGGAGAGGGGCTGGCTGTCCCAGGTGGGGTGTGGCACGGCGTGAGTGGCCTTTCCTTCTGGCAGGCCCTGGTCCCAGCACAAAGCCCTGAGTGTCCCAGCCAGTGACGTCACCCCACTATCATCCCAGTGCCTGGGTCTCAGCGTCCCAGTACCCCTACTCTCCCCTCCCTGCCCCGTGCTGGGCCAGGTGCCACAACCAGCTGGGCTCGCTTTCTGCAGCCCCATTGATTTACCAGACTCACCGATGCCCCCTGAGCAGGCCAGACCCCTGGGCTCTTCTCCCCCAGCCTGGCCACCCCCTACCCCTTCCCTGCCCCCCACACCGGCACCAGAGCTCCCGGATCCCCCGCAGACCCAACTTGCTCCCAGCCCAGAGGCACTTACTCTCCCTGGCAGTGAGCGGCCGTCAGCACAAAGTCCTTCGCCGCCAGGAACCCGCCGCAGCCAAAAGTCTCCTCTCCATCTTGTATTTCCAGATACGCCATGTAGGGCCTGGAGTGGGGCCGGGCCTCCTTTCCCCCGATGATCTCACCTGGGGGGAGACCAGATCCAATGAAAGAGCCCCCTCACCTCCCTGGGCTGGGTGGGGCCCGACTTTCTCATTGCAAAGTGAAGCTTCCGCAGCCCCAACCTACCCCTGCGATGCTCTCCCTGAGGGATCCCTGTCCCTGGATGCCAGCCCCCTGCTCAGCTCTGCCCCACACTGGGCCCCCCATGGGGCTGGAGGGGAAAATCAAAAGCTCTGATCTCTCTGTGGCAGGAAGTGGTGCCAGATGCACCAGCAGTGGGTGAGTCACCGCATGGATTTGCCACAATGGCGTTGGTGGCCAAGGTCGAACCCGAGCAGGCCTGCGAACCCCAGACAGGGACGGGCTGGCTACGGGGTGGGGAATGGGACCCGGGGCCTTTCCCTTTGGGTGCAGCTCGGAGCTGGTGTCACGGATCCAGGGGATCTTTTTCTTTTTTTCTCCAACTTTTCCTTCCCTGCGCAGCGGCTGACACCGAGATTATCGGCGCTTGGTAAGACAAACCCCCCACATCTTCTCTCACAGACATCACCGCTGAACAGGACAGAAACACATTTTCATCTCTGCCTGGGGAGATCTTTCCCACCACAAACTTTGGGGCTGAATTTCCTTCTCTCAGGATCCTTCCCTAAATTCCCTGTTGCTGCCTCTGTAAGTCCAGGGTTCTGAATGCGGGAGGAAGAGACAGAGGGACATCATTTGGGGGGTCTGCTCCCCCTTTTTCTCTTCTTTGAGAATCCCTCCACTGCAGGTTAGAAGACAGAAGTTCTGTGCAGATCAGTATCCCCAACAATTTGTTCATCACGATGCACATTTTTTCACCCAGGTCCTACTTACTGCCTCAGAATGGCAATTTAACTGGATGAAGGGCCCTTTTATTTCATTGACACCTGGCTGAGGCATCGGCTGGTCTTGTCTCTGGGGAACTGGTTGGTGTCTGCTCCACCCACTTGAAACATGTCTGAGTAACACCCAGCAGGATAATCTTATCACTTTACCTGCCATATCTATTTTATCAGGACAATAATGGTCAGGAAATTATGAGGTTTGGGGAGCTACGTCACAAAGACGCACTTGGAATAAAATTTATCATAATCCTGTATCAGTGGGATCCAAACTTTCATGGGCTCTGATGTAACACCAATAAAACCCAGTCCTTGAAAACCTCCATTCACCCCAAATTCCCAGGGGCCCGAAAACCAGCTGTACTCACCAGCCCAAGTCCCAGGGAGCAGGAGAAGGACCATGGGGAGCAGAAATAAAAAGTGAACCTGCATGTTTGCAGTCAGAGCAGGGACGGTGCCTGTGCTGGAGGCTGCAGGGTTTATAGACTCAGCTTGGGGAGGATTCAAGAGCGCAGGAAACCTCAAAGTCACCCACACGCTTATTTAAATACAGAGTTTAGGTGGATCTGTTTCTAGCCACAGCCGACCACACGGGCTGGGGGGAAGAATAGAACATGAGTCAGCCCTGTAGCTGGGTCTCTGCACAGCTGGTTGGATGAAGCACAGCTGGACAGAGAAGACCCCGGTGGGGATGTGTCCAGCAGGGTCCAGGGCTGCTCTGGGTTCAGCTCACAGCTGGGCACATCTGGGTCTCGGACTCCCCTGGCTTTGTCCCCATTCAGCTCCCTGCTGGTGTCTCTGCGGTGGGGGTTGTGGGTGACAGCGACTGATCTCGGCGGCGGGTGGGAACGGGGCCCTTTGATCTTTCTCAGGGTGGGACCAGGCCTGAGCCGGCTGGGATTGGACAAAGCCAGCACCAGCCCCCCTCCCAGCGACCGCAGGGGGAGGGGTTCTGAGAAGCCCCCCATGACTCTGTAACCACATGCAGGGGATGTGGCTGTTTCTGTGACAACCTGCCCCTGGGAGCTGTGACTGTGCAGAGGGGAAATGACACAGCAGAGAGACACGTAGCCCCTGGGAGACCCGGCTTGTACCTCCCTGCAGTATCACCGTCCCCCCGCTCTCACCACTAGACCTCGCTCCCTTCCCAGAGCTGCGGAGAGAGCTCAGGAGTCCTGGCTCCCAAAAAACGCACGGCTGTTAGGAACAGCCCCCAACCCGCTGCCCTCCCAGCGCCGAGTACACTTTGTGCAAACCGATGAGATACTCCCTGTCCTTCCCAAGCCCCTCCGGTCTCAGCCCCGACAAACTCACCACACCCAAGGCCCCGCAGCCCTGGGGTTCCGCCCTGCCCGGTGGGGATGGAGGGCTCCATTGGAAGTTGGGATCTCCTCAATGTGCGATGTGAGTGCGGGGGCTGGTTCAGGGAGAACGTCTCTGACCTGATCTACAGCGTCTGTACCTGGAATTACCGCCCAGGGAATCTCTCGGCTTGGGGCCGGCCCGTTCCCGGAGGGGGGATCTCTCCACACTCCCTGGCCAGCCGGGGATGGAGGAGGAGGAGGGACCCTGGCAGGCCCCGGCCGCTGGCGCTGGCTGAGAACTGACAGACTCATCACTGGAGACCAGGCTGCTCAGCTGGGGGCGAGTTTCCCTCCCGCTAGGGCTGGACGCACCAACCCCATGTCCCAGCCAGACCCTGAGGTGCCTGGAAGTCGCCCCACGTGCTCACCTCCCACGCCGGGTCCCTGTGCTGGGTTGGGTGGGGACAGGGAGTTTGGCTTTCTGCTCTGGGCTGTGATGTCTTGAAACAGGGGATCCCAGACCGGATTCCAGACCTCAGCTCCAATACACCGTATCTATCTATCTATCTATCTATCTATCTATCTATCTATCTATCCCCACACACCCCCTCTATCTATCTATCTATCCCCCACACCCCTTCTATCTATCTATCTATCTATCTATCTATCTATCTATCTATCTATCCCCACACACCCCATCTATCTATCTATCTATCTATCTATCTATTTATCCCCGCTCACCCCATCTATCTATCTATCTATCTATCTATCTATCTATCTATCTATCTATCTATCTATCTATCTATGCCCACCCCCCATCTAGCACAAAGATCTATCGTTTTAGTGCTCCCCTCTTGTTCATCCAAGCTCTGCTCTCTCTCTTTCTCGCTCTCTTACTCCAGCCCTATTTGCCTGCTGTTTTAGCCAGTGAAATAAGCATTCGTGTGATTTTACACACTTGCATTTTCTTAGAGGCTCCGAAGTGGCTCCTTATGGGCTCATCTACTGGTGTGTGCTCAGCTCCTGGCTAAACCAGCCCCTTTCCCTTTTATCCGCACACGACCGCCTTCCCTGCAGTTTCACACCCCGGGAGCCCCACACCCCACCCCCACTCCTGGGGACTCTGGGCGGGGTGAGGGGCTGGAGTAGCCCTCCTGTCTCAATCAGCCAGTCCTCAGGAGTCCAGACTCCCCCTGCAGCTGCTGCACAAAGCCATTTCATGTCACCCCCAGCATGGGTGATGCACCGAGGGGAAATGTCACACAGCTTCCTCCATATCTCACAATGATTATCCAGACTCAAGCAGGAAGGGACATGGGCCACGGTCTTTCCACGCTATGGGGAGCCAGTTCCAATCTGCCTTAAAGTGGCTGGCTTAGAGGGACCTATAGAGAGGGAGCTGTCGCAGGGAGATGGTGCTGTGCCATGGGCCTTTCCCCAGCAGGGGGCGCCCTCGTCACACTGGCCACCAGGACCATGTCAATCACAAACCGATGATGGGTCGAGGGCCCAGATGCAGAGGGAGGCCTGACCCCGCGTTTCCAGGAGCAGGTGGTGCAGCAGAAGCCGGTGGCGGACTGTCAGCTCTCTATTGCTAGATTTCTGGCTGGTCGGCTTTTATCCAGAGCAGGAAGTGGGAAATGCGAGTGAACACAGCTGGAGGTGCAATGCTGTTACTCATGCACATGGAGACGATGTCCTCGGAATCGCCCCGTGGACACTGGGACTGGGGGATGGGATGGGGGCGGTACCTGCAGCAGTGTGAGGTCACTGGGGTGGGGGATGAGATGGGGTGGTACCTGCAGCAGTGTGAGGTCACTGGGGGTGGGGGATGGGATGGGGGCGGTACCTGCAGCAGTGTGAGGTCACTGGGGTGGGGGATGAGATGGGGTGGTACCTGCAGCAGTGTGAGGTCACTGGGGGTGGGGGATGGGATGGGGGCGGTACCTGCAGCAGTGTGAGGTCACTGGGGGCGGGGGATGGGATGGGGTGGTACCTGCAGCAGTGTGAGGTCACTGGGGTGGGGGATGAGATGGGGTGGTACCTGCAGCAGTGTGAGGTCACTGGGGGTGGGGGATGGGATGGGGGCGGTACCTGCAGCAGTGTGAGGTCACTGGGGGTGGGGGATGGGATGGGGGCGGTACCTGCAGCAGTGTGAGGTCACTGGGGATGGGGGATGGGATGGGGCGGTACCCGCAGCAGTGTGAGGTCACTGGGGGTGGGGGATGGGATGGGGGCGGTACCTGCAGCAGTGTGAGGTCACTGGGGGGTGGGGGATGGGATGGGGCGGTACCTGCAGCAGTGTGAGGTCACTGGGGATGGGGGATGGGATGGGGGCGGTACCTGCAGCAGTGTGAGGTCACTGGGGGTGGGGGATGGGATGGGGTGGTACCTGCAGCAGTGTGAGGTCACTGGGGATGCGGGATGGGATGGGGCGGTACCCGCAGCAGTGTGAGGTCACTGGGGGTGGGGGGATGGGATGGGGGCGGTGCCTGCAGCAGTGTGAGGTCACTGGGGGTGGGGGATGGGATGGGGGCGGTACCTGCAGCAGTGTGAGGTCACTGGGGATGGGGGATGGGATGGGGGTGGTACCCGCAGCAGTGTGAGGTCACTGGGGGTGGGGGATGGGATGGGGGTGGTACCCGCAGCAGTGTGAGGTCACTGGGGGCGGGGGATGGGATGGGGGTGGTACCCACAGCAGTGTGAGGTCACTGGGGTGGGGGATGGGATGGGGCGGTACCTGCAGCAGTGTGAGGTCACTGGGGATGGGGGATGGGATGGGGGTGGTACCCGCAGCAGTGTGAGGTCACTGGGGGCGGGGGATGGGATGGGGGCGGTACCTGCAGCAGTGTGAGGTCACTGGGGGTGGGGGATGGGATGGGGAGGTACCTGCAGCAGTGTGAGGTCACTGGGGGTGGGGGATGGGATGGGGGTGGTACCCGCAGCAGTGTGAGGTCACTGGGGGTGGGGGATGGGATGGGGCGGTACCTGCAGCAGTGTGAGGTCACTGGGGGTGGGGGATGGGATGGGGCGGTACCTGCAGCAGTGTAAGGTCACTGGGGATGGGGGATGGGATGGGGGTGGTACCTGCAGCAGCGTGAGGTCACTGGGGGTGGGGGATGGGATGGGGCGGTACCTGCAGCAGTGTGAGGTCACTGGGGATGGGGGATGGGATGGGGCGGTACCCGCAGCAGTGTGAGGTCACTGGGGGTGGGGGATGGGATGGGGTGGTACCTGCAGCAGTGTGAGGTCACTGGGGGTGGGGGATGGGATGGGGGTGGTACCTGCAGCAGTGTGAGGTCACTGGGGGCGGGGGATGGGATGGGGGTGGTATCTGCAGCAGTGTGAGGTCACTGGGGATGGGGGATGGGATGGGGCGGTACCTGCAGCAGTGTGAGGTCACTGGGGGCGGGGGATGGGATGGTGGTGGTACCTGCAGCAGTGTGAGGTCACTGGGGATGGGGGATGGGATGGGGTGGTACCCGCAGCAGTGTGAGGTCACTGGGGATGGGGGATGGGATGGGGTGGTACCTGCAGCAGTGTGAGGTCACTGGGGATGGGGGATGGGATGGGGTGGTACCTGCAGCAGTGTGAGGTCACTGGGGGTGGGGTATGGGATGGGGGTGGTACCTTCAGCAGTGTGAGGTCACTGGGGGCGTGGCTATGGGAGGGGGGCGGTTCCTGCAGCAGCATGATGTCATTTTTATAGGTGTTCCCGTTGTACTCTGGGTGGGGGATCTGCCGGTGCACGGGGATCACTTGCTGGCTGTCGTCTTCCTCACTGACGTCGTGGGCTCCCAGTTTGATGGTGATCTTGCTGTGAAAACCGAGAGTCCCCCATGAGGCCTGGGGTGCAGTCTCCTGCTGGTGCTGGGGGGTGGGCGCACGTGGGGCTGACCTCTGAGCACTAAACTAGGTTATCGGCGCTTGATGAGACAATCTCCCCCCACCCCTCCACGGCCATTCTCTGTCACAGACATCAGCGCTGAACAGGAGAATGACACCTTTTAATGTCTTCTGGGGAGATCTTTCCCACCACCGTCCTGCAAACTTTCTGGCTCAATTTGCCTTCCCTCAGGATCCCTCCCTCAGTCCCCTGCAGCTGCGTCCATGGGCCCGGTATTCTGCATGCGGGAGATAGAGTCAAGAGGAGATTATTTGGGTAATTTCCTTCCACCATTTGTAATTGTTTCTCTTTTTTGCAAATCATCTCTTCTTGCTGGGGCTTAGGAGACAGAACGTCTGTGCAGATGAGTGTCCCAAGATTTTGATTCACCACGCTGTGTATTTTTCACCCAGGTCCTACATGCTGCCTCAGGACGTTCAGTTTAACCAGGTGAAGGGACATTTTATTTCACTGACACCTGCTTGAAGTATCGGCTAGTCTTTTGCCTCTGGGGAACTGGTTTGTGGGTGCTCCACACATGTGAAACACGTCTGAGAAACACCCTGCAGTATCATCTTCTCACTTTACCTGCCACAGCTATTTTATCAGGACAATAATGCTCAGCAAATTATGAGATTTCAGGTGATACTTCACAAGGCACACTTGGACCAAAATTTATCATAATCCTCTGTAAGTGGGGAACAAAGGGGTCCAATCTGTCACAGGCCTTGAAGTAACAGCTGTATAACCCAGTTCCTGAAAACCTCCATTCACCCCAAAGGCCCAGGACCCCAAACTCAGCTGTACTCACCAGCCCAAGTCCCAAAGGGCAGGAGAAAGGCCATGGGGAGCAGAAAGAAAAAGTGAACCTGCATGTTTGCAGTCAGTGCAGGGAAGTGCCTCTGCCGCAGACCTGCAGGGTTTTTCTAGGCTCCGCTTCTGGGCAATTCGAGTGGGCAGGAAACCGCAAACTCACCCACACGCTCTTCTAATTGCAGGGCTCCGGTGGATCTGTTTCCAGCCACAGCTGACCGCACGGGCTGGGGGGAAGGAAAGAACATGAGTCAATCCAGTAGCTGGGTCCCTGCATAGCTGGCCGGATGATGCGCCATTGGATGGAGAAGACCCCAGTGGGAATGTGTCCAGCAGGGTCCAGGGCTGCTCTGGGTGCCGCCTCACAGCTGGGCACATCTGGGGCTTGGACATCACCTCTCAGCTCCCTGCTGGTGTCTCTGCAGTGGGGGCTGGGAGAGGTAGTGACTGAACTTGGTGGTGGGTGAGAACGGGGCCCTTTGATCTGTCTTGCGGGGGGGCCAGACCTGACCTGGCTGGGGCTGGGCACAGCAGGCATCAGCCCCCATCCCAGCGACCACAGGGGGTGGGTTTTTGAAAAGTCCCCCCAGAGTGCAGAGGGGAAATGACACAGCAGAGAGACGCAGATATCCTGGGCAACCTGGATTGTCGCTCCCCTCCATTTCACCCGTGTGTGGAGCCACCACAAACCGGTTCCCCAGAGGCAAAAGACTAGCTCTCACCACTAGATCCTGCTCCCTTCCCACAGCTGCAGAGTGAAGCCAGGAATCATGGCTCCCGGACCACTCACCGCTGTTAGGAACAGCCCCCGCACCACTACCCTCCTCGTGAGGCTCTCTCTTTTCATCCATCTCGTCCCAGCTCCGACAAACTCGCCGCTAGCTGGCAGTGAAACGGGTCTACTTAAAGAGGGGATCTCCTCAAGCCGCGGGTTCCCTCTGAGAAGTGCTGGTTCAGGGAGAATGTCTCCAACCTGATCTACAGCTTGGTGTGGCCGTCCAAGAAATCCTTCAGCCTGGGTCCGGCCCGTTCATGGAGAAGGGAGCCGTCGGTGCTCCCCGCTAGCCAGGAAAAAGTGTCCTGTGACAGATCTCCCCTCCCCGTGCTTTCTGAAATGGACTTCTGGACCCAAACGTGCACAACTCGGAGAGACTTGGGAACAAAACGGTGCCATGTAACTGATCGATCTCCATGGTGTAATCCCCTGGCTCCGTGTCTGTTGCTTTGGTGCGTGGGTCACCCTTGTGTGGGCGGCCAAGGATACGGGGCGGGGAAAGCTTCGTGGTTTCACACGTACTAAGGGAAGCCAGCCAGGGTGTTACCGTCAAGCTCTGGTCCTCTCTCAACAGCCTTTTTTACCACTGTGGTGGTTGGTCCTAGAAAACCACCTACGATCGCCAGCAGGTAGGCACAGGCCAGGAAACTTCCCATGGAAGGGTGGAAGCTAGAAACACAATTCTCGCCCCAAAGGTGGAGTCTCTAAACCAGCGTTTCTTAAACTGTGTTCTGTGGCACACCCGTGTGCCCTGAGGCAGTCGGAAGTGAGCCACGGAGAACAACGGAGTTCAAAATGGCCGCTTTTAAAGGGACAGGAGACCTTTTTCTTTTTGGTCAATAACCTCCCCTCCCCCGTTTTTTTTTTTCTCGACAAAAAATCCTTGCTCGTTCTCATGAAAAAATTATATTTTGGCGTTCCTCGGTCTTAAAATGTTTAAGAAACACTGCTATAAACCAATGGGAAGTGGGCAGTCTCACTGTCTTTGGCTGGCGTGACACACCGAAGAAAGGGAGCCAGAGACCCTGGAGGGAGGGACGGCCCTGGTTTGAAGGCTTAGCTGGAACAGGAACAGTGTTTGGGTGAGTTTGTAAGACGTTTGCACGGAGGTGTCAGTGTCAGAGTCAGCAAAGCGGTTCCTGTTCTTTTAGGTGCCTTTTCTATTTTGCTCTGCCCTTTCACACTTATAACCACTTCAATCCAGCTGCTTGTACTTCATAAATCACTTTTATTGACTCTCAAGCCCCACCTAAATGATTGTTACGTGGGAGCAACCACTGTGCTCATTCCCCCTTTCCTTCCTAAAGCGGGCTCATCCAAATAATTCCTTTGGGGTTTCATCATTTCACTCAAGCTCGGCACAGTCTTACCAAAACCCACTGAATGTTGCGACTCGGAGATGCATGCAAGGCGCTGCCTGCGTTAATCCCCCACGTCATGTCTGTGTTCCAGGCTGTGTGGAAAAAGTGTGTTTTGCTTCGTAACGGCGACGAATGGGAGGAGCGCTGTCCTTTTCTAAACATCCCACCGCTGCCACCACATCCAGACTGTTCCCCACTCTGGCACTCCGCGTGCAGCAGGTGGGGGCCCGCGAGAGACCTTAGAAATCCCTTGCCTTTAAAGGCTTCTGTTTTAAAACCTCCCCAGGGTCTCAGAGTCCCTGGCTTTGGAAGAGAGGACAACATCACCCAAGTACTACTACAGAAACATGTGGTGACTAGAGGCACTGGATTGCTGGCTTGTTACATCCTTCTGTAAGCCACGAAACCCCCTTCTCCACCTTTCCCTTCCTTTTTCTCCCCATTCAATGCTGCACCCTTTTTACTTCTGGTATAGTAAAAAGGGGGTGCTAAGAAACTGCAGGTGATAATGCCAATGCGGCCAGCTAGCTCCAGGTCTGTGTGTGGATGGGGCAACGTTTTATCTAATCTATCTATCTATCTATCTATCTATCTATCTATCTATCTATCTATCTATCTATCTATCTATCCCCACACACCCCCTCTATCTATCTATCTATCTATCTATCTATCTATCTATCTATCTATCTATCTATCTATCTATCTATCTCCACACACCCCCTCTATCTATCTATCTATCTATCTATCTATCTATCTATCTATCTATCTATCTATCTATCCCCACACACCCCCTCTATCTATCTATCTATCTATCTATCTATCTATCTATCTATCTATCTATCTATCCCCACACACCTCCTCTATCTATCTATCTATCTATCTATCTATCTATCTATCTATCTATCTATCTATCTATCTCCATACCACATCTACCTATCTCAAAGATCTGTCATTTTACTGGTCTCTCCGTGCTGTCCATATAAATTGTCTCTGTGCATCCAACCTCTACTCTCTCTCTCTCCAGCCCTATTTCCTTGCTGTTTTACCTGGTGAAATACACACGCGTGTGATTTTACACACCTCCATTTTCTGAGAGGCTCCAAAGTGGCTACTTATGGGCTCTAATATTGGTGTGTGCTCAGCTCCTGGCTCAATCAGCCCCTTTTCCCTTTTGCCCACACGGCTGCATTCCCTGCAGTTTCACACCCTGTGAGCCCCACTCCCCACCCCCGCTCATAGGGACTCTGGGCGGGGTGAGGGGTTTGAGTAGCCCACCTGTCCCAACCAGCCAGTGCTCAGGAGTCCAGACACCACCTTAAATGAAAGCCATTTAATGCGTCTCCCGCAGCATGGGTGACCCGCCCAGCAGGGGACATCGCACAGTTTCATCAGCATGTTACAGAGATTATCCAGGATCGAGCAGGAAGGGACACGGGACACGGTCTTTCCACGCTATGGGGAGCCAGTTCCAATTCGCCGTGGAGTGGCTGGCTCAGAGGGACCTATAGGCGGCAGTAGCTCCAATTTACTCCGGGGGCGGAGGGGGAGGCTGTCTCAGGGAGATGGTGCTGTGCCATGGGCCTTTCCCCAGTAGGGGGCGCCCTCAACAGACTGGCCACGAGGACCATGTCGATCACAAATCGATAATGGGTCACAAGCCCAGATGCAGAGGAAGGTCTGATCCTATGTGTCCAGGGGAAGGCTGGGTAGCAGAAGCAGATGGCCCTGTCGGCTCTATGTGGCTAGATTTCTGGCAGGTTGGCCTTGATCCAGCGCAGGAAGTGGGAAATCCGAGTGAACACAGCTGGAGGCTTGATGCTGTTACTTATGCACCTGGAGACGATGCCCTCGGCCACTCCGCGGCACACGAGGGGACCCCCGGAATCACCCTGCCCCGGAACAAACAGAGAGACGCAAGTTAATGCCCGGATCGGATGCCAGAGCACAATCAGAAAGAGAAATGAATTAACACCAAAATGCTCAAGATGGGGGATTCATTGACTCTAAGGCTGCGTCTAGACTACACTCCTCTTTCGAAAGAGGAACGTCATCTAGACGCACCCTAAGACCAGAAACACCACTGTCATTAGCTAGTCTGACTTCCTCTTTGGTGCTGTATAAGAAGAAAAATTAGTTGCACTAACTCACCAAAGCTTCTGAGAGAGATAGACTGTCTCCAAGAAACAATTCTTCACTCTCTGTAAGTAGGGTACAGTTTCGATCAATGCGTTAGGTTTTATTATATTATGGTTTGGGTATGGGATCTGCTGTCTGTGCACTTTTAAAAAAATGTTTTGGCTTTTCTTTGTAACTAAGTTCTAGGCCCATGGAGGTTCTCCGTGAGATATTAACATGCACAGATCGCCCGAACCTGGCTCTTCCAGGTTGTAATCTACTTACCACGGGCGAGTAGATTACATAGATTGTCGAGCCCTGGAAATTAAAATTCTGACTTTTTCATCTAGTCATTATGCTTGAAATAGGAATACAGTAATTCCTCATTTAACACTACAAATGCATTTCTGGAAATGTTCGTGCTAAGTGAAAACGTGCTATGCGGAGTCAATTTGGGGTTGCGTTTCAGATGGTGGTGGCGGCAAAGTGAGTTTTCTGTTGCTGCTGGGTCGTCAACGTCAGAATTCGATATCTAGCAACACAAGATAACTAGCAACACAAGTCGCTGCGGTTTGTTAAAACACAAAGATAAACATGTGCGTGAGTGAAGAAGCGCTGTAACCACATGTATTCATCTGCTCATGCTTGTTCTCACCAACTTATACGACCGCACCAAGTAGTCTGCCACTTGATTATTTTCATGTTATTTCGGGGACGGCTATTATTAAGGAACTAGCCCATCATAAAATGGGATTTTCAGGTCTCTCCTCCACGTCCTATTCCTTTTCTATCTTGGTCTTCTCTGCTGAGCCTCTGGTGTCTCGCTCCGTCTCTCTCTCTCTCCCCCCTCCTCCTACTTTCTCCCTCTCTTGCTCTCTCAGCTCTCCTCCATCTCCTGCCTCTCTCTCCATCTCTCTTTCTCTTCTTCCCCTCCTGCCTCTCACTCTCTCTTTCTCTTCTCCTCCTCCTCCTCCTGCCTCTCACTCTCTTTCTCTTCTCCTCCTCCTCCTGACTCTCACTGTCTCTTTCTCTTCTCCTCCTCCTCCTGCCTCTCACTATCTTTCTCTTCTCCTCCTCCTCCTGCTTCTCACTGTCTCTTTCTCTTCTCCTCCTCCTGCCTCTCACTGTCTCTCTCTCTTCACCTCCTCCTGCCTCTCACTGTCTCTTTCTCTTCTTCCCCTCCTGCCTCTCACTGTCTCTTTCTCTTCTCCTCCTCCTCCTGCCTCTCACTCTCTCTTTCTCTTCTTCCCCTCCTGCCTCTCACTGTCTCTTTCTCTTCTCCTCTTCCTCCTGCCTCTCACTGTCTCTTTCTCTTCTTCCCATCCTGCCTCTCACTGTCTCTTTCTCTTCTTCCCCTCCTGCCTCTCACTGTCTCTTTCTCTTCTTCCCCTCCTGCCTCTCACTCTCTTTCTCTTCTCCTCCTCCTCCTGCCTCTCACTCTCTCTTTCTCTTCTCCTCCTCCTCCTGCCTCTCACTCTCTCTTTCTCTTCTCCTCCTCCTCCTGCCTCTCACTGTCTCTTTCTCTTCTCCTCCTCCTCCTGCCTCTCACTGTCTCTTTCTCTTCTCCTTCTGCTCCTGCATGGGGAGCACGGAGACCAAATGGAAAGGACACTCGGCACCAGAAGATGAAGCCAATAAGCACTTACCAGATTAATGGACTTATCATCCTCAGGGTCCCCGACGCACAGCATGCTGGAGGGGAAGTAGTAAAGGTATCGGTACTGGCAGAACGTATCATTGACCACCACCAGATACACCTCCTGAAGGACGTTGGTTCTCACGTTCAAGCCAGTCCGGCCCCAGCCAGCCACGCTGCAGGTGGGATACGGCCTCCATCGGTGACGAGCAGACGTCAGCTGGAGGAGACCGACCGCCTGGGTCAGCTTCACCCTCCTGGTGAGCTACAGGAGCACAGAGAGGCAGGGAAGGAAAGTGCCGGTAAAGTGCAGACAAAGCAAGTGTGTCTGCACCTCTGTGTGTGTGTGCCCCACAGGGCAACAGGACCAAAATTCAAGGGATGAGTTGATGGGATGGGGTGGTACCTTCAGCAGTGTGAGTCACTGGTGGTGGGGGATGGGATGGGGGCGGGTACCTGCAGCAGTGTGAGGTGACTGGGGGTGGGGGATGAGATGGGGGCGGTACCTGCAGCAGTGTGAGGTCACTGGGGGTGGTGATGGGATGGGGGCGGTACCTGCAGCAGTGTGAGGTGACTGGGGGTGGGGGATGGGATGGGGTGATACCTGCAGCAGTGTGAGGTCACTGGGGGCGGGGGATGGGATGGGGCGGTACCTGCAGCAGTGTGAGGTCACTGGGGGTGGGGGGATGGGATGGGGGTGGTACCTGCAGCAGTGTGAGGTCACTGGGGGCGGGGGATGGGATGGGGCGGTACCTGCAGCAGTGTGAGGTCACTGGGGGTGGGGGATGGGATGGGGGTGGTACCTGCAGCAGTGTGAGGTCACTGGGGGTGGGGGATGGGATGGGGCGGTACCTGCAGCAGTGTGAGGTCACTGGGGGTGGGGGATGGGATGGGGCGGTACCTGCAGCAGTGTGAGGTCACTGGGGGTGGGGGATGGGATGGGGGCGGTACCTGCAGCAGTGTGAGGTCACTGGGGGTGGGGGATGGGATGGGGGCGGTACCTGCAGCAATGTGAGGTCACTGGGGGTGGGGGATGGGATGGGGGCGTTACCTGCAGCAGTGTGAGGTCACTGGGGGTGGGGGATGGGATGGGGGCGGTACCTGCAGCAGTGTGAGGTCACTGGGGGCGGGGGATGGGATGGGGGTGGTACTTGCAGCAGTGTGAGGTCACTGGGGGCGGGGCTATGGCAGAGGGGCGGTACCTGCAGCAGCATGATGTCATTTTTATAGGTGTTCCCATTGTAATTTGGGTGGGGGATCTGCCGGCGCACGGGGATCACTTGCTGGCTGTCTTCTTCCTCACTGATGTCGTGGGCTCCCAGTTTGACGGTGATCGCGCTGTGAAAACCATGTGCCACCCTTGAGGCCTGGGGGGTCAGGCAGCTGCTGGCGGTGGGGGCCGGGCTCATGTGGGGCTCACCCCTGACAACTGACTGGGGCAGCCTGGGGTCTGAGGCCAGGATCCAGAACTCAGGGACTTTACCCCCCGGTCCCAGCTCCCCTGCACCCCATTGATCTTTCTCAGCTCAATCCAGGCAGGGGTCCATGCCCAGATCCCTGCAGAGCTACCCTGGGGATGGGACCCTTCCCTGTCTCTCCCTGCCCAGAGCCCCATTGACTTATCCAGTCCGCTGGCTGCAGAGACACCTAGAGACTCACTGATGCCCCCTGACCGAGTCAGACCCCTGGACTCTGCTTCCCGGCTCCCCTTCCCGCGTCCACCCGCACAGCCCATCCCAGAGGCACTTACTCTCCCCAGCAGTGAGCGGCCGTCAGCACAAAGTCCTTCGCCACCAGGAACCCGCCGCAGTAAGAATTCTTCTGTCCACGTCGTATTTTCAGGTAGGCCATGTAGGGCCTGGAGTGGGGCTGGGCTTCCCAGCCCCCGATGATCTCAGCTTGGGGGAGACCGGGGCCATACATAGAGACTCCCCAACTCGCTGGGCTGGGCTGAGACCGACTTCCACATTGCAAAGTGGAGCCTCCACAGCACCAGCCTATCCCCTGCGATGCTCTCCCTGGGGGCGCCCTGTGGCTCAGCTCTGCCCCACAACGGGCTCCGCATGGGATAGGAGGGGAAGCCTAAAGCTCTGATCTCTTTGTGGCAGGGACTGTTGCCAGATGCACCAGCAGTGGGTGAGTCACCACCCGGACTTTCCACAATCGCTTTGGTGGCCAAGGTCGAACCCGAGCAGGCCTGGCAACCCCCAGACAGGGAGGTGCTGATTCCGGGGGTGGGGAACGGGACCCGGGGCCTTTCCCTTTGGGTGCAGCTCGGAGCCGCTGTCACTGACCCAGGGGATCTTTTTTTTCTTTTCTGTTGCTCTTGCTTCCCTGCACAGCGGCTGACACCGAGGTTATCGGCGCTGGGTGAGACAAGCCCCCCCACATCCTCTGTCACAGACATCACCGCTGAACAGGGCAGTGACACGTTTTCATCTCTGCCTGGGGAGATCTTCCTGCAAACTTTCTAGCTCAATTTGCCTTCCCTCAGGACCCCTCCCACAATCCCCTAGTGCTGCCTTTGTGCACCCGGTGTTGTGAATGCCGGAGGAAAAGAGACAGAGGGAGGTTATTTGAGGAGTCTCCTTCCACCATTTATAATTGTTTCTCTTCTTTTTAAATTATCTCCTGCTGGGGCTTAGGAGACCAAAGGTCTGTGCAGACACACGACCCAAGATGTTTGTTCACCATGATGCTCATTTTTCACCCAGGTCCAACATCCTTCCAGGTGAAGGGCCATTTTACTTTATTAACACCCAGTTGAAGCATCGTCTAGTCTTTGTTTCTGGGTTCACTCTACCTGCCAATGTACCTGCGACAGCTATTTTATCAGGACAATAATGGTCTGTAAATTATGAGGCACACTTGGAATAAAATTTATCATAATTGTTTGTGCAACAATGGGGTATAATCTATCACACGCCCTGACGTAAAACTGATAGAACCCAGACCCTAAGAACCTCCATTCACCCCAAAGTCCCAGGACCCCAAACCCAGCTGTACTCACCAGTCCTAGCCCCAGGCGGCAGCAGAAAGGCCATGGGGAGGAGAAACAAGATGAGAACTTGCATGTTCACAGTCAGTGCTGGGCAGTGCCTCTGCCACAGACCTGCAGGGTTTTTCTAGACTCCGCCAGTGGGGAATTCAAGGGGGCAGGAAACCGCAAAGTCACGCACATGCTCATCTAACTGCAGGGCTCAGGTGTCTGTTTCCAACCACAGCCAACCACACGGGCTGGGGGGAAGGATAGAACATGAGTCAGTCCAGTAGCTGGGTCCCTGCACAGATGATGCACCACTGGATGGAGAGGACCACAGTGGGGACGTGTCCAGCAGGGACGTGTCCAGCTGCTCTGGGTGCTGACTCACAGCTGGGCACATCTGGGGCTCTTATTCACCAAGCCGTGCCCTCGCTCAGTTCCCTGCCGGTGTCTCTGGGCTGGGCGCTGGGGTGGCAGGGACTGATCTCGGTGGGGGTGGGAACAGAGCCCTTTGATCTGTCCCGGGGTGGGGCTAGACCTGAGCCAGCTGGGGCTGGGCTGAGCAGGCATCAGCCCCCATCCCAGCGACCACAGGGGGAGGGTTTCTGAGAAGCCCCCCTGGGAGTCTGTGACCCCACATGCAGGGGATGTGGCCGTTTCTGTGACGTCCTACACCTGGGAGCTGTGGCCGTGCAGAGGGGAAATGGCACAGCCGAGAGACGTGTGGCAGACCCAGCTTGGAGATCCCCTCCATTTCGCCATGCCCCCGCTCTCACCACTAGACCACACTCCCTTCCCAGAGCTGTGGAGAGAGCCCAGGTGTCCTGTCTCACAGACAACACACGGCTGTTAGGGACAGCCCCCGCACCACAGCCCTCCCAGCGCTGGAGACAGTTTGTGCCAACCGGTGAGATACTTCCCGAGCCCCTCCGGTCTGAGCCCCGACAAACTCACTGCACCCAAGGCCCCTCTGCCCTGGGATTCAGCCCTGCCAGGTGTGGGGACAGGGGTCTACTGAAAGTTGGCAGCTCCTCAAGCCGTGTGCTCCCTGTGAGACGTGAGTGCGGGGGCTGGTTCAGGGAGAACGTCTCTAGCCTGATCTACAGCGTATGTGCTTGGCGGGACCATCCGGGGAATTTCTCGGCCCGGTACCGGCCTGTTCATGGAGCAGGGAGCCGTCGGTGCTCCCTGCTAACCGGGAAAAAGTGTCCTGTGACAGATCTCCCCTCCCCGTGCTTTCTGAAATGGACTTCTGGACCCAAACGTGCACAACTCGGAGATACTTGGGAACAAAACTGTCCCACGTAACTGATCGATCTCCATGGCGTAATCCCCTGGCTCCGTGTCTGTTGCTTTGCTGTGTGGGTCACCCTTGTGTGGGAGGCTAGGGCTACGGCGTGGGGAAAGCTTCGTGGTTTCACAAGCGCCAAGGGAAGCCAGCTAGGGTGTTACCCTCAAGCTCTGGTCCTCTGTCCACAGCCCCTTTTACCGCCGTGGTGCTTGGTGCTAGGAAACCACCTCGCCTCCCCAGCGAGTAGTCACTAGCCACGGAAGGGTGGAAGCTAGAAACACAATTCCCGCCCCAAAGGTGGAGTCTCTAAACCAGCGTTTCTTAAACTGTGTTCTGTGGTAGACCTGTGTGCCGTCAGGCAGTCGGAGGTGTGCCGCGGAGAGCAACAGAGTGAAAAATGGCTGCTCTTAAAGAGGCAGGCAAACCTTTTTCTTTTTTTTTGGTAAATTATTTTCCCCCGCATCTCCCCCCCAGTTTTTGTTAACTCCCACCGGCTTTTTTTTTTACTCAACAAAATATCCTTGGTGATCCTCATAAAAATAATTATTTTGCTAAGAAACACTGCTATAAACCAATGGGAAGTGGGCAGTTTCACTGTCTTTGGCTGGTGCGACACACGGAAGAAAGGGAGCCAGAGACCCTAGGGGGAGGGACGGCCCTGGTTTGCAGGCTGAGCTGGAACAGGAAAAGTGTTCGGGTGAGTTTATAAGACGTTTGCACGGAGGTGTCAGTGTCAGAGTCAGCAAAGTGTTTCCTGTTCTTTTAAATGTTCTTTTCTATTTTGCTCTGCCCGTTTTCACTTCTAACCACTACAATCCGGCTGCGTGTACTTAATAAATCACTTTTCTTGACTCTGAAACCCCACCTAAATGATTGTTGCGTGGGAGCAACCAGTGTGCTCATTCGCCCTGTCCTTGCTAAAGGAGACTACCCCAAATAATTACTTTGGGTTTGATCCCACGTGGGGAGTGGTATCCCGGGAAGCTGCATTTTTCTCAGATCTGAAGTGGTTCAGTGTCTGTGCTGCTTCTCGGGGGAGCAGGGATCTCGGCTGTGCCTTGGCTGCGGGAGACCAGGAGATCAGGCCCAGTAGGACCGGGCGGTGAGAAGACCCAGAGAGCAAAGTGAGTGCCGGTGGGAAGCACCCCAAGAGCTTTTCTGTGATCCCCTGCACCCCGTCACATGTCCCTGGCAAGCCTAGGCAGCTGGAATTGACTAAATTAACCAACTCAGAGCCAGAGGCCAGGCTGTTCAGTTGCGCATTTATTTCACTCAAGCTCGGCACGGTCTGACAAAACCCCCTTGACTATTCAAACTCTGAGATGCATGCAAGGTGCTGCCTGAGTTAACCTCACACATCATGTCTGTGTTCCAGGCTGCGTAGAAACAGGTGAGTTTTGCTACGTAACTGCGATGGATGGGAGGAGCGCTGTCCTTTTCTAAACATCCCACCGCTGCCACCACGTCCTGGCTGTTCCCCACTCTGGCACTCCGCATGCAGAAGCTGGGGGCCCACAAGAGACCTTACAAAAATCTTGCCTCTAAAGGCTTTTAAAACCACCCCAGAGTCTCCAAGTCCCTGGTCTTGGGAGAGAGGACGACGTCACCCAAGTAAAAAAACCTTCCTCCGACTCAATGGGAATATCAAAGCCAGGGGAAATTGGTTGTGTAGTGTGTTATCCAGTTAATATCCTTATTCAAGCCCAGGTAGACAGTGCCAAATTTGCAGATGAATCTCAGGTCTGCCGTCACTCTGCCTTCGGGAGGAAGAACAGCTACTTTTAAATCCAGGATTGCGTGTCCATCTGGGTTAAAATTTCCCTTACAGGTTTATGTGTGCTATTAGAGATTGGCTTTGTTTGCTATGTGGCCCCAAGTCAAACTCCTTATGGAATTATAAGTACACACCCGCAACACGGGTCTCAGCCAAGATTGCAGTCTGACCCAAAGGAACCAGGTGGGTGAGAAGTTATCTTTTACTGGACACAGTGCTTTTTTTGTGACAGTACTGCCCGGTACGCAGTACCGGCATGTCCAGGAGCAGAACCGGCACCTCCAGTCAGAGTTTCCCTGCAAAGAATGGCGCGTATCGGTACGCAAATGTCCGACGGTCAGCTGGCTGTGTCTCTTAAAGGGGTAGCGTCTCTTAAAAGGGCAATGCTGGCCTCACCCGGTCTTTTTTTTTTTCCTCAACAACTTTTCCCCTTTTATTTATTTGCAAAAAAAGCACTGCCTGGACCAATCAGCAGATTATGAGTTTTCTGAAGATTCCTCACAAGGCCGCTTTGCATAAAATGTATCCTAGTCCTGTGCAAGGAGTGAACACAGGGGTACAGATGGCGACAAGCTCCCCGATACCATCCACTGAACTCCTCAGAGCTTCCCATGTACCCCAGACCTCTAGGGAGCTCTATCAAGTCAGACTGAGCGGCCTGAGCTCCGGGGGTGGGGGTAGGAAGAAGGCTGCAGGAAGCAGGATCAAGATCTGGATCGGGATCTGCACATTCGGGGGCAGTGCAGGGAGGCTGCATCCGTCTCGGGCTTGAGGGGGTTTATACACTCAACTGGGAGGGGATCAGTGGGGCAGGAAACTGCAGGAAACTCAGCTCTATGCAAGGCTCACGCACCTCAGTTTCCAACCTCAGCGAACCACACAGGCAGGGGAAAGGAGAGACCACGTGAAGGGGATATAGACGCCTCTGGGACACCCGATAACTGGGAGCTGTGACCGGGCAGTGCTATGGGCAAATGACACATTGGAGCTGGGAAGAAACCCCAGGTGTTTTGGCTTCCAGCACCCTCCCTGCCTTTCCCCGGGCTCCAAAACTTGCCTCAAAAGGTTTGGTTCAAAAACTTCCCCCCAAAATACTAATATCCGGCTTTTGGGGACCCGTTGGCACCACCCAAGTAATTCCAATAAAATCAGGGAAGCAATGGCTTGGGAAATCCCTCCCAAAGGCAAAGTTCTCCCTCTTTCCCCAACCTCCGTTCTGCTCTGAGTTGGGAAAACAAAGCGGCTACGTCTAGACTGGCATGATTTTGCGTAAATACGTTTAACGGAAACGTTTTTCCGTTAAAAGTATTGGCGCAAAAGCGCGTCTCGATTGGCATGGATGCTTTTGCGCTTTTGCCAATCTAGACGCGCTTTTGCGCAAAAAAGCCCCAATCGCCATTTTAGCTACCACGTTGTCTACACTGGCCCTCTTGCGTAAAAGCATTTGTGCAAGAGGGCTTTTGCCTGAATGGGAGAGTCATTGTATTTGTGCGAGAACACTGGCGATCATACATGAGATCGTCAGTGTTCTTGAGCAAATTCAAGCCGCCAGTGTAGACGGCTGGCAAGTTTTTGCGCAAAAGCACTTGCTTTTACGCAAAAACTTGCCAGTCTAGACACAGCCAGGGAGTCCACAGACAAGAATGGACTTAAGGGTGGACTTCACCACCATTAGGCGGGTGGAGAGGCACTGAGATGGGTTCCTGAGGAAAGTAGTGGAGTCTCCATCCCTAGAGGTGTTTAAATCCTGACTTGACAAATCCCTGGCCGGGTTGATTTAGTTGGGGCTGGACTTGATGACCTTCTGAGGTCTCTTCCAGCTCTATGGTTCTATGACTCTGTCCTAGTAACTAGGCCCTGAGTCCTAAGGACACAAGAAGCAACCAATCCCGGGTAATTAAAAAAAAAGAAACAATCTTTTATTATCAAAACAAAACTACAGCTGCAAGTATCGTAAATTGGCTAGATGGAAAGAGCCACCATTTGATACGAATACTTGGGAGGAAAATCCCTCTGGGCTATAAGGCTTAGTTATAAAAGAGAAAAAACAATTAGCCAGCTCAGACATGCTTTCCAACCCCCAAACAAGGAAACCAATAAACCCTGATGAACTAGCTACATTTTTCCCAGCTTACACATTGCAAGAAGTCTGTTCTCTCATCCCCCTCAATAGCTGGGGGGAAATGATCTGATCTCAAACAAAGACGCGAGAGAAAAACCCCTCTTTTCCAGTTTGAATTTCCTATCTGCATTGTTATTGGCTGATTGCCCAACACCTTGGCTAGGTATGTGAATGAAACCCCTTAGTCACCAGGGGATCACCACTCCCGATTATGATAAACCCCCTTTCAGAACTGGGGTTTCTGAGGGTCCCAGCTGGACAAGGGATGAGCGATTACTGAGTTTGCATGTGTCCGTACATAAAAAAAAAAACAATTTTCTTCTATGAAATGGAAGGTGGGAACATAAGACTTGCTTTGTGCATTGTCCCCCATCAGCATCCTTCTTAACGGGGCCCACTCAAACTTTCCCCTGCCCGTCACGACAGGTTTCCAGAGTTCCAACTCCTTCCGAGACGTTGGATGCAAATCTTCGGCTGCCTTGTAAAAGTCCTGCCCCTTAATTTCTCCTCTCTCAACCACAGACTGCAGCAGGCTCTCTGTGGTTGTGTCTAGCGACAAAGATGGCAAATGAAATTTAATGTAAATAAATGTAAAGTAATGCACATTGGAAAAAATAACCCCAACTATACATACAATATGATGAAGGCTAATTTAGCTACAACTAATCTGGAAAGAGAGCTTGAAGTTATCATGGATAGTTCTCTGGAAACATCCATGCAGTGTACAGCGGCAGTCAAAAAAGAAATAGGATGTTAGGAATTATTAAAAAGGGATAGAAAATAAGACAAAGAATATCTTACTACCCCTATATAAAATCATGGTACGCCCACATCTTAAATACTGCGTATAGATGTGGTCTCCTCACCTCAAAAGAGATATTTTGGCATTAGAAAAGGTTCAGAAAAGGCAATTAAAATGATTAGGGGTTTGGAACAGGTCCTATATGAGGAGAGGTTAAAGCGACTGGGACTTTCAGTTTAGAAAAGAGGAGACTGAGGGGGGATATGATAGAGATCTATAAAATCATGAGTGGTGTGGAGAGGGTGAATAAAGAAAAGTTATTTACTTGTTCCCATAATATAGGAACTGGAGGACACCAAATGAAACGAATGGGCAGCAGGTTTAAAACAAATAAAATAAAGTTCTCCTTCACACAGTGCACAGGCAACCTGTGGAACTCCTTGCCAGAGGAGGCTGTGAAGGTTAGGACTATAACAGAATTTAAAGAGAAGCTAGTTCATGGAGGTTAGGTCCATAATAGGCTATCAGCCAGGGGATAGAATTGGTGTCCCTGGCCTCTGTTTGTCAGAGGCTGGAGAAGGATGGCAGGAGACAAATCGCTTGATCATTGTCCTTGGTCCACCCCCTCTGGGGCACCTGGCACTGGCCACTGTCTGCAGACAAGACGCTGGGCTAGATGGGCCTTTGGTCTGAGCCAGTGTGGCCATTCATATATTCTGATGTTAAAGAGCGAACAAGAAAAGATATGCAAATGGAAAACCACAGTTTGAGTATCTTTTCCCGCTTTTCCCCCACGCCCCGTGACAGACAGGACAAACCTTTCTCTGAGGTGTGGGCTGAATTATTTGCTAGGGGATGGGGGCAGAGAGCATCTTCTCTCCCCGATGAGCCGCTTTTCTCGATTGCCTCGGCCGTCTTCAGAGAGGTGGCAGTGTGCTCACTGGCCGAAGCAAGCCCCGGTGTGGTGTGAGGGTGTCATGGTGTAACGGCGTGTCGGGTTCCCCCCGATCCTGCAGCCCCGTAGCAGTAAGAACAGACTCCGCCAGTCATAGAATAGAGGGTTTATTGCTCCGGCAGGGTACAGCACAGCAGACGTGATGTGGTTACAGGAGTCAGGGCCCGGATGCCTCAGGCCCCTTGGGTTAGTGGGTCTATCGCTCCCCTCAACCCTCAGCATCCAGCTTAGGCTGTTCCCTTCATGTTTTCTAGCCCCAAACTGCCTCGCTCCCAGATCTTGCCCTCCATCCAGGTGGCCGTCTCTGCTTCCCTTCCTTTGTCCCTTGCCCTGGGAAGAGCAGTGTTATCTGCTCAAGCTGGGAGTAGGTGTCTGAGCCAATCCACATGTGGGTGAGACAGTGGGAATCGCATCACAGTGCAGGGGAACCCCTGGTTACAGAGCAAACAGCCCCCCACTATGGCACACATGGCCAGGAGGGATGGCCAGCAGCCTGGGGACTACGGGGTTAACTATGTCCCTGTACCTCACCAGGTATCTGCTCAGCTAACAGAAAGGCAGGTAGGGATTTCAAACTGAAACAAAGGAATTTTGGGGGGTTTCCCTCCTTTGTCAATGAGCCAGTTTGTTCTCTAGATACTGAGGGAGAAAGAAGACACGTCATTCTCCCAGAAAAAGAATCTTCATCACGTGGAAATAAAGTCTAGATAAATCCATCAGGTTTGATTGTTTTCTGAGCTGGGAATTTGGATGTGATGTCTGTGCTGTTAGAAATGGGTTTTCCTTTCTTTGGTAACTAAGTTTTGGCCAATGAGGGAATCCTCCGTGAGTATATTAATTGATGGCTCTTACCCTCTAGCCATTCCAACTATGCTTCTAACTGGAGTATTGTTTTAATAATAAAAGTTCTTACTTTTTATTTTTAATTAACCTGGTATTGGTTGATTTCTGTGTCTGGGAAAATCTGTCTGTGGGATCTGCAGGCTTCTGAGGAGGAGACAGCAATCACAGACAGCAGCTTGTATCTTCTCTTTTCTTTTCAAGCTCTTTGGAGCTCTTTGGGTGCCCTGAGGTTGGTTTCACATGTTCACCCCTGTTTGTGGGTTCAAAAGCACTTGATGGTGGCAGCGGGTTCCCCAAAATCCAAGAATTAGGATGGGGGGGGGGGTTGTACCGAAGCCTGTAGAGATCAGATTTGTGGGTTGCTTTTGCGGGGCCCCACTTTTGCATTCATTGCAGAGAACAGCCTTGATGGAGGGTCACCGGAGACTTTCTTGGACCGTGGGGGGCATTGAGGGAGTGGCCACACCGCCCATCCCCAAGGCCTCCTCCCCACCAGGGACTTGCCGTTTTCACTCCATGTTGTTTTCACAGCACGTTTGGCACCACCGGCGTCTGCAGGAGTGTTGCCGGCAGACAAAACGAGGATTTTTTTCCACTGGTGAATTCCTAGGTGAGTATATTAACGCAGAACTTTTTTTCAGTTGGAAATACTTCCTGCCGGTGCTTTTTTTGTGATGATACTGCCCGGTACCGGCACCTCCAGATGCAATACCCGCATCTCCAGTCAGAGCTTACCCAGAAAGAATGGAGTGTACCGGCGCCTCTATACGCAAATGTCTGACAGTCAGCTGGGCTACGTGTCTTAAAGGGGTCACATGTCTTAAAAGGGCAATGCTGGCCTCACCCCAGTTTTGCTTCGCCCCCCCCCCCCCAACAATTTTTCCTCTGGAATACTGACATGTTTTTTTTTTTAAACAAAAAAAGCACTGCTTCCTGCTCTCCATCGGTCCGCCCGAGGCTGATATGGCTGCAGAGCAGCTGCCTATCCAAGAGATCTGCCCATCCACAGATGGGCGTTATTCCTGCAGGACGAAATTCCCCAATCGTGGCCGCATTTTTCTTGTTTCCTTCGGGATTCCGCGTGATGCTTTTAAAGAGCTAATTTCCCAAAGCGGAAAATACTTGATAGTCTCAGAATTATTTTCAAAACTTTTTCCAGGCTCATCACTTTCGTGCCAAGCTCTTCTGAGCCGAGAAGCTGGAGGATTCACTGGGAACAGGACTATTAGGGTGGTAGTTTGTTGTGTGGTTGCAGCCAAATCAGGATAGGAACAGAGAAAAGGTGGGCAAGGGGAGAGCTTTGATTTACACGTTTGGGAAACAGCTGGCTTTCATAGAATCATAGAGCTGGAAGAGACCTCAGAAGGTCATCAAGTCCAGCCCCCTGTCCAAAGCAGGACCAATCCCAACTTTCACTTGTGTGTCGCTTGGGTACGTCGAAGAGATCTGTGCAAATCGAAATCCTGCCTCTCTCACCAACCGAAGTTGGTCCAGTAAAACCGATTCCTTCACTCGCCTTGCCTAATAATTTTTTTTAAATCTTTTCGATTCAATATTATTTTCCCTTATTTTTTTATCCATCTCACCACCATTTTGGGCTGGAATTTTATTGACCACACAGGAATAAAATTGCTGCCCTATTTCTCTCCTTGCTTTCCGTCCAGCCCCGAAGACAATGGGATGTTTTCACGTGTTGACACGGTGATAAAATGTCAAAGATATTGATTGTAAAACTCAGCCTGATTCTTTCCTTCCACCCAATGTGAGAGCCACCCACACATAGAAATGTATTCTGAGTAAGTTTTTCCAGCAAAAACTGCTACAAACTTTAGAAAAAGATGGGGGGGAAGGGAAACTGAATGTTCTTATTTTGACCACAAAAAAGAAGTTTGGATTGAATTTTCCAGAAAAATGTTATACATATAGTGATCAACTACAAAACTGGTTGTTGTTTTTTTTTCAAATGTTGTGGTTCTGACACAAATACTCAGACACATAGTGCTGTAAAAACACAAAGAAAAGGTGGATTAGGATACATCTTTCAACCAGCTCAAAAATGGGACTTTTTCAGATCTGCATGAAATGTTTTTGTTGGTGTTTCAAAGGTTAACCCTCGTCCGTCCACTGTAACTCAAAAAGAGAAGGTGCAAAAAGTCCATAACATTTTTCCACTTGATTTAGTGTCCGGTGGAACTGTTTGTAGAATAGATCGGATGTTTCTTATCCACTTTGTCGACCAAAGCGAACATTTTCACGGAGGAAAAATCCTGATTTTGAAAGCGTTCGAGGCAATATAAAAAAAAGTCAAATGAAACAAAAGAATCTTTAACCGCTGGAACAAACACTGTCCAATTCTGTCAGTAGCCGATACTTCACAGATCTACAGTTAGACAAGGTGGGTGAGGTGGTCTCTTTGATTGGGCCAGTCTCTCTGATCCAAGTTGTCTCTCTAATATCCTGGCATCCGGCTGTTAATCTGCAAAACTCAATTTTCTAAGGCTGGTGACGGGGCTTTCTAAAAGAAAACACAACGGGTAGGACTGATAAGATGCTATTTATTGATTGGCTTTACCACCAGCCCATCATCATCGCCTCTGGGCTGCAGGCTGGATTTATCCCCAGGGGAGTTCACTGAGGCGTGCCGTGTCCATTTTACAGCCAGGAAACAGAGGCAGGTGCTTCAATCCTGCTGCTTTCTTATTTCTGCCTTGATTCACGGGACATATGCGGAGATGCTGGTGAACACCCTGGGTGGGGACCCGTCGTTTTTGCCATAGGAGACGATGCCCTGGGCCATGCCATCACACACCAGGGGGCCCCCAGAGTCACCCTGTGAAACAAAGGCCAAGTTTTGCAATTGGTGTCAGCCATCCGTCCCGTGGGTGCGGGAACCAGAGTAGAATCAGGTCTCCACGTCGCCCCCTGCTGGGCTGGGGATGCTTACCCGAAAGGTCGATTTCTCGACTTCCCAGGGGTCACCTACGCAGAGCATGGTGGTGGAGTCGAACCAGTGATAGCACCAGCACCAGCACCTCTCCGCCTCCACCACCTTCAAGTCCACCTCCTGCAGCTTGCTTGGCAGGACAAAACCCCGGGCGCGGGTATTCCCCCAGCCTGCCACATTGCAAACGTCTCCTGGCATCACCTCCTCGCCTTCCTGGGGCAGGGGGAGGAGCTGCACCGCCTTCGTCAGCCTGGCTTTGTCCTCCAGCTGTAAGAAGAGAGGGGTTGGGACAGCGTGGCAGCAAGGCCTACTGGATAAAGCACAGGGCTGGGAGTCAGGAGACATGGGCTCTGCTCCTAGATCTGTTCAGTGCCGCTCAGTGCCTCAGTTTCCCCTCCAACTCTTTGTCTATTTACAGTGGGAGCTCTTTGGAGCAAAGCTCTGCCTAGCCATGTCTGCAAGTTACAGCCCGACGGGGCCCTGCTCTTTGTCAGGGTGGACAGCACCACGGGGCCCTGATCTCGATCTACAAAGAACTTACCAGGCCACGTTTTGTAAAGGATTCTATTTCGTGGGAGAGTCAAGGTTGCGTATGGGTGAGAAAAGCTCACAAGATCCCTGCCCCGTGTGTGTCCAGGGACAGGAACGCGCTGGCCAATCTAAAGGGGCGTTTTCGGAATGTTTCAAGTTTTAAACGAAATCAGACGCAAAAAAGTGAAAAATTGCGGTGAAAAGAAATCCATGTTGAAAATCAGAGGATTCCGCCCCCCATGCTTTCTGTCACTGAACCTTTTTTCCCGACAGTGAAAAACAAAACAAGAAAGGAACCATGTGTGGGAATGTGTGTGCCTTTTTAAACTGCTCTACACCTTTTTCCCAGTGGGGAACAGTAAACAACAGAGATAAACCTTTCTCTCTCATTCCTTCTCGCTTTTTTTTATCTTTTATCCCCAACTGGATGACTGGAAAACTGAAAAAACAACAAACAGTCTTGCAGAAGCTTAGGCTGTGTCTACACTGCCGGGTTTTTCTCGGCAGAAAATATGCAGATCGGGCTCTCATTTGCATACCTTCCGCCAATCCGTTTTGCGGAAGAGGAAATGCAAATGGAGTGCTCATTTGCATATCTTCTTCTGATCCTTTTAGCGGAAGAGGTTTTGCCAATAAAAAGCCCTGTGCTGACGGGGCCATTTGTCGGAAAAAACCCTTTTTTGCACGATCCCTCATTCCTCAGAAAACGAGGTTTACAGGATCTTGCAAAAAAGATGATTTTTTTATGACAAATGGCCCCATCGGAATGGGGCTTTTTATTGGCAAAACCTCTTCTGCAAAAAGACATGCAGATATCTTTGCATGTCTTCTGACAAAAAAACCCGACAGTGTAGACATAGCTTTAGAGACTAAGGTGCTGCTAGACTATTTGTTGTTGTTTAAGTTTTTCCAGCCGGGCTACTTCTACTCTACGAGTTGTCTCAGCAAAACATATGCTAACGAGCAGGGCTGGACAAATCCGCTCGCTCATGGCGAGTAGATTTTAGCAGCTGGCGAGCTGTGACGGGGCAGGGCCGCCCCGTGGCGGTGAGAGCGACCCGCTCCGCACACCAGCGGCGCCGACCCCCGTGTTGCACAGGGAGCGCGGTGTTCTGACAGCGATCTGTGCGGCTTGTTCCCGTGTGGCTGCCCAGCTGAGTGGCGTTGAGGGGGGACGAGTCCTGGGACGGGAGCCGGAAGCAGGGATGGGGAGTAGGGCAGGGCCGGCGCTTACGTGCGTCCCTGACATCAGGGGGAGAGGCGCCGGCGCAAGAGAGCGCCTCATTCAAAAGGGGAGCAGAGGAGAGTAACGGAGGGAGAGGGGAGAACAGAGGAGTGCGGTGGGTGGAGGAGTGAAGGTGAGAGTGGAGGAGAGAGGAGGGGGACGGGAGTCGGAGGAGGTCAGAGAAGGCAGGACGGACACGGGGAGTGGAGCAGAGAGCAGAGCATGGGACAGAGGATGTGAAAGGAGAAGCGGAGATAGGAAGCAGCCCAGTGCAGAGACACTAAGGAGCCCTGTCCTGGGCTGCTTCCTACCTCCGCTTCTCCTTTCACGTCCTCTGTCCCCAGGCTCTGCTCTCTGCTCCAGTCCCCGTCTCCCTCCTGCCTCCTCTGACCTCCGTCTCCCACCCTTCACTCCTCCACCCGCCGCCATCTTCTAGCACCCTCCTCTGTTCTCCCCTCTCCCGCCGTTAATCTCCTCTCTGCCGCTCTCCTCTACTCCCCTTTTGAATGCGGCGCTCTCTTGCGCCGGCGCCTCTCCCCCTGACGTCAAGCCCTGCTAATAGGGACTCATTTGCAGGAGTCGTGATCTCATTGGCATATTTTCTGCCGATCTGTTTTTGCCCTAGGGGTTTCTGTACAACAGGGGCTGTGTCTAGACTGGCAAGATTTTGTGCAAATACTTTTAATGGAAAAGTTTTTCCGTTAAAAGTATTTGCGCAAGAGAGCAAGAGAGTATTTGCGCAAGAGAGTATTTGCGCAAGAGTGAACGCGTCCGTGGAACTGAATAAGGACGGAGTTATTAATGTCAAGTCATGCACTGGAGTTACGGGATGGCAGTGTGCTCCAGTGGATAGAGTGCTGGAAGAGGACTCGGGAGACCTGGCTCTATTCACAGGCCTGGGGGATGACCTTGAACAAGTCACTGCCCTTCTGTATTCCTCAGTTTCCCTAACCATAGAACAAGGATTTGTACCTTCCAAGGCCAGTAGATGAGCCACTGTGCTCATATACCCCTTCTTTTCTTGGTTCAGCTACATATCCTGAGCTCGAGTCATGAGTAGGGTTCAGAATTAACAGCATGTCTGAGGTATCCTTAAATTCCCTCCCTTTAATAACAAGTCCTGGGCCTCTCTAAGACTGGAGGACAAGAGATCGTGTGGGTGAGATTTGGGGATCTGGACCCTTCTGGTTCGCTGTTATAGGAACATACCGGCTGTGTCTGCACTGGCATGAATTTCCGGAAATGCTTAAAACAGAATAGTTTTTGTTATAAGTATTTCCGGAAAAAGAGCGTTTACATTGGCAGGCTGCTTTTCCGGAAAAGCCCTTTTTCCGGAAAAGCATCTGTGGCCAATGTAGACGCGCTTTTCCGGAAAAGAGCCCCAATCGTCATTTTCACGATTGAGGCTTTTTTCCGGAAAAGACTACTGGGCTGTCTACACTGGCCCTTTTCCGGAACAGTGTTCCGGAATAAGGACTTATGCCCGAGCGGGAGCAGAGTAGCTTTTCCGGAATAGCGGCTGATTTTGTACAGTAGAGCGTCATTGCTTTTCCGGAAATTCAAGGGCCAGTGTAGACAACTCGCAGCTTATTCCGTAAAAGCGTCTGATTTTCCGGAATAAGTGGCCCAGTGTAGACACAGCCAGCATGTCTACCCGCACAGGCTAGAATGATCATCCAGGCTCCGTTATTGCATATACGTTGTTAACTCTGAACCCTACTGATGACAACATAAATATCTGCACATTAGCGGAGCCCCGGGCAGTGTGAACATTCCCACCTATCCCTGGTCATAAAGCCACAGCGGATGCCTCTTTGGGGGATTTCCCCATGGGCAGCAACGTTGAAACTGAGGGGCCCGACACAGGCACTTACCCCGTTACAGTGCGCAGCCGTCAGCACAAAGTCCTGTCGGATCAGGAACCCTCCACACCGGACCTGTCCCAACTCGGTGGTGATGCTGAGGAAGGCCATGTGAGATTTTGAGTGGCGCTTGGCTTCCTTCCCCCCGAGGATCTGGCCTGGTGGAGATATACCCACCTAAGGACAGGTGCCATGTCGGCCTCGGGGGGCAGGTTAGCTGGACTCTGCATCACCCCTCCGGGAAACAAACTCGACCCGAGCACGGTGCACACTAGGGCTTCCCGGCTGGGTCCTAGTGCAAGCAGAACGCCCGTGGGAGATGTCTCTGACCCCCCGACATCCCCTTTAATCCCCTCAACGTTCCCTTGAATTCCCCCGACATCCCCTTTAATCCCCTCAACATTCCCTTGAATTCCCCCCGACATCCCCTTTAATCCCCTCAACGTTCCCTTGAATTCCCCCGACATCCCCTTTAATCCCCTCAACATTCCCTTGAATTCCCCCGACATCCCCTTTAATCCCCTCAACATTCCCTTGAATTCCCCCGACATCCCCTTTAATTCCCTCAACATTCCCTTGAATTCCCCCGACATCCCCTTTAATTCCCTCAACATTCCCTTGAATTCCCCCGACATCCCCTTTAATCCCCTCAACGTTCCCTTGAATTCCCCCGACATCCCCTTTAATTCCCTCAACGTTCCCTTTAATTCCCCCGACATCCCCTTTAATCCCCTCAACGTTCCCTTTAATTCCCCCGACAGCCCCTTTAATTCCCTCAACGTTCCCTTTAATTCCCCCCGACATCCCCTTTAATCCCCTCAACGTTCCCTTGAATTCCCCCGACATCCCCTTTAATCCCCTCAACGTTCCCTTGAATTCCCCCGACATCCCCTTTAATTCCCTCAACATTCCCTTGAATTCCCCCCGACATCCCCTTTAATTCCCTCAACGTTCCCTTTAATTCACCCGACATCCCCTTTAATCCCCTCAACATTCCCTTGAATTCCCCCCGACATCCCCTTTAATCCCCTCAACGTTCCCTTGAATTCCCCCCGACATCCCCTTTAATCCCCTCAACGTTCCCTTGAATTCCCCCCGACATCCCCTTTAATTCCCTCAACGTTCCCTTTAATTCCCCCGACATCCCCTTTAATCCCCTCAACGTTCCCTTGAATTCCCCCCGACATCCCCTTTAATCCCCTCAACGTTCCCTTGAATTCCCCCGACATCCCCTTTAATTCCCTCAACGTTCCCTTTAATTCCCCCGACATCCCCTTTAATTCCCTCAACATTCCCTTGAATTCCCCCGACATCCCCTTTAATTCCCTCAACGTTCCCTTTAATTCCCCCGACATCCCCTTTAATCCCCTCAACGTTCCCTTTAATTCCCCCGACATCCCCTTTAATCCCCTCAACGTTCCCTTGAATTCCCCCGACATCCCCTTTAATTCCCTCAACGTTCCCTTTAATTCCCCCGACATCCCCTTTAATTCCCTCAACATTCCCTTGAATTCCCCCGACATCCCCTTTAATTCCCTCAACGTTCCCTTTAATTCCCCCGACATCCCCTTTAATTCCCTCAACGTTCCCTTGAATTCCCCCGACATCCCCTTTAATTCCCTCAACGTTCCCTTTAATTCCCCCGACATCCCCTTTAATTCCCTCAACGTTCCCTTGAATTCCCCCCGACATCCCCTTTAATCCCCTCAACGTTCCCTTGAATTCCCCCGACATCCCCTTTAATTCCCTCAACGTTCCCTTGAATTCCCCCGACATCCCCTTTAATCCCCTCAACGTTCCCTTGAATTCCCCCGACATCCCCTTTAATTCCCTCAACGTTCCCTTGAATTCCCCCGACATCCCCTTTAATCCCCTCAACGTTCCCTTTAATTCCCCCGACATCCCCTTTAATTCCCTCAACATTCCCTTGAATTCCCCCGACATCCCCTTTAATCCCCTCAACGTTCCCTTTAATTCCCCCGACATCCCCTTTAATCCCCTCAACATTCCCTTTAATTCCCCCGACATCCCCTTTAATCCCCTCAACGTTCCCTTTAATTCCCCCGACATCCCCTTTAATCCCCTCAACGTTCCCTTTAATTCCCCCCGACATCCCCTTTAATCCCCTCAATGTTCCCTTGAATTCCCCCGACATCCCCTTTAATCCCCTCAACGTTCCCTTTAATTCCCCCCGACATCCCCTTTAATCCCCTCAATGTTCCCTTGAATTCCCCCCGACATCCCCTTTAATTCCCTCAACGTTCCCTTGAATTCCCCCGACATCCCCTTTAATCCCCTCAACGTTCCCTTTAATTCCCCCCGACATCCCCTTTAATCCCCTCAATGTTCCCTTGAATTCCCCCGACATCCCCTTTAATTCCCTCAACATTCCCTTGAATTCCCCCGACATCCCCTTTAATTCCCTCAACGTTCCCTTGAATTCCCCCGACATCCCCTTTAATTCCCTCAACCTTCCCTTTAATTCCCCCCGACATCCCCTTGAATTCCCCCCGACATCCCCTTTAATTCCCTCAACGTTCCCTTTAATTCCCCCTCCCCCCCCGTCTCGCACTATAATCCCGCCGACGCTCCCTGCCCCGCCCTCCCCTTTAATTCCCAACCGTCGCTTTAGCGCCCCGCGCGCGCCCCGGGCTGCCCGGCGGGAAAAGCGCTGGGGGGTGGGCGGGGCGATCGCGGGGGCCTCGCTCTGGCCAAGCCCCGCCCCGCGCTGCCGGAGACCGGAAGTGCCGCGCCGGGGCGGAAGTCGGTGCCGCGGGGCGGAAGCGGAAGTTGATCCCGAGCGGGGCCGGCAGCGTCCGCGGGGTGAGGGGGGGTCCCGGGGGGGTCTCGGTGCTGACTGTCCCGGCGCTGCAGGCGGGGGGGCCCCGCAGGGGGGGTCCCGGGGGGGTCTCGGTGCTGACTGTCCCGGCGCTGCAGGCGGGGGGGCCCCGCAGGGGGGGGTCCCGGGGGGGTCTCGGTGCTGACTGTCCCGGTGCTGCAGGCGGTGGGGCCCCGCAGGGGGGGTCCTAGGGGGGTCTCGGTGCTGACTGTCCCGGCGCTGCAGGCGGGGGGGGCCCGCGGGGGGGGGTCCCAGGGGGGTCTCGGTGCTGACTGTCCCGGCGCTGCAGGCGGGGGGGCCCCGCAGGGGGGGGTCCCGGGGGGGTCTCGGTGCTGACTGTCCCGGCGCTGCAGGCGGGGGGGCCCCGCAGGGGGGGTCCCGGGGGGGTCTCGGTGCTGACTGTCCCGGCGCTGCAGGCGGGGGGGCCCCGCAGGGGGGGGTCCCGGGGGGGTCTCGGTGCTGACTGTCCCGGCGCTGCAGGCGGGGGGGCCCCGCGGGGGGGGGTCCCGGGGGGGTCTCGGTGCTGACTGTCCCGGCGCTGCAGGCGGGGGGGCCCCGCAGGGGGGGTCCTAGGGGGGTCTCGGTGCTGACTGTCCCGCGCTGCAGGCGATGGGCCCCGCAGGGGGGGGTCCCAGGGGGGTCTCGGTGCTGACTGTCCCGGTGCTGCAGGCGGCGATGGGGACCCCGCTGGTGACGAGCCGGGGCCGGCGCTTCAAGTGGGCCATCGAGCTGGGCGGCCCGGGCAGTGGGGGCAGGTGAGGGGGCCGGGCCCCGCGCTCCTCTTCCCCCCCCACACAGCTCCCTCCCAGCGGGTTGTATGGGGGGGTTCTCCCCCCGCCCCAGAGCTGGCTGCATCTGGCCCCCCCGTCCCACCACGGCGCTGTGTGGGGCTGGACCCTCCCCTCCCCAGAGCCAGCTGCATCTCGGCCCCAGGCAGCGTGACATGCGGCTGTCCCCACTCTCCACCCCAGAGCCGGCTGCACCTCGGTGCCAAGGAAGCTGTCCTGGGTGGCGTTATGTGTGGCTGCCCCCCACACCAGAGCTGGCTGCACCTCGGTGCCAAGGAAGCTGTCCTGGGTGGCGTTATGTGTGGCTGCCCCCCACACCAGAGCCAGCTGCATCTCGGTGCCAAGGAAGCTGTCCTGGGTGGCGTTATGTGCGGCTGCCCCCCACCCCAGAGCTGGCTGCACCTCGGTGCCAAGGAAGCTGTCCTGGGTGGTGTTATGTGTGGCTGCCCCCCACCTGTCCCACCCCAGAGCCAGCTGCACCTCAGCCCCTGGCGGGCTGTCCTGTGCTGTGTGGCCCCCACCTGTCCCACCCCAGAGCTGGCTGCACCTCGGTGCCAAGGAAGCTGTCCTGGGTGGTGTTATGTGTGGCTGCCCCCCACCTGTCCCGCCCCAGAGCCAGCTGCACCTCAGCCCCTGGCGAGCTGTCCCGTGCTGTGTGGCCCCCACCTGTCCCACCCCAGAGCCAGCTGCATCTCAGCCCCTGGCGAGCTGTCCCGTGCTGTGTGGCCCCCACCTGTCCCACCCCAGAGCCAGCTGCATCTCAGCCCCTGGCGAGCTGTCCCGTGCTGTGTGGCCCCCACCTGTCCCACCCCAGAGCCAGCTGCATCTCAGCCCCTGGCGGGCTGTCCCGTGCTGTGTGGCCCCCACCTGTCCCACCCCAGAGCCAGCTGCATCTCAGCCCCTGGCGGGCTGTCCCGTGCTGTGTGGCCCCCACCTGTCCCACCCCAGAGCCAGCTGCATCTCAGCCCCTGGCGGGCTGTCCCGTGCTGTGTGGCCCCCACCTGTCCCACCCCAGAGCCAGCTGCATCTCAGCCCCTGGCGGGCTGTCCCGTGCTGTGTGGCCCCCACCTGTCCCACCCCAGAGCCAGCTGCATCTCAGCCCCTGGCGGGCTGTCCCGTGCTGTGTGGCCCCCACCTGTCCCACCCCAGAGCCAGCTGCATCTCAGCCCCTGGCGGGCTGTCCCGTGCTGTGTGGCCCCCACCTGTCCCACCCCAGAGCCAGCTGCATCTCAGCCCCTGGCGGGCTGTCCTGTGCTGTGTGGCCCCCACCTGTCCCACCCCAGAGCCAGCTGCACCTCAGCCCCTGGCGGGCTGTCCTGTGCTGTGTGGCCCCCACCTGTCCCGCCCCAGAGCTGACGGTCTCAGTGCTAGGCAAGCTACCCCCTCCTTCCCCTCATTGCTGCATTGTGTGTGGCTGGTCCCTCCCCACCCCAGAGCTGGCCGCACCGCCCTGGGCCTACGCTGTCTCCCCACACCTCCTCTCTCCCCCCCAGGGGCCGCAGCGACCGGAGCAGTGGCCAGGGCGAGTCCCTCTACCCCGTGGGCTACTCCGACAAGCAGGTGCCCGACACCAGCGTCCAGGAGACCGACCGCATCCTCGTGGAGAAGGTACGGCTGCAGGAGCCCCTGGGCTCTCCGTGGGGCACGGGGCGGGGGCGGGGCCTGGGGGCAAGCCCCCCTCTGACCCCCCTGCTCCTCCCCCCACCAGCGGTGCTGGGAC
Source organism: Pelodiscus sinensis (assembly GCF_049634645.1). NCBI lineage: Eukaryota > Metazoa > Chordata > Testudines > Trionychidae > Pelodiscus > Pelodiscus sinensis. Next base: position 2,540,858 of record NC_134740.1, read on the forward strand.
GTGGCGCTGGGGCCGCTGAAGCAAATCCCCATGAACCTCTTCATCATGTACATGGCCGGGAACACCATCTCCATCTTCCCCACCATGATGGTGTGCATGATGGCCTGGCGCCCCCTGCAGGCCCTCATGGCCATCTCCGCCAGTGAGTATCGCCCCCCTGCTCGCCCCCACGACCGCCCCACACCCCGCCCCCCGGCTGACACGCCTCTCCCTGCCCCCCAGCCTTCAAGCTGCTGGAGAGCTCCAGCCAGAAGCTGCTGCAGGGGCTGGTGTATCTGATCGGGAACCTGCTGGGGCTGGCCCTGGCCGTCTACAAGTGCCAGTCTATGGGGCTGCTGCCCACCCACGCCTCCGACTGGCTGGCCTTCATCGAGCCCCCCGAGGTGAGGGGGGGACGGTGGGGGGGATTGTGGGGGGCTGGTAGGGAACCGCTGACCCTCCTCTCCCTTCTCCTTGCAGCGCATGGAATACAGTGGTGGGGGCCTGCTGCTGTGACCCACGGCGCCCCCTCACTTGGAAATAATGGTGTGGAATAAAGCTGCTACCTGGCGCCCCTCCAGTCCCTGCTGTGGGGGGAAAGGGGGCACCCCACAAGCACAGTCTGTGGGGGAAGGGGAGCACCCCCCCCAGGAGTCTGGCTCCTCCCTCCAGCACCTGCAGCCGCACTACTATATAAAATTTTATTTTTTACATAGTTCTGGTACAGAGCAAAAAAAAAAAGCCCTCCTACCCCCCCAACACTGTTAAGCGGGGCTTGACCCCCAATAAATTACCCCCCCACCCCCTGGCAGCTACCAGGCCCTGCCTTCCAGCTGGAGCTGTAGGAGAGAAGATTGGATTTGTCTGTTTCAAGGCTGCCCAGGAAGCCGGGGCTCCAGAAACCGCTTGTCCAACCTGACATGATTAGTGGGGAGGGAAGAGAACCGGAGGGCTCGGTGGGGCTAGGACCCCACTTCTCCCCCTTTCCGCATCAGTAGCCCCACCTGCTGCCAGGGCACTGGGGCAGGCGTGAGTGTGAAATAAAAAGTTAAGCCACACGCATGAGTTGGTGTCTCCTTGGTGGCTGGAGCCTGGAAGAGGGGGCCAGGGTGGGGCAGTGGGCTACCCCCCAGCGCAGGAGGGTGGGCGACCCACAGCGCTCCTACCCCCCGAAGCAGCGGCCAAGGGGAAGGAAGCAAAGCAGCTTTGGCACAGTGTGGTGACGGGCGATCCCTTCCCCTCCCTGCCCGGCTGGGTCTAATCCCCGTCCCCGTGGGTCCCACCCCCCGTTCCTTGGCCTGCGGCTGCCCCACGGCCCTTCGGGGCGCTCTAGGAGTAGATGGTGATGACTTCGCTGCCTCCGCCGCGCACCAGCAGCACCCGCTCCAGCCCCTCGGTCAGCACCTCCAGGAACTCCATGTCTGGGGGGGGCGGGTCAAGGAGCCAACACGGGCCGGCCCGGGACAGACAGACGGACGGACACACCCCCAAGGATACAGTTCTCGTCGCCCGCAGGGTTGCGGGGCGGCCCAGGCATGTTGAGCAGCACCAGCCTGGCCTCGTGGGACTTGTTGACGATCACCTCGTTGAGCTTGACGGCCGTGTGCATGCGCCGCACGTTGGACTGGTCTCTGCGGGGGGCAGGGGGTCAGGGCGGGCTGGGGGAGAGACAGGGCAAGGCGGCTCCCCCCCCGCCCCGCTGAGTGCCAGGGGTCCCCCCGGGGAAGGAGACGTTCCTGGCCGCGTGTGGGCGTCGCCACAGCCCCCCAGGACGGCGGGGGGTGGAAGAAGCGGGGGGCTCACGGTTTCATGTTGAGCAGATCCTGCATGGCCCTGTGCCCGCGGGCGGCCATGTACTTGTCCTTGGTCCAGGTCATGTGCACCCGCTCCTGGTAGGTCTCCGTCTCCTCGTCCTCGTCGGAGCCGATGCTGGTCAGGCGCAGCATGGAGTTCCGGTCCTTCACCAGCTGGGCCTGCGGGGGGGCAGGAGGGGTGAGGGGGGGTTGGGGGGCAGGAGGGGGAGCAGCCCGTCCCCACCCGGCTCACCTCCCGGTCCCGCTCCGTCTTGGAGAGCCGCATGTGCCGCAGCATCTGGGAACGTTGCTCCATCATGAGGGTGCGCTCGTAGGTGTAGGCCGAGATGTCGCTGTCATGCTGCGGGGGGGGGTAGGTGGGGTGAGCAGGGGGGGGCCCACACCCCCCCTCCCGGACCTGGGCGTCCCAGCTCCTGCTCCAACCCCTGGGCAAAGCTGTGCCCCATAGCGAGGGGCAGAAAGGCTGCAGTGCCCCAGGCACTCCTCCCTCCCACTCTTCAGCCATGGCTGGCTCCCCGCCCCCTGCCAGGGTCCTGCCTGTCCACGGGCAGCCCCTCCCCTCCACTCCCCGGGTCCTGCCTGTCCAGGGGCAGCCCCCCCCCCCCACTCCCCGGGTCCTATGGGCAGCCCCCCCCCACTCCCAGGGTCCTGCCTGTCCAGGGGCAGCCCCCCCCCCACTCCCCGGGTCCTATGGGCAGCCCCCCCCCACTCTCAGGGTCCTGCCTGTCCACGGGCAGCCCCCCCCCCACTCCCCGGGTCCTATGGGCAGCCCCCCCCCACTCTCAGGGTCCTGCCTGTCCACGGGCAGCCCCCCCCACTCTCAGGGTCCTGCCTGTCCAGGGGCAGCCCCCCCCCTCCACTCCCCGGGTCCTGCCTGTCCAGGGGCAGCCCCCCCCCCCACTCCCCGGCCGCCCCCTTGCGCCTCTCACCATCTCCACCACCTCCACCTCGGCCTGGATGCGCAGGTGGTACAGGAAGGTGGCCAGGTCCTTCTTCATCTGGATGCTGTTGTCCTCCAGCTGGGCCACGGTGAAGATGCGGATGCTGCATTTCCGCCACACCTGGAGAGACAGGGGAAGGGGTCAGCGCCCCCCCCGAGGCCGGCTCCGCCCCCCCCGGCTCCCCCGCCTCCCCCCCACGCACCTTGTGCTGCTTGAGCAGGAAGGGCAGCAGCATGAGCATGCCCCCGTCGTGCACGATCCACCACACGTCGATGTGGCCCTCGGCGAAGGGCTCCGCGTTGCCGGGGTAGAAGGCCACGTTCTTGGCCACCAGCAGGGCCAGGCGGGCGGCCGTGCTGACCCGCACGGTGCCTACGGGGACCAGACGGGGGTCAGAGGGGCCCTGCCGGAGAAGGGGGCGTCCCCAGCCTGCCCCCCTTCCCTCCCCACGTACCGATGAAGGTCTTCCAGGCCCGGGCGTCTTCGCTCTGCCGCCAGGCGTTGGGCCAGCCCATCACCACCGTGTTGTGCTTCATGCCGCCCAGGCCGCAGGACTGGATGAGGTGGGAGATGCCCTCCCGCACCTTGGCCGCCACCACCAGCTGGCAGAAGCCCTTCACCCGCTCCGCCTCCATCAGGTGCTTGATGGTCTGCAAGCCACACACAGAGGGGGGGGACTGTCGGGGGCTGTGTCTGGTGGGGCGCTGCCGGTTGGGTTGTGTAAGCCGGGTTTGGTGGCAGCGGCTAGGTACGGCCGCAAACTCCACCGCAAGTTGGGGAGGAATTGTGGACAGAAGTTGTTTTTAAGTCGGGGTGGGGAATTAAGGTCCGGCCCCCAACTTCCCTGGATCCGGCCCCCGTGGCTCAGCTCTGCCCCCCAGCAATGGGGAGCCAGCGCAGGGCACACACAATCCACCAGCCTCGCCCCCCCAGGCTCTGGTGTCATGGCCATGACGGTTAACTATGTCCCCTGTGCCTAGCCAGGTAGGCTATGTCTAGACTGCAGGCTTCTTTCGAAAGATCACGTCTAGACTGCAGGCGGATCTTTCGAAAGAGAAATCCGCTTTTTCGAAAGAGAGCACCCAGCGAGTCTGGATGCTCTCTTTCGAAGACGGCCTCTTTACATTGAAGAACGCCTTCTTTCGAAAGAGGAACTTTCGAAAGAAGGCGTTCTTCCTCGTGAAATGAGGTTTACCGCCATCAAAAGAAAAGCCGCGTTCTTTCGAAATAATTTCGAAAGAACGCGGCTTGAGTCTGGACGCAGGGGAAGTTTTTTCGGGAAAAGGCTACTTTTCCCGAAAAAACCCCTGAGTCTGGACACGGCCGTAGCGATCAGCCAACAGAATTGCAGGATTTTCAAACGGACAAAGGAATTTGGGGGTTTTCCTCCTTTGTCTCCGAGCCCGTTTTGCTCTCTAGCTACTGAGGGAGACAGAGGACACGTCTCTCCCCAAGAAAAAGACTCCATCACGGGTAAGTAGGGTAAAGTCTAGCTACAGCCGTTAGGTTTGATTGTTTTCTGGGCTGGGAATTTGGATCTTTTGTCTGTGCTGTTAGAAGTGGGTTTCCCTCTTTTACAACTAAGTTTTGGCCCATGGGGCAATCCTTCCCGGGGCTATTAATTGGTGGCTCTTACCCTCTAGCCCCTCCCGCTACTTGTAACTGGGGTGCTGTTTTGATAAGAAAAGTTCTTTCTTTTGTATTTAACTTAGTACGGGGTCACTGGCGTGTCCTGGTTTTACTTTAGGGCTGATTTCCCAAGCCATCTCCTCCCTGGTTTTTCTCTTACCAATACTTGGGCTGGGGGCAGCGGGTTTTATCTTCCAAAATCCGGATATTAGGATTTCGGGGGAAGGTTTTGTACCGAAGCCTGGAGAGATCAGGTTTTGGGGTTGCGTTGGCGGGCCCCCACGTCTGCATTCATCGTGCCAGAGAGGGGAACAGCCTCGACAGTGGGGAATGTCTCTCTCCTCAGATCGGGGGCACGTTGGCGAGCGTTTGGTTTGTCTTTTCTTTGGTTTCTCACTTGTGGGGGGCCCCGGATTGATTTTGATGAGTCAGCGCCCCGTCCTGTCCCCAACCCAAAAAAAGGCTCTTCCTGGGTCTAAGAAATCCTGCCTGTTCCTCTGTAAAAGAAACGGCATCATGCGAATGACCCGTCCCGCGGGGAAGAGAAAGCCGGGGCGCCGAACGGGTACCAAGCAGGGCTCAAAACCACCAGAGGGGCGGAATCGGGGACCCTGAGCACAGAGATGCCCCCGGGACGGAGACTGAGCGGGAGATATTCTGGGGGAGAAGCTGGCGTCGGCCGGTGGGCGATGCTGCCAAGCCGCGCCGTGGGGACCCCCGGCTCTGAAGTGGGGCGTGTGGGGCGGCTCCCCCCGCCCCTTCCGCTGACCTGCTCGGCCGCCAGCGCCTCGGCGTAGTTCTCCAGGAAGTTGCCCACCATGACGGAGCCCACGATGGTCAGCCCTTTGCCCGCCTTGAGCTGGGAGGCGAAGGTGAGCAGGCGCGGGTGCTTGACGTGCAGGTCTTCGTCCAGCTTCAGCAGCACCAGCAGCTGGGGCCTGCGGGGAGGCAGGGGTCAGGCGGGGGGGGGGGGGGGGGAGGCTCCTCCCACGGAGAAAGGGGGCGGGGCTCTCCTACCTCCAGTTCTTGGTGTGGGGCGGCCCCTCCTCCAGGCGCAGCAGGGCGAAGCGGGCGGCACTCAGCGACAGGCCCCGGATGCCGTCGCCCCACTCCTTCTCGGCTCTGCGGGGGGGAGAGACGGGGCTCAGCCACAGCCTGCCCACCTCACCCCAAGGAGGCGGGGCCACAGCTGGGGAAACTGAGGCAGGGGGTGGGCCACCCTAACCCATCAGACAGGATTTCCTGCAGGCAGGGGAGATGCCCGCTGGCCCCTGGCGGGCAGGGAAGGGCCGGAGGTCAGGGAACCGGGGGCCCAGCCCCAGCGGGGCCCGGCCTGGGGGGCGAGGGGGGAGGGGGACGCACCCCTGGTACTCGATATACTTGTAGATCATGCCGGCGATCACCATGGCGACGATGGCGTAATACCAGGACGACACAAACATGAGGGCCAGGCAGATGCTCATGCCCACGAAGGAGAGCGCCCTGCAGGCGGGGGAGAGAACAGTCCAGACCCCACAGCGACCCCCAGGGATGGGGAGAGAGCCCGGGAACCAGCCCCCCTGCTCTCACCACTAGCCCCCACTCCCCTCCCAGAGCTGGGGAGAGAACCCGGGAACCAGCCCCCCCGCTCTCACCACTAGCCCCCACTCCCCTCCCAGAGCTGGGGAGAGAGCCCAGGAACCAGCCCCCCCGCTGCTCTAACCACTAGCCCCCACTCCCCTCCCAGAGCTGGGGAGAGAGCCCGGGAACCAGCCCCCCCGCTCTCACCACTAGCCCCCACTCCCCTCCCAGAGCTGGGGAGAGAGCCCAGGAACCAGCCCCCCCGCTGCTCTAACCACTAGCCCCCACTCCCCTCCCAGAGCTGGGGTGAGAACCCGGGAACCAGCCCCCCCGCTCTCACCACTAGCCCCCACTCCCCTCCCAGAGCTGGGGAGAGAACCCGGGAACCAGCCCCCCCGCTCTCACCACTAGCCCCCACTCCCCTCCCAGAGCTGGGGAGAGAACCCGGGCGCCCAGCCCCCCTGCTCTCACCACTAGCCCCCACTCCCCTCCCAGAGCTGGGGAGAGAACCCGGGAACCAGCCCCCCCACTCTCACCACTAGCCCCCACTCCCCTCCCAGAGCTGGGGAGAGAACCCGGGAACCAGCCCCCCCCGCTCTAACCACTAGCCCCCACTCCCCTCCCAGGGCTGGGGAGAGAACCCGGGAACCAGCCCCCCCGCTCTCACCACTAGCCCCCACTCCCCTCCCAGAGCTGGGGAGAGAACCCGGGAACCAGCCCCCCCCTGCTCTAACCACTAGCCCCCACTTCCCTCCCAGAGCTGGGGAGAGAACCCGGGAACCAGCCCCCCCGCTCTCACCACTAGCCCCCACTCCCCTCCCAGGGCTGGGGAGAGAGCCCGGGAACCAGCCCCCCCGCTCTCACCACTAGCCCCCACTCCCCTCCCAGAGCTGGGGAGAGAACCCGGGAACCAGCCCCCCCGCTCTCACCACTAGCCCCCACCCCCCTCCCAGAGCTGGGGAGAGAGCCCGGGAACCAGCCCCCCCCGCTCTCACCACTAGCCCCCACTCCCCTCCCAGAGCTGGGGAGAGAACCCGGGAACCAGCCCCCCCGCTCTCACCACTAGCCCCCACTCCCCTCCCAGAGCTGGGGAGAGAACCCGGGAACCAGCCCCCCCGCTCTCACCACTAGCCCCCACTCCCCTCCCAGAGCTGGGGAGAGAACCCGGGAACCAGCCCCCCCGCTCTCACCACTAGCCCCCACTCCCCTCCCAGAGCTGGGGAGAGAACCCGGGAACCAGCCCCCCCGCTCTCACCACTAGCCCCCACTCCCCTCCCAGGGCTGGGGAGAGAACCCGGGAACCAGCCCCCCCGCTCTCACCACTAGCCCCCACTCCCCTCCCAGAGCTGGGGAGAGAACGCGGAAACCAGCCCCCCCGCTCTCACCACTAGCCCCCACCCCCCTCCCAGAGCTGGGGAGAGAACCCGGGAACCAGCCCCCCCCGCTCTCACCACTAGCCCCCACTCCCCTCCCAGAGCTGGGGAGAGAACCCGGGAACCAGCCCCCCCGCTCTCACCACTAGCCCCCACTCCCCTCCCAGAGCTGGGGAGAGAACCCGGGAACCAGCCCCCCCGCTCTCACCACTAGCCCCCACTCCCCTCCCAGAGCTGGGGAGAGAACCCGGGAACCAGCCCCCCCGCTCTCACCACTAGCCCCCACTCCCCTCCCAGAGCTGGGGAGAGAGCCCGGGAACCAGCCCCCCCGCTCTCACCACTAGCCCCCACCCCCCTTACCAGTGGTAGTAGCGGAAGCGGGGTCTCCAGTTGGGGGTGCGCAGCAGGGTCTGCAAGGCGCAGGCCAGGTTGACGAAGAGGTAACACATCAGGAAGAACCTAGGGACCCAGACGGACAAGAGACAGTCGGGGGGGGGGGGGGGGGCACAGCCGGCAGGGGGCTGCAGGAGGCTCCCGATCCCAGCTCGGGGGGCAGGGCGGGGCCCGAGCAGCCTGGCCCCTCCTTAGTCACCAGGACCCCGCGGAGGGCAGGGAGGCCACGTCCCCGCCTTGTGCCTTGCCGGGAGCCGGCTGTGGGCAGGGAGCGGTCCCAGCACGGCCAGAGGGGCAATTCAAACCCCCCTCCGCCGCGCCCTCCAGCGGCTCCCCACTCCTTCCCGCCACGGGCGTGCTGGGGTGCAGGAGGGGTGAGGGCTCTGGGAGGGGGGTCGGGTGCAGGAGGGTGTTGGGGTGCAGGCTCTGGGAGGGGTGTCGGGGTCCAGGAGGGGTGGGGGTGAGGGGCGCAGGCTCTGGGAGGGGTGTCGGGGTCCAGGAGGGGTGGGGGTGAGGGGCGCAGGCTCTGGGAGGGGTGTCGGGGTCCAGGAGGGGTGGGGGCGAGGGGCGCAGGCTCTGGGAGGGGTGTCGGGTGCAGGAGGGTGTTGGGGCGCAGGCTCTGGGAGGGGGTGTCGGGTGCAGGAGGGTGTTGGGGCGCAGGCTCTGGGAGGGGTGTCGGGTGCAGGAGGGGTGAGGGGCGCAGGCTCTGGGAGGGGTGTCGGGTGCAGGAGGGTGTTGGGGCGCAGGCTCTGGAGGGTGTGTCGGGGTCCAGGAGGGGTGAGGGGCGAGGGGCGCAGGCTCTGGGAGGGGGTGTCGGGTGCAGGAGGGTGTTGGGGCGCAGGCTCTGGAGGGTGTGTCGGGGTCCAGGAGGGGTGAGGGGCGAGGGGCGCAGGCTCTGGGAGGGGTGTCAGGTGCAGGAGGGGTGAGGGGCGCAGGCTCTGGGAGGGGCGCAGGCTCTGGGAGGGGTGTCGGGTGTAGGAGGGGTGAGGGGCGCAGGCTCTGGGAGGGGCGCAGGCTCTGGGAGGGGGTGTCGGGTGCAGGAGGGGTGAGGGGCGCAGGCTCTGGGAGGGGTGTCGGGTGCAGGAGGGGCGAGGGGCGCAGGCTCTGGGAGGGGTGTCGGGTGCAGGAGGGGTGAGGGGCGCAGGCTCTGGGAGGGGTGTCGGGTGCAGGAGGGGTGAGGGGCGCAGGCTCTGGGAGGGGTGTCGGGTGCAGGAGGGGCGAGGGGCGCAGGCTCTGGGAGGGGTGTCGGGTGCAGGAGGGGCGAGGGGCGCAGGCTCTGGGAGGGGTGTCGGGTGCAGGAGGGGTGAGGGGCGCAGGCTCTGGGAGGGGTGTCGGGTGCAGGAGGGGTGAGGGGCGCAGGCTCTGGGAGGGGCGCAGGCTCTGGGAGGGGTGTCGGGTGTAGGAGGGGTGAGGGGCGCAGGCTCTGGGAGGGGCGCAGGCTCTGGGAGGGGGTGTCGGGTGCAGGAGGGGTGAGGGGCGCAGGCTCTGGGAGGGGTGTCGGGTGTAGGAGGGGTGAGGGGCGCAGGCTCTGGGAGGGGCGCAGGCTCTGGCGGGGGTGTCGGGTGCAGGAGGGGTGAGGGGCGCAGGCTCTGGGAGGGGTGTCGGGGTCCAGGAGGGGTGGGGGCGAGGGGCGCAGGCTCTGGGAGGGGTGTCGGGTGCAGAAGGGTGCTGACCTGGAGCAGATGCCGGGTGCTGGGTGCAGGCGGGAGGCCCGTACCACCGATGTCCCAGTGCCCAGACCGACCCCCCCCCACTGCTCCCCGAAGCGGACGGCTGCTGGCGCGTCTCTCCGTGCGCGGCCCCCATTGGCCGGTTCCCAGCCCCAGTGGCTCCCAGGCAGCGGCCCAGAGGGGCGACGAGCCGGCGGCGCTCGAGGGGCAGGAGTCTGGACGGATTTTTGCAGGGCCCCTGGCCTGCAGCCCCCAAGCCCTTGTGTGAACCCGGCCCTGGGGAGACGCGGGGATCTGCCCCCCCCACGTGGCTCGGCGGGGGCCTCACATAGACAGGATGGGGGCCACCAGGTCCAGCGAGGCGATGAGGATGCCCAGCTCCGCGATGCCCGCGGTCAGGAGCAGCGCCCACGTCGGCTCCCCGTTGGCTTTGCCGTGGCCGAACACCTAGGGAGCCCGCGCACAGGGAACCGGCTTCAGAAAGGCAGGGATGCAGCCAGCTCTGTGCCCAGCCTTGAGATGCGGCCAGCTCTGGGGCGGGGCAGCTGGGGGACAGCTACACATAACACTGCCCGGTGCTGAGATGCGGCCAGCTCTGGGGCGAGGCAGCCGGGAGACAGCCACACATAACACTGCCTGGTGCTGAGATGCGGCCAGCTCTGGGGCGAGGCAGCCGGGAGACAGCCACACATAACACTGCCCGGTGCTGAGATGCGGCCAGCTCTGGGGCGAGGCAGCCGGGAGACAGCCACACATAACACTGCCCGGTGCTGAGATGCGGCCAGCTCTGGGGCGAGGCAGCCGGGAGACAGCCACACATAACACTGCCCGGTGCTGAGATGCGGCCAGCTCTGGGCTGGGGCAGCTGGGGGACAGCCACACATAACACTGCCCGGTGCTGAGATGCGGCCAGCTCTGGGGCGAGGCAGCTGGGGGACAGCCACACATAACACTGCCCGGTGCTGAGATGCGGCCAGCTCTGGGGCGAGGCAGCTGGGGGACAGCCACACATAACACTGCCCGGTGCTGAGATGCGGCCAGCTCTGGGGCGAGGCAGCCGGGAGACAGCCACACGTAACACTGCCCGGTGCTGAGATGCGGCCAGCTCTGGGGCGAGGCAGCCGGGAGACAGCCACACATAACACTGCCCGGTGCTGAGATGCGGCCAGCTCTGGGGCGAGGCAGCCGGGAGACAGCCACACATAACACTGCCCGGTGCTGAGATGCGGCCAGCTCTGGGGCGAGGCAGCCGGGAGACAGCTACGCATAACACTGCCCGGTGCTGAGATGCGGCCAGCTCTGGGGCAAAGTAGCTGGGGGATAGCTACACATAACACTGCCTGGTGCTGAGATGCGGCCAGCTCTGGGGCAAAGTAGCTGGGGGACAGCTACACATAACACTGCCCGGTGCAGAGATGCGGTCAGCTCTGGGCTGGGGCAGCTGGGGGACAGCCACACATAACACTGCCCGGTGCTGAGATGCGGCCAGCTCTGGGGCGAGGCAGCTGGGGGACAGCCACACATAACACTGCCCGGTGCTGAGATGCGGCCAGCTCTGGGGCGAGGCAGCTGGGGGACAGCCACACATAACACTGCCCGGTGCTGAGATGCGGCCAGCTCTGGGGCGAGGCAGCCGGGAGACAGCCACACGTAACACTGCCCGGTGCTGAGATGCGGCCAGCTCTGGGGCGAGGCAGCCGGGAGACAGCCACACATAACACTGCCCGGTGCTGAGATGCGGCCAGCTCTGGGGCGAGGCAGCCGGGACACAGCCACACATAACACTGCCTGGTGCAGAGATGCGGCCAGCTCTGGGGCGAAGCAGCCGGGAGACAGCCTCACATAACACTGCCCGGTGCTGAGATGCGGCCAGCTCTGGGGCGAGGCAGCTGGGAGACAGCCTCACGTAACACTGCCCGGTGCAGAGATGCGGCCAGCTCTGGGGCGAGGCAGCCGGGAGACAGCCTCACATAACACTGCCCGGTGCAGAGATGCGGCCAGCTCTGGGGCGAGGCAGCCGGGACACAGCCACACACGACACCGCTGGGCCCTGCCCTGCGGGGGGCCGAGCCACGCGGGCGCACTCTTACCCGCAGGAAGGGGATGATGTTGTCCTTGGCGATGGCCTGCAGCAGCCGGGGGGCGCCGGTGAGGCTCTGCAGCCCCGCCCCGCAGGTGGAGAAGAAGGAGCCGATGACGATGACCCAGGGGGAGGGCCAGGAGAGGGTCCCCACCACCAGGTTCCCGCGCACGGCCTCGCCAAACCTGCGGCCGGGGAGAGACCGTCAGCGGGGGGGGGGGGGGGGGGAGCCCCACAGTGCCAGGAGCCATGGGGCAAGGCCCCCCCATACTCACTTGTCCCGCAGCACCACGCCTTCGACGCAGGCCCCGAACAGGACCACGTTGCTGAGATCTGGGCCGGCGCAGAGTCAAGGCGGGCGTGGGCCCTGGGTCACAGCGAGGAGGTCAGGGGACCCCCCCCACCCCCTCCGGGGACCCCCCCCCACCCCCTCCCGGGCCGCACCAGCCCCGGCAGGATACAGACGAAGGAGGTGGTGAGGATGGCCAGGATGGTGCCGATGGGGATGGATTTCTGGGCATCCTTCAGGTCCCCGGAGCGGTTGGAGCCGGCCATGATCCCTGGGGAGAGACGGGGCCGGGTGAGCACCTCCCGGACGCCGGGGTCCCCCCCCCCCCCCCCCCCGCGGCGGCGGCGCTCACCGGTGACGGAGGGGAAGAAGATGCCCACGAGCAGGGTGAAGGAGGTGGTGATGTCGGCCAGCACGTACTCCTGGCTCATGGCCCCCAGCACGTCGACCGAGGGGGCCGAGGCCTTCTCCAGGATCTCCCCCTTCTGCAGGTAGCTGCCCCACAGGTTCTCTGCGGGGAGAGAGGAGGGGCTGAGGCCGCGGGGCTGGACCGGCCTGCCCCCGAGTCGGCGACAGGGCATCGGTCTGCACAAGTCGGGGCGGGGGGCTTTTGGCCAGGAGCACCCCACACTGCCTTCCCGGACACCCGAGTCCCCCCCCCAACCCCTGCCAGGGCTGGGAGCTGTAGGGCCCCCTAGGGATGCTGTCCCGGACGCCTGAGATCCCCCATTCCCCCTTTCCCAATTTTCCAAGCAGTGCCAGGAGCCTCAGAACTTCCTAGATTTGGCGTCTCAGACGCCTGGGTCCCACCCCCCAGGACGGGAGCTGCAGTGTCTCCTAGATTTGGCGTCCCGGACGCCTGGGTCCCACCCCCCAGGACGGGAGCTGCAGTGTCACCCAGGCGTCCAGGACGCCAAATCGAGGAGACACTGCGGCTCCCAGTCCTGCATGGGTGGGACCCAAGCGTCCAAGACGTCAAATCTAGGACACCCCCCCCCAGGACGGGAGCTGCAGGGTCTCCTAGATTTGGCGTCCCAGATGCCTGGGTCCCACCCCCAGGACGGGAGCTGCAGGGTCTCCTAGATTTGGCGTCCCGGACGCCTGGGTCCCACCCCCCAGGACGGGAGCTGCAGGGTCTCCTAGATTTGGCGTCCCGGACGCCTGGGTCCCACCCCCAGGACGGGAGCTGCAGTGTCTCCTAGATTTGGCGTCCCGGACGCCTGGGTCCCACCCCCAGGACGGGAGCTGCAGGGTCTCCTAGATTTGGCGTCCCGGACGCCTGGGTCCCACCCCCCAGGACGGGAGCTGCAGTGTCTCCTAGATTTGGCGTCCCGGACGCCTGGGTCCCACCCCCAGGACGGGAGCTGCAGGGTCTCCTAGATTTGGCGTCCCGGATGCCTGGGTCCCACCCCCCAGGACGGGAGCTGCAGTGTCTCCTAGATTTGGCGTCCCGGACGCCTGGGTCCCACCCCCAGGACGGGAGCTGCAGGGTCTCCTAGATTTGGCGTCCCGGACGCCTGGGTCCCACCCCCCAGGACGGGAGCTGCAGGGTCTCCTAGATTTGGCGTCCCGGACGCCTGGGTCCCGCCCCCCAGGACGGGAGCTGCAGGGTCTCCTAGATTTGGCGTCCCGGACGCCTGGGTCCCACCCCCAGGACGGGAGCTGCAGGGTCTCCTAGATTTGGCGTCCCGGACGCCTGGGTCCCACCCCCCAGGACGGGAGCTGCAGGGTCTCCTAGATTTGGCGTCCCGGACGCCTGGGTCCCACCCCCCAGGACGGGAGCTGCAGGGTCTCCTAGATTTGGCGTCCCGGACGCCTGGGTCCCACCCCCCAGGACGGGAGCTGCAGGGTCTCCTAGATTTGGCGTCCCGGACGCCTGGGTCCCACCCCCCAGGACGGGAGCTGCAGGGTCTCCTAGATTTGGCGTCCCGGACGCCTGGGTCCCACCCCCAGGACGGGAGCTGCAGGGTCTCCTAGATTTGGCGTCCCGGACGCCTGGGTCCCACCCCCCAGGACGGGAGCTGCAGGGTCTCCTAGATTTGGCGTCCCGGACGCCTGGGTCCCACCCCCAGGACGGGAGCTGCAGGGTCTCCTAGATTTGGCGTCCCGGATGCCTGGGTCCCACCCCCAGGACGGGAGCTGCAGGGTCTCCTAGATTTGGCGTCCCGGACGCCTGGGTCCCACCCCCAGGACGGGAGCTGCAGGGTCTCCTAGATTTGGCGTCCCGGACGCCTGGGTCCCACCTCCAGGACGGGAGCTGCAGGGTCTCCTAGATTTGGCGTCCCGGACGCCTGGGTCCCACCCCCAGGACGGGAGCTGCAGGGTCTCCTAGATTTGGCGTCCCGGACGCCTGGGTCCCACCCCCAGGACGGGAGCTGCAGTGTCTCCTAGATTTGGCGTCCCGGACGCCTGGGTCCCACCCCCAGGACAGGAGCTGCAGTGTCTCCTAGATTTGGCGTCCCGGACGCCTGGGTCCCACCCCCAGGACGGGAGCTGCAGGGTCTCCTAGATTTGGCGTCCCGGACGCCTGGGTCCCGCCCCCCAGCCCAGGGCCCGGGAGCAGTGGTGCTCGGCTCCTGGGGCGTCGCGGGGCGGGTCCAGCCCGGCTCGGCCCTCACCGGCGAGGATCCCGCTGGCCAAGCCGGGGATGCCCGGGACGGCGGTGACGTTGTTGTGGGCGAAGTACTCGTCGCAGGTGGCGTTGAGCTGCTTGCTGCCGTTGCAGAAGAGGCCCCAGAGGCGGGTGGGCACCGTGAGGTTGCCCTCGTCCCGGGTCTTGGCGCAGATGTCGACGCGCTGGCCGGACAGGGTGCGGTTGCCCAGCATGCAGACCCTGCGCCGGGCGGGAGGGAGAAAGACGGTGGGAGATGGGCCCTGTGCTCCCGCCCGCCCCCCGCGCGCCGGGCACCTACGGGAAGTGGGGCGGGGCGAAGGAGGACTTGACGGCCCCGGCGTAGATGGCCAGGATGGAGACGATGACGCAGGCCAGGAAGAGGGAGGCGAACTTGTTGACGTAGCGCACGCCCACGAAGACCACCAGCACCATGAGCACCAGGAAGGCCGAGCCGTAGACCCGCATGTTGTTCAGCAGGGCCCCCGACTCCTTCAGCGGGTCGGCGCTGCGGAAGATGGCCGCCTGGGGGGCCATGTACATCTGGGGGGGCAGAGAGAGACGTCACGGCGGGGGGGCAAGCCAGCCCGTCCCCCCCAGTCCCCCGAGGGGCAGCGCGCTCACCAGGAAGATCTCGATGGCGCCCAGGATGTACATGGCGGCGGCGAAGGTGGTGCCCAGGTAGAAGCAGAGCCCCACGGCGCCCCCGAACTCGGGGCCTAGGGCCCGGGAGATCATGAAGTACGAGCCCCCCGCTAGAGAGAGAGAGAGGGGGCGTCGGGGAGCAGCCGGGGCCGTCCAGCGGGATCCCCATCCGCAGGCTCCAGGGCCGGGTGCGACGGGGGGGCAGGAAGGAACCCCCCAGCGCCGGGAAGGCCCGAGGCCAAGGGGATGGGCTCAGGGCAGGGCCCACTCACCTGGCACGACCCCGTTGGTGGCGATGGCGCTCATGGAGATGGCGGTGAGCAGCGTCTGCGGGGAGGCAGAGACGGGGGCGCGGTTAGCGGAGGGGGGGCGGGACGGGGGGCGGGACGGGGGGCGGGGGGGGGGGGCCGGGGGGGGACTCACGCAGCAGCAGCAGATGAGGACGATGGCGAAGGCCTGCAGCACCCCGGCCGTGCCCACCACCCAGGTGAGGCGCAGGAAGAGGATCACCCCGAAGATGTTCTGCAGGCAGGGCAGGTAGACGCCCATGAAGGTGCCCATCTGCGGGGTCTGCAAAGGGAGAGGCTGAGGGGGGCAGGACCCCGCTCCGGGGCGGGGACAGACGCAGAGGGGCTGCTGTCGGGCGCCCCTACCCCCCCGTCTTGCCCCGCGACCCCCACTACCCCCCAGCTCCGCCAATGCCCCTCCCCCCCGGCACCCCGTCATCTCATCCCCGCCCCCCGCTACCCCCCAGCTCCGCCAATGCCCCTCCCCCCCGGCACCCCGTCATCTCATCCCTGCCCCCCGCTACCCCCCAGCTCCGCCAAGCCCCTCCCCCCCGGCACCCCGTCATCTCCTCCCTGCCCCCCGCTACCCCCCAGCTCCGCCAATGCCCCTCCCCCCCGGCACCCCGTCATCTCATCCCCGCCCCCCGCTACCCCCCAGCTCCGCCAATGCCCCTCCCCCCCGGCACCCCGTCATCTCATCCCCGCCCCCCGCTACCCCCCAGCTCCGCCAATGCCCCTCTCCCCCGGCACCCCGTCATCTCATCCCCGCCCCCCGCTACCCCTCAGCTCCGCCAATGCCCCTCCCCCCCGGCACCCCGTCATCTCATCCCTGCCCCCCGCTATCCCCCAGCTCCGCCAATGCCCCTCCCCCCCTGCACCCCGTCATCTCATCCCTGCCCCCCGCTACCCCCCCAGCTCCGCCAATGCCCCTCCCCCCCGGCACCCCGTCATCTCCTCCCTGCCCCCCGCTACCCCCCCAGCTCCGCCAATGCCCCTCCCCCCCCGGCACCCCGTCATCTCATCCCTGCCCCCCGCTACCCCCCCCCAGCTCCGCCAAAGCCCCTCCCCCCCCGCACCCCGTCATCTCATCCCTGCCCCCCGCCAATGCCCCTCCCCCCTGGTAGCCCCCCCACTGGCCTCACCTTGGTGGGCTTCTTCTTCCCCAGGGCCATGTTCTCGGCCTCCTCGTGCTCGCGCACCCCCTGGGTCAGGTTGGTGTAGTTGGCCATGCGGTTGAGCAGGGAGGACACCTTGGGCCGGGTGTCCATCTCCTCCTGCGGGACGGCAGGGGGCCACACGGGGGTCAGCGTCTCACAGGGGCGCCCGCGGGCCCCCCCTCCCGCCCGGCCCCGCGCCCCCCCGCCCCCCGGTACCTCGAAGAGCGCCAGGTTCTTGTCGAAGTACTCGTCCCCATCCTCGTAGTTGATGTTATTGAGGTAGATGTCCTTCTTGCGCCCGGGGTCTGGGGGAGACAAGGGGTCCAGCCCGGCGTGAGGGGCAGCCGGCTGGGGGGGGGCGGCCGGTGCCAGAGCCCCCCCAGAGCCCAGCCAGCCGCTGCCCCTCCAGCGGCACCGACTCCCCGACACGGAAACAGAGACCCACAGTCCGCAGAAACCCGCCTCCCTGCGCTAACCACTGGACGAGACTCCCCTCCCCCAGCTGCGCCCGGGAATCCTGCCCCGCTGCATCCCACCTGGGGAGTTCCCCTCCCTGCGCTAACCACTGGACGAGACTCCCCGCCCCCAGCTGTGCCCGGGAATCCTGCCCCCCAGCCCCGCTGGATCCCACCTGGGGAGTTCCCCTCCCTGCGCTAACCACTAGACAAGACTCCCCTCCCCCAGCTGCACCCGGGAATCCTGCCCCCCAGCCCCGCTGCATCCCACCTGGGGAGTTCCCCTCCCTGCGCTAACCACTGGACGAGACTCCCCTCCCCCAGCTGCACCCGGGAATCCTGCCCCCCAGCCCCGCCGGATCCCACCTGGGGAGTTCCCCTCCCTGCGCTAACCACTAGACAAGACTCCCCTCCCCCAGCTGCGCCCGGGAATCCTGCCCCCCAGCCCCGCCAGATCCCACCCTGGGACCCGCCCCCTCTGCCTGTTGACCCTGGGTGAGTCCCGCCTGTTCCAATATCGTCCGGCCCCACAGGAACAACTGCTCCCTGGGGGGCAGGGTGCCCACCAACTCCCCAGCCCCACTCCCTGCAACGCCCCGTCAGGGCCGCCCACTCCTGTCGGCCCACGGCACCGCGGCGTGTGCAGCTGCCGTGCGTGTTTGCACAGGGAGAGCCAGGACTCACCCGGGGGGAGAAGCCAAGGCAGACTCCTTCAGCTTGGCACAACGGGGTGCTGGGCCACAGGGGGTGGGACGGGTCTCCCCAAGGCGCCAGAGGCTGAAATAAACCCCCGAGTTCTCCCGCCAGCCGGCGTGCCTCCCCATGAACTCAGGGACCGAGAAGAAAGCCACACCTGGTTTGGGCCCGGCACCCGCAAAGACCCCAGGAACAGCTGGATCCAGGAAAAGAGGACTTTGCAGAAGGGGGGACGTCAATTACCCTCTCCCTAGAGCAGCGAGATCAAGGAGGAAACGCACACACGCAGCGAGGGGGCCGCAGGGACAGACGCACACACACAAAGCCAGCAGGCAGCACAAATACACACAGACACGCACACATGCTCCTCCGGCCCAGCGCAGAGAGAGAGACACGCGCACGACTCCTGAGCCATACTGTACCTAAGAGCTGACACTGTTCCCCTGTGATGGAGGTTTGACTCACGTCTGAAAATCAAACAGAAGATGGGGGTGGGGAGGGAAAAATGAATCACAAAAGAAGAAGAAAGCAAAGGAATGAAAAACCAACGTCAAAAAGGATGGGTAAAAATAACTCTCCTCCCCTGACACAAGCAGCCGAGGAAGGGACGGGGACGAGGAAGGGACGGGGACGAGGAAGGGACGGGGACGAGGAAGGGACGGGGACGGCGCTTTCAGAGCAGGATTTCAAAACCGAAAAAAAGATGCAATCATCAAAAAGAAATCACGGTTCCCCCCAATCTTTCGCATCCCCCTGTGGGACGGGGCTGTAAAATCCTGTGTAACTGGTTAATCAGTTTTGGGGGGGGCGGAAGGGGGGCCAGTCCTGCCCACATGGGCTGGAAAGCCCCCGTCCCAGCCTGTAGCGGGACTGGGTCCACCACGGACAGGGTGAAGCAGTCGCGGCCCTAGCGCGGAATGCATTTTGTCATGTGCACCGTGCACCACCAGTCGAACCGAATACACATTTGTGGGCGCTCTGCTCATCCGCCGGGGGAACCTCGCCCGAGTTTACAGGGAACGCTCACCGTGATTACAACGCAAGGGCCAGGGAGTGGTTTCCCTCTAGAGGGGGCATTGCTCCAGGCCCAGGAGGGGGAACTGGCTAGTTTTAAAGGCTGGAAAAGGGGTACCCTGGTGGGGAGTTTCACTGGGGTCCAGATACAATTCCAGGCCACGCCACGCAGAAAAGTGGCCGGGCAGGAAACCGGTTCGTCTCCCGCTTGGACGCACACGGGGCGGGCTGGACCGCGGAGGGGCCGAGCACGCCCATCCGACCCGATTTTTTCGTGTCACTCGACCGAAACAGCAACGGGACTGAAGGACGCGGCGGGGGGAGGCGGCGGGCCGAGCGAGGGTGGTCAGGACGGGCTATGAATCAAAGCTTTGTTGAGTTCCCACCTCCCCCGGGCTCTGGGGAAAGGATTCACCGGCCAGAAGAGACAAAGGGAATGAGAGTCCAGTCCCATCGCTCCCCCTCCCGGGCCTGCCGCTCATTCCCAGCCGATGAGGCAGGGTCTGGCGCCAGATCAGCGGCTTTGTCCCAGCTCGCGGGGACCGGGAACAGCCCAGGACGACTGGGGATTGCTGGGATCTTGCCCTGCACTCTGGAGAGCAAGGGGCATTTCAGTCCCCCACCCCCTTTGCCCAACTTTATACTTCCAGCCCTCCCCAATTTAGGTCCATTTCGGTCAATTCCATGGGGGTGGGATTTAAAAACGTGTCGGTTTCCCGATGTCAGAGATTCGAAGCTCCACACGCAGGGCATTGCAAAAAGGACCCATGGGGGGGGGAGATCACAAAGTTATTATAGGGGGACTGCGGCGCAGCGTCCTTTACTTCTGCCCCACTGCGGGTGGCGGAGCTGCCCTCGGAGCTGGGGGACCTCCCTGCAGCTCCCTTTTGGGTCAGGACCCCCAGTTTGGGGAATACCGGTCTCCCCCGTCAAATCTACTGAGCATAGGGTAAATCTGATCCCTCGGGGGGAGACCAGATTTACGTGAGAACGGTCAGACCGAGTCAGACCAACGGTCCATCCAGCTCAGTGTCCTGTCGGCCGGCGGTGGCCAAGGCCAGGTGCCCCAGAGGGAGGGAACAGAACAGGGAACCATCAAGCGATCCCTCCCCCGTCACCCTTTCCCAGCCTCTGACAGACAGAGGCAGGGACACCCTCCCTACCCATCCTGGCTAGTACGCATCGATGGACCTAACCTCCATGAATGTATCTAGCTCTTTCTTAATGGGTAGCAGGTTTAAAACTAATAAAAGGAAGTTCTTCTTCACACAGCGTGTTGTCAACCTGTGGAACTCCTTGCCAGAGGAGGCGGTGAAGGCTAGGACTATAATAGAGTTTAAAGAAAAGCTAGATAATTTCATGGAGGTTAGGTCCATAAAAGGCTATTAGCCAGGGGATAAAATGGTGTCCTTGGCCTCTGTTTGTCAGAGGCTGGAGAGGGATGGCAGGAGACAAATCGCTTGATCATTGTCTTCGGTCCACCCCCTCTGGGGCACCTGGTGCTGGCCACTGTCGGCAGACAGGCTACTGGGCTAGAAGAACCTTTGGTCTGACCCAGTACGGCCGTTCTTATGTTCTTATGTTTTTTGACCCCAGTTCAAGTCCTGATCTTCACCACATCCACTGGCAAGGAGTTCCACAGGTTGATTCTGCGCTGCATGAAGAAAACCTTCCTTTGGTTTTAAAAGTGCCACCTATTCATTTCATGGGGTGACCCCTAGTTCTTACGTTACGGGAACAACTTTTCCTTATTCACTTTTTTCACACCTGTCATGACTGTACAGACCTCTATCCTATCCCCCCCTTAGTCTCCTCTTTTCCAAGCTGAAAAGTCCAAGTCTTTTTAATCTCTCTTCATATTTACCCGTTCCAAACCCCTCATCATTTTTGATGCCCTTTTCTGAACCTTTTCCAATGCCAATAGATCTTTTTTAAGATGGAGCGACCACATCTGTACGCAGCATTCAAGCTGCGGGCGTCCCATGGACTTATACAGAGGCAATAAGATATTCTCGGTCTTATTCTCCATCCCTTTTTTAAGGATTCCTAACATTCGGTGTGCTGTTTTGACTGCCGCGGCGCACGGAGCGGATGTTTCCAGAGAACGACCCGCAGCGACTCTAAAATTCTCACGGTCTGAGACCGTAAGCTTCAGAGAGGGAGCCGAGTTAGTCGGTCAGTGGAAAAACTTTTAGAAAAAACCAACCACAAATAGTCCGGCAGCACCTTCAAGACGAACAAAACAAGCAGCTGGGAGGTGAGTTTCATGGCTGAGCGTTTGGCACTTCCTGCTAAGAAAAGAAGCAGGAATCCCGACTCCCAGAGCCTCCTGCGCTAACCACTAGACCCTCGGCCCCCCGGGGAGGAAGAGAACCCAGGAATTCTGGCTCTCCGCAGGTCATCTGAGCGGCTGTGCTGCCTGGAGGACTGTCCTAGCCAGGCCGCTTTGGAGGCCATCTCCTCTGCACGTAGCCGATAAGCAGCATGAGAAGCAGAGGGTGGGCTGGCAGGAAGCCTGGGGCTTGGGATATAATCCCTGTCTGCCCACCCGGCTGGCGCTACATCGAATTAGCCAGGCTGCGGTGACAGGAGGCGGGGTAGAGGTGACGTCCTGCGGAAGACGGTCGCTTTTCCCCCTCCTGCCCCAATCCAGGGTGGGGGGGGGGGAGAACGGGTGGACCAGAAACCCCGGAGGTTGGGATAGAACCCTCTCCAGCTGCTCCCGCGCTACCCACTAGGCACCGCTCCCCTCCCAGAGCCACCGCGAGAGGCGTCCCGCCTAGGGAGCCGGAGTAACACTGCGATGCGTTAACCCCACCCCAGCGGAGAAAAGCCACGCTCAAGGCCGTGGAGATCCGGGCACAGCGGGAACGACACAGCGCCTGGTCGGGGAGGGACGGAGGTTACCGGCGGGAGGAAGGGGCCGAGCCGGCACAGCCCGGCGCCTGCGGGCAAGCCCAAAGCAGGGACAGATTCAGCAAGAGCTCCCCCAGAGCGTGCAACCTGCCCCCGGCCCAGCGAGACTGCGCAGGGACGGAGATGCAGCCACCTCTGGGGTGGGGAGGTTGGTTCACCGAGCTGCCACCGGGGTTTGGGGCAGGCCGCGGAAGAGGGTGCTGCGTGGTTTGGGCCGGCCCCACATCACCCCAGCTACTCGCCCCTCAGATCCCTTCGCAACTCCTGCTCTCCAGACCCTATTACAGCGTGCACGGGGCGCCCTCTCACGCCCCCATCTCCACCAGGGTCTCCGAGCCTGGCCCACAACCGGGGGATCTTCCCAAGGAGATCGGGGGGCTGCGGATCTCAGGTTAGACCCCCAGCCGGCAGAGAAAGCACACCGTCAGCAACAGGAAGAAGCCAGATCTCTCCCCGCCCCACACTAGAGCACACTTTTCACTAATCACTAGCAGGGTTGGTGATTAACAGACGATCCAGCCGTGCAAAAAAAGACCCCAGGGGAGGCTGCGAGGAGAGCGGAGGGAGTTTGTATCAGGGAAGGGGGGGGGGACTGAAGAGAAATCCACCCCATGCGCACACACGGAGACCGAGCAGACAACCCAGGCAGCTGCAGGTTCAGCAGATTAACGGGGCGTGTTTACACCACGGCTCACCTGACACCAGGCTCTCGCTGGGGATCCAGACGCCGGCCGGGGGACCTCCTCCCTGGCCCCCTTCTTCCACGCCACCCTCCTCGTCCTCCACCTTGGTGACAGTGAAGTGAGGCATTTTCGGCACTAACTCCCCCCCCCCCCCCCCCCCAGTGCACGGGGACTGGAAACGCTGGGAGATCAGGTGACCAGCAGGCCGGAGGGGAAGGGGCGGGATAGTGCGTGGGGGGGGACACGCCCTCCCCTGCAGCGTGTGAGTGTTACTGGCACTAAGAGGATTAACGGCTCCACCTACAAGGGCTTCCACTCTCCTCCCCCCGACACCGGGGCGAGGCAGGGAGCCATGCGGCCAGCTCTGGGGAACAGCCCCACGGCTCCTCTGCTGGGACAGAGACGTCTCCAGCCACCTGCGCGGTAGCGTGGCTTTCGGAGAGGCACGGCAGAATCGGATTAAGACCCCTAGGCCGTATCAGCTGTGCTGGAAGAGGAGCGGGGTCTAGTGGTTAGAGCAGGCGCAGTTGGGAGGCAGGACAGCTCGGGGCAAGGAGCAGAATCTAGTGGTTAGAGCGGGAATGTGTGTGTGGGGGCGGGGGGGTTGTTGGGAAGCGGCAGGACTCCTGAGTTCTGTGCCCTGCATTAGAAGGAGAGTGAGGCCTAGTGGTTAGAGCAGAGGGAGGGTTTCTGGGACCCAGGATGCCTGGGTCCCCTTCCCTACGCTGGAAGGAAAGTGGGGTCTAGTGGTTAGAGGAGGTGGGTGGGAGGCAGGACAGCTCCAGGCAAGGAGCAGGGCCTAGTGGTTAGAGCAGGGGGGCGGTGGCGTTGGAAGGCAGGACCCCTGGGTTCTGTTCCTTGTGCTGGAAGGGAAGTGGACTCTAGTGTTTAGTGCAAAGGGTGGGGAGACAGGACAGCTCCAGGCAAGGAGCAGAGTCTAGTGGTTAGAGCGGGCGTGTGTGGGGAAGGGAGTTGTGGGGAGGCAGGACTCCTGGGTTCTCTCCCTAGCTCTGGGCAGGGAGCTGAGTCTAGTAGGTTGGGGGTGGAGGCGGCAGGACTCCTGGGGTCTGTTCCCCGCACTAGGAGGAGAGTGGAGCCTAGTGGTTAGAGCCGGGGGGTGGGCCTGGGTCCTGTTCCCTGCACGGGCAGAGGAGCAGGAGGACGGGCAGGCAGGGCAAACTCCAGAGCACGGTGGCCTTTTCCCTCCCTGCCACGCCCTCACTATTTATTCCGCGATTAGGGCAAGGTCCTAATCAGTTCAGAAGCCGCCGGTGCCGGAAACGCCAGGCCAGGGGGCTGGACCCACGGCGCACACCCCTGCCTGGGAACGAGCCCGGGAGGAAGCGCGATTTCACAGCAGCAACCCGCAGCGAAACGGCCAGTCTCCTCCGTTTCATGGCTGCCCTTATTTTGGCTTGGGCTCCGGCTGTCCGCCTGCAGGGGTCTGAGCCCCCTCCCCTCAGGGCTCCCCATGGGCTCCGGCTGTCAGCCTGTGGGGGTCTGAGCCCCCTCCCCTCGGGGAGCCCTGCAGGCAAGGGAAGGGAAACGCCCACTAACAGCAGCGCTGAAACGGACAAGGACGTCAGTTTCACGGCGGGTCGGCTCCTGGCTGCCAAAGGGAGACGGGTGCCGGGCTCTCGGCCCCAGGGCGAGAGGAGGGGGGCTCCCCCTGCGGGCCCCGCTTCTGGGGCTGATAGCTGGCGCCCCGATGCGGACACCCAGCGAGGGCCGGGGGAGAGGGAGGAGAGCTGGAGTCTCACGCTCTCCTTCGCCGCCACTGATCCCTCGCCAGGACAGCCCTGACGGCCCCTCAGTGCCAGGATGGAAGGGGGAAGTTCTGTGGGGCCCTGGTCTCCAAGCAGCAGGAATATTCCTGGCCCTACCAAATTTTGGGGCCAGGTTTCTCCCCTGCCCCATTGGCCGCCCCCCTGAAATCCTGGCCAGCAATGCAGAGCGCTTTCCTGAAGCTCCCTCCGCATGGCCGTCAACAGATCCCCACGTCTTCCCCAGCCCATGAGGGGTGTGCTCCCCCCACGCCCCAGAGGGGTGTTCTCTGGGTGGAGTGCAGCACCCCTGCATCCCCTCACACCCTCCCAGAGCCTCCCCCCACCCTGTTCCTCTCCCAACCTCCTGCACCCCCCCAACCCCCAAATTCCTTCCCAAAGCCTGCATCCCTCACCCCTTCCTGCACCCCCACCCCCAGCCCAGAGCTTGCATGCAGACTCCAGCCCCGCGCAGACACCCCAGGCCTCCTCTTGCACCCACACTCCCCCCACACAGCCTGCACCCAAATCCTTTTCCACAGCCTGCATCCCGCCCAGGCCCTTAGGCGGGTGGTAGGGGAGGGAATTTGGATGGAGGGGGGGTGCAGGCTGTGGGGACCACGGACATTTCTGCAAACCTGCCGCTCCTGGGAGAAGCCAACAGCCGCTAGCCCCGTTTGGGGCAGGAGCGGAGGCAGGTAATGCAGGGTCTACACAGCCGCTGCGTCACCCTTACCACGTGCACCGAAACCCCTCGTGGAGGTGGAGTTTTTATAGCGTGTAGCAGGCCCTCTGGCTTCGGGAGGGGGGGAAGCACGGCTGTGCAGACACAGACACAAGCTGCCTTCATGGCAGCACAGACCTGTGGCCTTAGCTCCCGTCTTCCGGCCAATTCCTGGTTCCCGGCCCGGCACCTTTCCCACTTTATTTCTGCTGCCATCAACGGGCCAAACCACACAACACACCAGGATGTGCGTTCACGTGGAACGGGAGGGGGGCTGGAGCCGACGGGGGGGCCGACTTTCCTGTATCCCGAGCATCCGAATGCCACCCCGGTGAGAGGCAGAGCGCCCACAGCGTGTGTGTGTACGGGTGGTGCACAGCCGCGCGTCTTGGTGCACAAAATTTAATCCACACATGGGTGGGGAAAAGATTAGTGGGAACGTTGGCTGGGAGCTGCAGGTGAGGACTGGAGTTGGAGGAGAGGGGTGGGGAAGCAGGTTCCCCCCACACACACCAGCTGCGTGCTCTCCCAGCCCGTCTCGCTGTCTGCGGAGCGGAGGAACAGGCGTAGGCAGGAGCTGCACAAAGGCCATTTGTCATGGGATGATGGGGGAAGGAGGGGAGCTGCGGGGGGGGATGCACAACATGGGGCGGGGGGAGACAGCCCAGCAGGGAGGCCAACGGGTTCTCAGGTCGGGGGGGTCATTTTCCCGCGGCCGTTCACACCGCAGGGCCTTCTCCCCACTCCCCATCCGCCCCAAGGACGACGGGGGCACGGAGCCAGCCTCCCCCGGGGAGATAAAGCCACACGGCGTTCCCGAGGCCCTGGCTGTCTGCTCCCATCTGTTCTCCGGCTGCAAGCCTCGCACACGCGTACCTGCGTGCTCATTTCCCGCAGCCCTCGGAGGCGAGGTGGGCGGCGTTCCACGCCTCGGCCGTGACGATACGGTGAGGGGACAGCCCAGTGGGGGGGGGCTCTGGGGCACACGCGTGTGAACCGGGCAATAGCCGTACGCCTGCTCTCCCTTCCTGCCCCCACCCCGCTGCCGATCAGCTTGGCCCCTGCGGCAGGGGGGCTGAGGCCAGGCCTCGTGAACGGGGCGTGAGAGGAGATGCACCAGGGACGGAGGGGGACAACCCACAGCTTAACGTGGGACCGAGCCAGATAGTAAAGGAGGGGGTCCAGGGTGGCAGCTTCTGGCCGGCTCAGGGGGTGGAAAACGGGATGCCTCCGTAGCACACCAGCTCCCACCCCGCCCCAGGCTGACCCTGAGTCAGAGCTTACCCCACTGCCCAGCTTGTGCAATCGTGAGCCCGCCCTGGCACGGCCGGCGTTTACGGCAAGAGACGGGCCACGAACCCAGCAAATGAGTCACCCCTGCCTCTTAAAATCTCTCCTTGCCATTCAAAGTTCTCCTCCGCTTCCTGTCCTAAACTCCCAGGGCTGCGGAGGGGGCCCCCGGCGCGCCGCACCAGAGGTGGGTGCATCTCAGCACCGAGGAGCAATCCGACGCGCTCGGACGCCGCGGCCTCACCCCAGAAGCAGACGCATTTCAGGGCGGGGTGCGCCAGCTGTGGCGCACAGCTCCTACGTGCCCACCGGGCTCATTCGCCTGACACACACACCCCCCCCCGCGGGGAGGAACCCCGACTTTGACTCAGCCGTGACCAAGAGGACAGCCGCCTCTCTCATCTTGAGCCTGCCTTAAAAAAAGGGAATCGACAGGATAAAAGGGGAAGTTCAGCTTCTCCCGAGTCATTTCCCCCTGAGCCTTGCTCAGCATTTCCCACACAGGAAAACGAGGGAAGAAAAACAAAAAAGGAACTGGCTTGAGACATTCACACTCAAGTGACACCACGAGTCAACTCACCATGACCCCCCCACCGTGAAAACACGGTCCCATCCAGCAACAGCTATAACACTGAGCCTTTTCCGTCTCCCCTGCATGCAGGAGTCACCCCTTTGTAATGCATCTAAAGGAGGTGTCTTCCCAGCTCCTGCACACTCAGGAATTGTGGTGCACATCTCCATGGTAAACACAAGTTGGCGCACAAAGACGTGCGTTGCACGTTGAGCGGACCACTTCCAACGCAACCATAAAAGTGTCTTCCTCGGTTTCCAATACTGGGGACATGTCTGGTGTCCTCTCCCATGCTCGCACCAACGTGATCACGCTGCCACCATTGCAGCTCACTACTCTCGCACGAGAGCGCCACCTCCCATGCACCCGTGTCCCTGTCCACCCTCCCACACCCGCTCCAATCACCACACCAGCAGCTACATCAACCTCGATGACGCTCCTGCACGTGACCGGCCACGTCCCACCTACCTTCCGCCACGTCATGGGGGTTGGAGGTCTTGTCGCTCGCCGGCTCGCCTGCCGCCGTGGCCGCCGAGGTGGTAGCCCCGGAGAAATCACTGATGCCCTCGCTGCGGCTCGTCTCGGGGACGCTCTCCCGGGAGCTGAAGCGGACCCGAGAGCTGGAGCGGGAGCTGAGGTCCGGGCTGGTGTCCGAGAGGCCGGGGATGTCGTCAATTTTCGTCGGGGTCACCATGAACCGGACGGAAGCCATTTTGGCCGGGGACTGGTGGCGTTGGTGCATGCGGGCGCGGAGCAATCGAACGACTTCCTGGTAGCTTTAAACTCTAATCATCCAGAAACAACAACAAATAAAAAGGGAAACGATAATTTAGGAGGGTAACAGCAGGTGCCGTCACTGAGTGGATTCATATCGAGCGTGGCGCCTTCGCGGTCTGGTGCAAGGTGGTGCCCAGACACCTGGTCGGTATCAGGTGAGTTTTCCGCAGGTGTGGCTAAAGGTGGAGCACCGGAGCTGACCCATGGTTTACCGGGCAAATATTTCACGGCTGTCTGGTTTAGTTAATGATTTGTTTGCTGGAGGCTGTTTGCATGCAGGCAATCCTCGGAGAAGTGCACGGCAGGATCCGTGGGCCCGGAGGAGAATGTTTCACGTGTCCCGAGACAAGCAACAGTTTGTATCCTGCTGGGAAGGCGGTTCGAGGAAGGGGGTCTGTGGGTTACGGAAATGTGACAGTGCAAGGCGGCAATAGAATGTCACACGGTCCTAGTGCAACACTGGAGGAAGGAGAGACCAAGAGATCCAGGTGCGAGATGGAGAATTACCCACTGGTGAATGACGTAACGTGCAAGGACAGCAAGTATCCCAAAGAGCCCCGGTTGCGAACACCCCACGTGAACCTGGTGCAACAGTGCAAGGATCCTGGTGCAGGGTGACAGCTATTCCAAACAGCTCTGGTACAAGGAGGTGGAATATCCTAGTGCAAAGAGAGGATTATTGAACAAAATTCTGGTGCAAAGACATATGCAACTAATCCGTGAGGTCCAGGAACAATTATGATGCACGAGTATTCCAAAAATGTGCAATTTTTCATCAGGGTCCTGGGGTGAGAAGGTAACTATTAAATGTCAGTAGTGCAAGCATGCTCAGCAGAGCAAGGGAATATGGCTGCTCCAGAGGATCCCAGGGCCAGGATACACAAACTCCCTTTAGGGTCCTAGTGAAACTCACATGAAAGCACGCAGTCGTGCGAGCATGAGGAAATCCCACATGAGAACACGTGAAGGCTCCATATGGTCCCCATAGAGGGGACAGAATTGTGAAAGTGCATGCATATCACCAATGTGCCTAGGGTACAAGAGAGTGCAAAGCCACAGCAGGAGAGGGATAATGGTGGAAAACTGTGATGGGTACACAAAATCCTAGTGAGGAGCAACCCCTCAAGAGAAGGAATGATAGTGCAAGGAATGTGTACGACTCTTGTGACTAAATCACCAGGACAAGGGTATGCTGCAGGAGCTCTGTGAGGAAAATAGTGCAAGGGATGTGGGTCTGTCGTGCACTACTGGAAGGGGCGTGAGAGCCCCATCAGCAGGTAAGGCTCTGTGAACTAGTGCCAGAGTGTGCAACGGGAGGGGGGCGGTGGAAATCAGTGGTGTAAGGCACATAAAGCCCCTGTGAACACCCGTGCTGTGGAGGCCTGAGAAAGCCTTACAAGGGAGCAACAGTGCAAAGGGATGCCCAAACCAGATACGGGGAAAGCAACGGTGAAAAGGGCACGCAAGACCCCCGTGCACAGGTAATTTGGTGCGAAGGCTGTGCGAGAGTCCCACGAGGGGGGTGGCATAGGACTCTGCTATGAGGAAGTGACTGTGCAAGGGGCGTGCAAGAGCTGCCCCTTGCTGCTCACTGGTGCAAGGAGCGTGCAAGACAGCAATGGTGCCTGCAAACCACGTATGCGAAACTGATGGTGCACGGAGCGTGCGAGAGCCCCATAATGGTGCTACAGGGAGCACGAGAGTCTGTCACCAGGCCAATGGTGCAAGGGGCGTGCAACCCCCCCAGTGGGTGGGACAATGGTGCAAGGGATGTGCAAGACCCCCCCCCCGTGGGTGTGAGGCGGGGGAGGTGCCCTATGCTGCCCACTTGCGCGGGGGAGGTGGGTCGCACTGCGCGTGCGCAGCAGCCCCCCTGCCCAGCGCCGCGGCGCCCCCTCCCCTCGGAAAGCGCGGGAAAAGCCGCGGGCGGCCGTTGGGGACCGTTAGCGGCTTACCTCGGGCGCGCGCCGGCGGCTGCTCCGCAGCGTTCCAGCGGGGTCCCCGCGCGCCGGCGCTGCAGCTGCTGCCGGCTCCAGGGAAAGGGGAATGCGCGAGCTGGGTCCCCCCCTCCCGGCGCGCTTCCCGGCGCATGCGCACGGCCGAGCCGCTAGGGCTGTTGTTGAGCTCGAGCTCGTTGTTGACGGTGGGGGGGGAGGATAGAAGAGCGGGGTCAGAGGTCACGCTGGGGCTAGGACACGGCATGCTGGGAGTCGTAGTTTTTCAGACGGGAGGGGCGGGCTGCGGGGGGCAAAGGAAAATGTGGGGGAGGGGCAATGATGGGGGGGGTCAATGTGCATGGGGGAGGGGAAAGGGCATTTGTGGGGGAGGGGCATTGGGGGTCAGGATGCATGGGGGAGGGGCATTTGTGGGGGAGGGGCATTGGGGGTCAGGGTGCATGGGGGAGGGGCATTTGTGGGGGAGGGGCATTGGGGGTCAGGATGCATGGGGGAGGGGCATTTGTGGGGGAGGGGCATTGGGGGTCAGGATGCATGGGGGAGGGGCATTTGTGGGGGAGGGGCATTGGGGGTCAGGGTGCATGGGGGAGGGGCATTTGTGGGGGAGGGGCATTGGGGGTCAGGATGCATGGGGGAGGGGCATTTGTGGGGGAGGGGCATTGGGGGTCAGGATGCATGGGGGAGGGGCATTTGTGGGGGAGGGGCATTGGGGGTCAGGATGCATGGGGGAGGGGCATTTGTGAGGGAGGGGCATTGGGGGTCAGGGTGCATGGGGGAGGGGCATTTGTGGGGGAGGGGCATTGGGGGTCAGGATGCATGGGGGAGGGGCATTTGTGAGGGAGGGGCATTGGGAGTCAGGGTGCATGGGGGAGGGGCATTTGTGGGGGAGGGGCATTGGGGGTCAGGGTGCATGGGGGAGGGGTATTGGGGATCGGGGTGCATGGGGGAGGGGCATTTGTGGGGGAGGGGCATTGGGGTCAGGGTGCATGGGGGAGGGGCATTTGTGGGGGAGGGGCATTGGGGGTCAGGGTGCATGGGGGAGGGGCAATTGTTGGGGAGAGGCATTGGGGTTCAGGGTGCATGGGGGAGGGGCATTTGTGGGGGAGGGGCATTGGGGTTCAGGGTGCATGGGGGAGGGGCATTTGTGGGGGAGGGGCATTGGGGTTCAGGGTGCATGGGGAGGGGCAATTGTGGGGGAGGGGCATTGGGGTAAAGGTGCATGAGGGAGGGGCATTTGTGGGGGAGGGGCTTTGGGGGTCAGGGTGCATGGGGGAGGGGCATTTGTGGGGGAGGGGCATTGGGGGTCAGAGTGCATAGGGAAGGTGCAAACGCGATGGGGCATTTGGGGCACACGGGAGGGGAAATGCAGGGCTGGGGCATTAGAAGGGTAAATGTGACGCCCACTCAGGAAGGTGCAAGGGTGCCACTCGGGGGGTGCAGAGTGTGTGGCGGGGAAGGGAAGCGGGGGTCACCCTGGCTTCCTGCCCCCAGCCTGCAAGATGTTTAACACCCCCCCAATGTGCAGGGTGGAGGGGACACCCCATTTTCCTTCTCCACAGGCTGACCCCCGAGCTGAGCCCCTGCCTGTGGCGTGCCAGGGGATGATGCCGCCTGCAATCCTCTCTCGGCAGGGCCCTAGCCGGGGTCAGCGAGGCCCCGACCCCACCACCAGCCTCCCGATTGCCCCTCCATCCCGACCCACAGTCCCCTGGGATCCCCCTCCCCACAGGTCTGCCATGCCCCTCCATCCCGAATCCCAACCCATAGCCTACTGGCATCCCCCCCACATGCACACTCAACCCACAGCCCCCTGCTATCCCTGTCCTGGCTTCCCCCCACAGCTCCCAAGGGCGAGGCGCTCGCTAGGGCCACGCTCGGGGCCGCGTGGCTGCCCACGTGTCCCGTGCCAATCCCCCCGCCACTGCCTGCAAAGGGGCAGCCGACGGAGCACGTGGGCCGGGTCCCCACCCTTATTCGTGCTTGCCTGTACGTTAATCCCCACTCAGGTTATTGTCAAGCCTTCCCATGGTCATAGAAACTCCCATCTCCACGCCAAGCCGATGCCTGGCATTCCCCAAGAGGTGCTGAGGAGCTGCTGAGCCGGCCGTGTTCCCCATGGATCCCTCCACCCATCAGTGCTGCCCCACAGCCCGGACCCTCGGTGAGAAGCAAAAAGCCTAGATTTTGATACGCCCGCATCTTGAATACTGCGTACAGACGTGGGCTCATCTCAAAAAAGATATACTAGCCTCAGAGAAGGGCAACTAAAATGACGAGGGGTTTGGAACGGGTCCCATATGGGGAGAAATTAAAGAGACTAGGCTTTTTCGGCTTGGAAAAGAGGCGACGATGGGGGGATAGGATCGAGGTCTATAAAAATCACAATTGGTGTGGAGAAAGTGAATAAGGAAAAGTTATTTACTTGGTCCCATAATGTAAGAACTAGGAGCCACCAAATGAAATGAATGGGCAGCAGGTTTAGAACAAATCAAAGGAAGTTCTTCACACAGTGCACAATCTGTGGAACTCCTTGCCTGAGGAGGCTGTGAAGGATAAGACTATAACAGGGTTTAAAGGAGAACTAGATACATTCATGGAGGTTAAGTCCATTAATGGCTATTAGCCAGGATGGGTAAGGAATGGGGTCCCTCGCCTCTGTTAGTCAGTGTGTGGAGATGGATGGCAGGAGAGAGATCGCTTGATCATTATCTGTTCTCGTCACTCCCTCTGGGGCACCTGACATTGGCCACTGTGGGCAGACAGGACACTGGGCTGGATCAACCTTTGGTCTGACCCAGTCTGGCCCTTTTTATGTGTGCTCCAGTGGGGGGAGAGGGCTGAACACCAGCACAGGCTCTCCAATGCAGGAATGGGGGGGAGGGGGCACGGAGTCTCAGGGGCTGGATCCAAGTAAGCTGGGGGCCACATCCGGCCCTCAGTCTCCCCCCCAGTTTCGAATGACCACTGACAAGGGCCAAATTGGTTCCTGCTTCCAGATCTACTCCCAAAAGCCCCCCACTGTTCCTATCAACCTCACCAGGGGCGGATAAGTCCCTGCTCTCTGCCCCACACCTTCCCCTGCTGGCTGACCCATCCCGAACCACGTGAGAGATCCCCTAGCGCCGTGGTACGAGTGGGAAGTCCAGGGGGTACCTCCCCACAGCTGAAATTTGGAGAAAACTGAATGTTTGCTTTAAGTTTTACAGCACTTTATTCTTTTGGTACTTTTTACACCCAAAAATCTCATCGCCCGCCCGGCTACGATGAAGTTGTTTAAACAAATGTGTTGCAATGGTGAAACCAAGTGGCCTGGCAGCAGCACCTCCAGACAGGTCAATTAGGAATGATTTGGGGGTGTTCCCTGGCAGGCCAGACCAGGAAACGGGAAGGAGCAAACCAGACAGATGATGTGGGATCAAGACAATTTATTTGCTGCCAAGAGGAGCAGGGTTGTGGAGTCGGAGGCTAGACACAGGCGAGGGTCCCGGCGGCAGCGGGGGGCCGGCTTCGGGGAGGAGCCTGGCCCCATCTCGGCTCAGCGGTGGTGCCGGCGGACGGCTCAGAGGACGGCCTGCGGCTGCTGCGTCATCAGGACCCCGAAGCGCTTCTTGATGGTGATGCGGTGGCGGGAGTACTTGTCATCCGGGGAGAAGCGGGCGGGGTGGGCGGAGCAGGTCGGCTGGCCCGTGGGGTCCACTTTCTGCCAGGGAGAAAGGGACAGGATGTGTGAAAGCAACCGGGGCCAGACCCATCGTCCCTGGCTAGCCCGGTTCTGCTCCCTGCCCCACAGCAGTGCCGATGCCCCTCATTCCCGACCCCCTGCCCCCTCCAGCCTTGCCAGTGCCCCTCGCTCCTGATCCTCTGCCCCCAGCCCTGCCAGTGCCCTTCACTCCCGCCCCACAGCCCCTGCCCCCAGCCCTGCCAGTGCCCCTCACTCCCGCCCCACAGCCCCTGCCCCCCCAGCCCTGCAGGTGCCCCTCACTCCCGCCCCACAGCCCCTACCCCCAGCCCTGCCAGTGCCCTTCACTCCCGCCCCACAGCCCCTGCCCCCAGACCTGCATGTGCCCCTCACTCCCGCCCCACAGCCCCTACCCCCAGCCCTGCCAGTGCCCCTCACTCCCGCCCCACAGCCCCTACCCCCAGCCCTGCCAGTGCCCCTCACTCCCGCCCCACAGCCCCTGCCCCCAGCCCTGCATGTGCCCCTCACTCCCGCCCCACAGCCCCTACCCCCAGCCCTGCCAGTGCCCTTCACTCCCGCCCCACAGCCCCTGCCCTGCATGTGCCCCTCACTCCCGCCCCACAGCCTCTACCCCCAGCCCTGCCAGTGCCCCTCACTCCCACCCCACAGCCCCTACCCCCAGCCCTGCCAGTGCCCCTCACTCCCGCCCCACAGCCCCTGCCCCCAGCCCTGCATGTGCCCCTCACTCCCGCCCCACAGCCCCTACCCCCAGCCCTGCATGTGCCCCTCACTCCCGCCCCACAGCCCCTACCCCCAGCCCTGCCAGTGCCCCTCACTCCCGCCCCACAGCCCCTGCCCCCCCAGCCCTGCAGGTGTCCCCCTATCTCGCCCCTCAGCCCCGCCCCCCCAGTCCTGCCAGTGCCCCTCACTCCCGCCCCACAGCCCCTGCCCCCCAGCCCTGCAGGTGCCCCTCACTCCCGCCCCCCAGCCCCTGCCCTCCAGCCCTGCAGGTGCCCCTCACTCCCGCCCCACAGCCCCTGCCCCTCCAGTCCTGCCGGTGTTCCTCCCTCCCCCCCCACAGTCCCTGCCCCCCAGCCCTGCACGTGCCCCTCACTCCCGCCCCACAGCCCCTACCCCCAGCCCTGCACGTGCCCCTCACTCCCGCCCCACAGCCCCTGCCCCCCAGCCCTGCAGGTGCCCCTCACTCCCGCCCCCCAGCCCCTGCCCCCCAGCCCTGCAGGTGCCCCTCACTCCCGCCCCACAGCCCCTGCCCCTCCAGTCCTGCCGGTGCCCCTCACTCCCGCCCCACAGCCCCTGCCCTCCAGCCCTGCAGGTGTTCCTCCCTCCCCCCCCCCCCAGTCCCTGCCCCCCAGGCCTGTCGGTGTTCCTCCCTCCCGCCCCACAGCCCCTGCCCCTCCAGCCCTGCAGGTGCCCCTCACTCCCGCCCCACAGTCCCTGCCCCCCCAGTCCTGCCGGTGTTCCTCCCTGCCCCCCAGCCCTGTCGGTGCTCCTCCCTCCCGCCCCCAGGGTGCTGCCCTGCAGAGCAGGCGGGGCGCACGCCGCTCCCGCGGATCCGGATTCGCTCCCCTTGGGGGGGGGTCCCACCTTGAGGGTGTAAACCCGCTCGCCCTGCGCGTTGAGGTAGAACTGCAGGAACATGCTGCGGCCCCAGCGCCCCGCGCCACGTGCGTAGAACCCGGCGGGCAGCTGGCGGAAGGGCGGCCGCAGGGCACGCTGGGAGCTGTAGTGCGCTCTGGCCCCAAGAACGCGCCGGGCGTTCCAGGGCGCTCTACCCCCAGTGCATGCTGGGAGTTGTAGTGCGCTCTGGCCCCAATGCATGCTGGGAGTTGTAGTGCGCTCTGGCCCCAATGCATGCTGGGAGTTGTAGTGTGCTCTGGCCCCAATGCATGCTGGGAGTTGCAGTGCTCTCTAGCCTTAACAAAAGACAGGACTATGTAGCACTTTAAAGACTAACAAGATGGTTTATTAGGGGATGAGCTTTCCTGGGCCAGACCCACTTCCTCAGATCAAATAGTGGAAGAAAATTGTCACAACCCTATATACCAAAGGATACAATTAAAAAAAATGAACACATTTGAAAAGGACAAATGACATTTCAGAACAGAAGGAGGTTGGGGGGGAGGGCTAATGATATTAGAGGTGATAATTGGGGAAGCTATCTTTGTAATGAGTAAGATAATTAGAGTCTTTATTCAAACTTAGGCGTAAAGTGTCGAATTTAAGCATGAATGACAGTTCAGAGGATTTTCTTTCAAGCATGGTCTTAAAAGGCCTTTGAAGCAGGATGCAGGTAATCAAGTTGTTGAGGCAGTGTCCTTTCTGGTTGAAATGGCAAGAAACGGTTTTTTCTTTGTGATCCTGTCTGATATCTGTTTTGTGGGCATTGATCCTCAGAAGTGTCTGAGACGTTTGTCCAATGTATATAGCAGACGGACACTTTTGGCACATGATAGCATAAATTGTATTTCTGGATGCGCAGGAATATGTGTTCTTGATCTTATAACGCCGTCTGCTATGTGCATTGGACAAACGTCTCAGACGCTTCGGCAAAGGATCAATGCCCACAAAACAGATATCAGACAGGATCACAAAGAAAAAAACGTGGCTCAAATTGCGTCTCTTTTTCTGAGTTTAGGGTGCTGCGTAGACGCACCCTGAGAGGCAGGTCTGACGGCGGTAAACGGACTTAATGGGACAGCGGGAAACTTGGCCACGCCCAAGTGGACACCCAGCTAACTCAAATGCTGCCAGACCATGGCTGTTGCTGGAACAGAGTGTGCCGGACTAGAGAGGTTCAGCCTGTATGCACATTGGGGGTAGTTTTGCCAGGTGTCTCCTATTGGCCCGCACAGTCCGGTATTTGCAGTGTCTGTCCAGTTAAAAAAAACAAGAAAATACCTGTTTTTCTCGGACAGAAGGCTGCTTGGGACTTTCTTCCCCTGCCACGTTCGGTATTTTTGGTGAAACTCTCTGGCAACCCTAACTGGGGGCAAGCGGGAATGTAGCTAAAATGTAGCGTTACGCAGTGCAACGTGCCTCAGTGTACCTCGCCGGCCATCCGGACTAACTTGCGGAAAGGAACAGCCTAGCGTACGACTGTGTTTTGCCCTGTATCATCGGTGACGGGGTGGGACTGTTCTCCAGCATAGAAGGGGCGTGGCCTTGAGTTGGAGGGGCGGGGTCTCGGGAGAGGGGCGGGGCTCAGAGCCAGCCTCCCCAGGGTGGGATTGACAGGCACCAGGAAAGTTGGAGGGGTGGAAGTGGGCGGAGGGGGGGGATTGAGGGGCCCTGGTAGAGCGGGTGCAGGGGAACCCCAGGATCGGGCTCGGAACCCCCCCCCCAGCTCAGAACTCCCGATGTCTCTGGATTCCGGAATTGTTTTCATTCGACCCGGCACCTGGGAGCAAGAGGGGGGGGGAGTTTCCCATCAGCCCTTGCTCTCCGACAGGGGGGGCTGCTGACATCCTCTGCAAAGGGACCCCGTGCACCCCCATCCCCGCCATGAGCGCCCCGCCGCCCCCCCTCCTGCTGCCCACCTTCCCTGGCGCCGCCCTGCTCCTGACCTCGCCCGACGCCCCCGGGGGCAAACTCATCGTGAAGCTGAAGCCCGAGGGGGGCCCGGAGTCGGCCCGGGCCCAGACCATCATCCTGACAGGGGCGCCAGCAGGCTGGGGCCCCCCGCGACGGGACGGGGCCCCCCTCCGGCTCCAGCTGGCCGCCGGGATCCGCACCGTGCTGCTGAGCAAGGCTGGGGAGGAGCTGGGCCCCAGGGAGGCCCCCCCGGCGGCCCCAGCCCGGGCGCCCCCCGCCAGCGACCCCTCGGCCTCCTGCACCTCCAAGGGCGTCTACGAGAACTATCGGCGCTGGCAGCGCTACAAGGCCCTGGCCCGGCGGCACCACCCGGGCACGCCCGACGCCGAGGCCCTGGCTTGCTTCTTCATGTGAGAGCCGGGCTGTGGGGCTGAGTGAGGGGCACCGGCAGGGCTGGGGGGCAGGGGCTGAGGGAGCGAGGGGCACTGGCAGGGCTGGGGGAGTAGGGGTTGTGGGGCAGGAGAGAGGGGCAGTGCTGGGGGAGCAGGGACCATGCAGCGGGAGCAAGGGGCACCAGGAAGGCTGGGGGGCAGGAGTGTGGGGCAGGGCTGGGGGGTAGGGACTGCAGGATGAGAACGAGGGGCACCCGCAGGGCTAGGGGTCAGGAGCTGTGGGTCAGGAGCGAGGGGCACCAGCTGGGCTGGGGGGCAGGGGCTTTGGGTTTGGAGTGCAGGGAGAGGCAGGGCTGGGGGGCAGGGGCTTTGGGTTTGGAGTGCGGGGAGGGGCAGGGCTGGGGGGCAGGGGCTTTGGGTTTGGAGTGCGGGGAGGGGCAGGGCTGGGGGGCAGGGGCTTTGGGTTTGGAGTGCGGGGAGGGGCAGGGCTGGGGGGCCGGGGCTTTGGGTTTGGAGTGCGGGGAGGGGCAGGGCTGTGGGGCCGGGGCACAGGGCGGGAGCGAGGAATAGGGCTGGGGGGCAGGAGCAAGAGGCTCCCCTCAGCGCTGCCGCCCCCCAGCCCCGTGCTGCGGTCGCTGGGCCGGCTGCGCCCCGAGCTGGCGCCGGAGGAGGGGGTGCCGCGGGCCGTGCAGGAGTGGGAGCGCAGCAGCAACTTCGAGCGCATGATCTTCTACGAGATGGCCGAGAAGTGAGTGTCCCCCCCACGGGGCCGCCCCAGGGACCCCCCCCCCCCCGCCCCAGCCTGACCCCTCCTCTTCCTCAGGTTCATGGAGTTTGAGGCCGAAGAGGAGCTGCAGATCCAGAAAATGAAACTCCTGAGCAGCTCCCAGTTCCAGCCCCTCCCCGCCGAGCCCCCCAATCTCCCCGGCCCAGCAGGCCCCGACGCCGGCCAGCAGCAAGGTACCCCCCAAAGGCCGGTAGGGGAGGGAAAACCCCACTTCCCGCCAGCCCACGGGCCGATCTGCCCCTCCTCCCCCTGTTTTTCTTTTGGCACGAGCCTTTCACTTTTGCACGTTTTTTCACACCCCTTCGCACGGCTTTTGCACAGACCCAGCACATTTGCACCCGTGCGGGGTTT
The DNA here is from genome assembly GCF_049634645.1 of Pelodiscus sinensis. NCBI lineage: Eukaryota > Metazoa > Chordata > Testudines > Trionychidae > Pelodiscus > Pelodiscus sinensis. Next base: position 2,578,891 of record NC_134740.1, read on the forward strand.
TTTCCCTCTCCATAGCACCTTGGACCTTTTTCCCCCCCCTTTTTTTCTGTACATACCGAGCACTCGGGCTCGATTCTTGCCCACGCCTGAGACCTACCTGCTTTTTTGCACAGAATCTGCACGTCCTCGCACGTGCCCTTTGATGCTTTTTGCACGGACCTAGAACGTTTGCACTTTTCAGATCTACCTGGAATCTTTGCCCCCTGAGACTTGGCCCCAGTGGGTGCACCCTGCCTGCTTTTGCACCTACCCAGAATCCTTGCACAATGGTTCACACCCCATCGGCATTTGCACGTGATTTTTTTTCGCACGTGTGCGTGTTTTATTTTTGCTCCCACCGAGCACTTGTGCACACACCGAGAACCTTGCACGCACCCACAAAACCCGTGTACGTTTCCCCCCGTGCAGGATTTTGGGCTGGGTGGAAGGTCTCCAGGACTGGGGGTGCACAGGAGTGTCCCCCTCCGGTCCCTGCATGGTGTCTCCCCTTCCCCGGCAGTGTACATCCCCAAGAAAGCCGCATCCAAGGGGCGCCAGCCGCGCCGCCGCCAGCGCCGCCCGCCTGGCCCGCCGGCCGCGGGGGAGCCGCGGGAGATCCCGCCGGAAGCTGTGCGGCAGTACGCTGAGATCATGGAGGGGCTCCGGCCCGGCTGGGAGGAGGAGGCGGGGGGGCACGGCGAGCCCCAGAGCCCGGCCCCCGGGGCGTTGCCGGACCCGGCGCTGCTGCCGTACGTCGAGCAGCTCTGCGCGGACGAGAGCTTCGTCTGCAAGGTGCGTGCGTCCACCGGGGGGCGCCACATTCCCACCCCCAGGGCCCTCAGGGCCCAGCACCCAGGGCACACAGACCGGGGCAGGGGAGGGGACCCAGGTGTCCGGGAGGGTCCCAGGCCCCAGGGGGAAGAGAGCAGGAGAGGGGAGGGGACCCAGGCATCCGGGACGGTCCCAGGTCCCAGGGGGAAGAGAGCAGGACAGGGGAGGGGACCCAGGTGTCCGGGAGGGTCCCAGGCCCCAGGGGGAAGAGAGCAGGACAGGGGAGGGGACCCAGCTGTCCGAGAGGGTCCCAGGCCCCAGGGGGGAAGAGAGCAGGACAGGGGAGGGGACCCAGGCGTCCGGGACGGTCCCAGGTCCCAGGAGGAAGAGAGCAGGACAGGGGAGGGGACCCAGGCATCCGGGACGGTCCCAGGTCCCAGGGGGAAGAGAGCAGGACAGGGGAGGGGACCCAGGTGTCCGGGAGGGTCCCAGGCCCCAGGGGGAAGAGAGCAGGACAGGGGAGGGGACCCAGGCATCCGGGACAGTCCCAGGTCCCAGGGGGAAGAGAGCAGGACAGGGGAGGGGACCCAGGCGTCCGGGAGGGTCCCAGGCCCCAGGGGGAAGAGAGCAGGACAGGGGAGGGGACCCAGGTGTCCGGGAGGGTCCCAGGCCCCAGGGGGAAGAGAGCAGGACAGGGGAGGGGACCCAGGTATCCGGGAGGGTCCCAGACCCCCAGGGGGAAGAGAGCAGGACAGGGGAGGGGACCCAGGTGTCCGGGAGGGTCCCAGGCCCCAGGGGGAAGAGAGCAGGACAGGGGAGGGGACCCAGGTGTCCGGGAGGGTCCCAGGCCCCAGGGGGAAGAGAGCAGGACAGGGGAGGGGACCCAGGTGTCCGGGAGGGTCCCAGACCCCCAGGGGGAAGAGAGCAGGACAGGGGAGGGGACCCAGGTGTCCGGGAGGGTCCCAGGTCTCAGGGGGGAAGAGAGTAGGAGAGGGGAGGGGACCCAGGTGTCCGGGAGGGTCCCAGGCCCCAGGGGGAAGAGAGCAGGACAGGGGAGGGGACCCAGGTGTCCGGAAGGATCCCAGGCCCCAGGGGGAAGAGAGTAGGACAGGGGAGGGGACCCAGGTGTCCGGGAGGGTCCCAGGTCCCAGGGGGGAAGACAGCAGGACAGGGGAGGGGACCCAGGTGTCCGGGAGGTCCCAGGCCCCAGGGGGGAAGAGAGCAGGACAGGGGAGGGGACCCAGGTGTCCGGGAGGGTCCCAGGTCCCAGGGGGAAGAGAGCAGGACAGGGGAGGGGACCCAGGTGTCCGGGAGGGTCCCAGGCCCCAGGGGGGAAGAGAGCAGGGCAGGGGAGGGGACCAAGGTGTCCGGGAGGGTCCCAGGCCCCAGGGGGGAAGAGAGCAGGGCAGGGGAGGGGACCCAGGTGTCCAGGAGGGTCCCAGGCCCCAGGGGGGAAGAGAGTAGGACAGGGGAGGGGACACAGCTGTCCGGGAGGGTCCCAGGCCCCAGGGGGAAGAGAGCAGGACAGGGGAGGGGACCCAGGCGTCCGGGACGGTCCCAGGCCCCAGGGGGAAGAGAGCAGGACAGGGAAGGGGACCCAGGTGTCCGGGAGGGTCCCAGGCCCCAGGGGGAAGAGAGCAGGACAGGGGAGGGGAGCCAGGCGTCCGGGACGGTCCCAGGTCCCAGGGGGGAAGAGAGCAGGACAGGGGAGGGGACCCAGGTGTCCGGGACGGTCCCAGGTCCTAGGGGGAAGAGAGCAGGACAGGGGAGGGGACCCAGGTGTCAGGGAGGGTCCCAGGCCCTAAGGGGGAAGAGAGCAGGACAGGGGAGGGGACCCAGGTGTCCGGGAGGGTCCCAGGCCCCAGGGGGAAGAGAGCAGGACAGGGGAGGGGACCCAGGCGTCCGGGACGGTCCCAGGTCCCAGGGGGGAAGAGAGCAGGACAGGGGAGGGGACCCAGGTGTCCGGGACGGTCCCAGGTCCTAGGGGGAAGAGAGCAGGACAGGGGAGGGGACCCAGGTGTCAGGGAGGGTCCCAGGCCCTAAGGGGGAAGAGAGCAGGACAGGGGAGGGGACCCAGGTGTCCGGGAGGGTTCCAGGCCCCAGGGGGAAGAGAGCAGGACAGGGGAGGGGACCCAGGTGTCCGGGACGGTCCCAAGTCCCAGGGGGAAGAGAGCAGGACAGGGGAGGGGACCCAGGTGTCAGGGAGGGTCCCAGGCCCCAAGGGGGAAGAGAGCAGGACAGGGGAGGGGACCCAGGTGTCAGGGAGGGTCCCAGGTCCTAGGGGGAAGAGAGCAGGACAGGGGAGGGGACCCAGGTGTCAGGGAGGGTCCCAGGTCCTAGGGGGAAGAGAGCAGGACAGGGGAGGGGACCCAGGTGTCAGGGAGGGTCCCAGGTCCTAGGGGGAAGAGAGCAGGACAGGGGAGGGGACCCAGGTGTCCGGGACGGTCCCAGGCCCCAGGGGGAAGAGAGTAGCACCACATCAGGGGCTCACGCTCCCCACCCCGGCAGGTGGAAGCTGTGATCCACCCCCAGTTCCTGGCCCAGCTGCTTTCTCCGGAGAAGCGGCGTGACCCCCTGGATCTGACCGAGGAGTTGGAGCAAGAGCTGGGGCTCACCCCGAGCCAGGTATCCACCCCCCACGGCCACAGGGGGGAGCCAGAGCGGCGCCCTCCCTTCCCCCTATAGGCAGATCCCTCCCCATCCCCCCGGGTGACTCCATTTCCTTCCTCCTCACAGCTGGTCGAGAAACGTCTTCTAGCCCTCTCCGAAGACGAGCTCAGCCCCCCGGCCTGCCCCGCCTCCCAGTCAGACTCCACCCCCTCCCAGTCGGAGGAGGAGGATGAAGGCCACAGCCACAAGGGACCCACCAGCCGTCGGCCGTCGTCCTGCCGGGGAGGCGGGGCCAAGAGTGAGACGCTGGGGGCGGAGCCACAGGAGGTGCCCGCCCCCACACCCACGTGGACATCCCCGCGACGTCAACCGCAGCCAGGAAACAACACGAGGCCGGAGGACATGACCACTGCAAGAGGCCCCTCCCCTCTCCAACGTGGAGACCAAGGGAGACTAGTCTCCTCGCCACGGAGCCTCGCGGAGACGGCATCCCAGAAGGCTCAGGGGTATGGCCAAGATGGAGGCCGAAGGCAAGGGGCAGTGGTCACCACACAGTCCGGCAGCCAGGCTTGGGGCTTGAGGTCACAGGGGGACAATTTGGGAGGACCGGCGAATCTAAAGTCCACTAACCGAAAACAAGATGGCGGCCAAGAAGGGAAGGCCAACGGTCAATCGGAGCCCAGTGCTGGTGGGGAAGGACTAGGAGATGCCCCAACAAGAACGGAGTGTCATTACCGACAGGACAACTTGATGGACCCAGGCGCTCTAGCGTCAAACCTCAGTGGACATGGGAAACAAGATGGCTGCCCAGAAGACATGGTCAAAACCCAAGGCCAGGCTGGTGGGGAAGCACTGGGAGACGCCCCAGGCATGACCAGTCAAGCCGAGATTGTGAGGTCATACGGGGCCACCATGATGAAACAAAGAGCTGTCGGGTCAACTCTCAGTGGACGTGGAAAACAAGGTTGTGGCCAAGGAGAGAAGGTCAGAGATCAAAACCAGGAGGAGGCCGACTGGAGTGAAGCCACCTCGACAGAGCACGACCTCCAACGGGGGAGCATGAAGTTGAGTGGGAACCACCTCCAAAGGGAAGGAAGCCCCGCGTCAGCTCCCACAACACCCCGAGAACACAATGTCAATCACGCGGGTCAACCAACCATACTGGAATCGAGGGTGCACGACGCCCACCCTACAGCATTACTACTCAGCAGGGCCAATGGGCAGCCATTCAGCCTTTCCGCGCGCCTCCTGGGTGCTGACGGGCAAGGGGAGCATGAATTGTCACCCAGGTCCAACAGTCATGGCCAACATCCTCCTGACCCATCTCCCCTTGGCCTGCGTGGCCCAAAGAGGCCTATCGAGAGCCAGGGGTCTTCAGAGGCTGGGGCCAGTCACCGAGCAGAGCCAGAACGGAGATTCATGGGGGAATCGGGGTCCAGGCAGCTTCCCCTCCAAGATGGCGGCCCCCATGAAGGCAAGGGCATCAGCACCGCTGCTGGACCTAAAGATGCAGGACAACGTGAGGCAAGAGCCACTCGGGGCGGTGGCCACGGGACTAGGCCAAGGGATGACGGAAAGGAGAGAAGAGAGACCAATTCAGCCATGGGTGACGGCCCTTCCAAGATGGCCGCTGCTAACGGCTCAGCACATCCCCCTGCGGACATGGAGGATGCTGGGAAACACGGTGACAATGAGGAAGACGATGAAGAGCTGTCCGTTTTTTCCTCTCTACTGGCGTCCAAACTCCGGCTCTCCAGTCCTGAGGTGAGCGCCGTCTCGGCCCCGAGGGATCGTGTGACGCCCCTCGGCAGAGCCCTCTCCCCGACTTGGCAGCCCGGGCGATGGGATCCTGCGAGGAGGCGCTCCACCCGGCTATGCCCCAGTGGGGTGCTGAAGGAGCCACTGGCCACAGACCCTGGCATTCGGCACAGCCACAAGAGGAAGGGTGACAATATGGCCGCCAGAAGGAGCAAACGCCTGCGCAGCCAATAAGAGGGGGCGGCCATGATGGGGCCTTGACTCTTGATCCATCTCCAGATCTTTCTGAGTGCCTTAAATCCCTTTGTCAGCCAGTCCCGCCCTCCCCTCAAACCCCACCCCTTGGAATGTTGAGGAGGAAATGAAGAGCGTTCATTGGCTGGCAGATGTTCCCCCGCCTCTTGGAATGTTGAGGATGAAATGGAGGATCCTCGTTGGTTGACAGAGCGCCCCGCCCCTGGGCTCGCTGAGGAGGGAACCGAGGGCCCTCATTGGCCGATACCGCCCAACTTTCAACGTCCCGCCCCCGGAATGTAGACGGTGAAGCAGAGGATGCGGATTGGCTTCCCATTGAGTGGGCGGCACCTTTCGGAAACACAAATGCCGGTAGCAGAGCGATCTCGTCGTTCTCTGGGTCCATTAAAGGGATTTAGACAGACGTTCGGCCCCGCTCACGATGTGTCAGATCTGGCGCCCTCTGGGGCAGAGTTGAGTGTGGGTCCCCACTGAGGGGCATCTCTCCAGAGCTGTACCCCCCTTTCCAGCCTCCGAGCCAGCAAGATCAATGCCTTATATATGGAAATGCCTCAGGATCCATTCCAGGGGGCTCCCTTGAAACTCACATTAGCGTTTCAGGAAGCGGCATGAGGGCGCCCTTGAAACCACCACCTTCGATAGGAAGGCCCTGCCATGGGGCCCCGACCCCCGGTTTTCTTACGAGCGCGCCTCAAAAATGCCTTTGCCTTAAAAGTTCGTTTATAGATAGGTATATAATATATATTTTTATAGAGATAGATATTTGATATATAAAATAGCCTTCCTTTCCATTTTACAAAACAGAAGAAACCCAGCCCCTCCCCCACCTCCAAGCCCCCAAAATAATATAAATCCCCAAATTCTTTACAAAAATACAATCAGCCCCTCCCCCCACCCTGAATTTGGCTTCTGTCCGTCTCTTGTGGCCCTGAGTTGCGGGGTGTGTCCCGGGTAGCACAGTGCGCTGTGGGGTGGGGGGTCAGTCTGCCTTGCTCTTGGCGGGGGCAAGGCCGTTGGGGCAGGGCGTGGGGGCCCGGCGGGCGGGGGCCGGGGGGCGCAGGTAGGCGTGGAAAAGCGGGGCGTAGGCAGGGTGCCGCAGGGTGAAATCCTGGAACTGACCTGGGGGAAGGAGAGAAGAGAAGGAGAGGAGGGAACAGGCACCTGGCTTCCCCCGCCAGCCGTCCGTCCGCCCTCTCCCCCGTCCGTCTGTCTGTCCGCCCTCCCACCCGTCCGTCCGCCCTCTCCCCTGTCCGTCTGCCTGCCCTCCCACCCGTCCGTCCGCCCTCTCCCCCGTCCGTCTGTCTGTCTGCCCTCCCACCCGTCCGTCCGCCCTCTCCCCCGTCCGTCTGTCTGTCTGCCCTCCCACACGTCCGTCCGCCCTCTCCCCCGTCCGTCTGTCTGTCTGCCCTCCCACACGTCCGTCCGCCCTTTCCCCGTCCGTCTGTCTGTCTGCCCTCCCACCCGTCTGTCCGCCCTCTCCCCTGTCCGTCTGCCTGCCCTCCCACCCGTCCGTCCGCCCTCTCCCCCATCCGTCTGTCTGTCTGCCCTCCCACCCGTCCGTCCGCCCTCTCCCCCGTCCGTCTGTCTGTCTGCCCTCCCACACGTCCGTCCGCCCTTTCCCCGTCCGTCTGTCTGTCTGCCCTCCCACCCGTCCGTCCGCCCTCTCCCCCGTCCGTCTGTCTGTCTGCCCTCCCACACGTCCGTCCGCCCTTTCCCCGTCCGTCTGTCTGTCTGCCCTCCCACCCGTCCGTCCGCCCTCTCCCCCGTCCGTCTGTCTGCCTGCCCTCCCACCCGTCCGTCCGCCCTCTCCCCCGTCCGTCTGTCTGTCCGCCCTCCCACCCGTCCGTCCGCCCTCTCCCCTGTCCGTCTGTCTGCCCTCCCACCCGTCCGTCCGCCCTCTCCCCGTCCGTCTGTCTGCCTGCCCTCCCACCCGTCCGTCCGCCCTCTCCCCCGTCCGTCTGTCTGTCTGCCCTCCCATCCGTCCGTCCGCCCTCTCCACCGTCCGTCTGTCTGCCTGCCCTCCCATCCGTCCGTCCGCCCTCTCCCCCGTCCGTCTGTCTGCCTGCCCTCCCATCCGTCCGTCCGCCCTCTCCCCGTCCGTCTGTCTGTCTGCCCTCCCATCCGTCCGTCCGCCCTCTCCCCCGTCCGTCTGTCTGCCTGCCCTCCCATCCGTCCGTCCGCCCTCTCCCCCGTCCGTCTGTCTGCCTGCCCTCCCACCCGTCCGTCCGCCCTCTCCCCCGTCCGTCTGTCTGTCTGCCCTCCCACACGTCCGTCCGCCCTCTCCCCGTCCGTCTGTCTGCCTGCCCTCCCACACGTCCGTCCGCCCTCTCCCCGTCCGTCTGTCTGCCTGCCCTCCCACCCGTCCGTCCGCCCTCTCCCCGTCCGTCTGTCTGCCTGCCCTCCCATCCGTCCGTCCGCCCTCTCCCCTGTCCGTCTGTCTGCCTGCCCTCCCACCCGTCCGTCCGCCCTCTCCCCTGTCCGTCTGTCTGCCTGCCCTCCCACCCGTCCGTCCGCCCTCTCCCTGTCCGTCTGTCTGCCTGCCCTCCCACCAGTCCGTCCGCCCTCTCCCCCGTCCGTCTGTCTGCCTGCCCTCCCACCCGTCCGTCCGCCCTCTCCCCGTCCGTCTGTCTGCCTGCCCTCCCACCCGTCCGTCCGCCCTCTCCCCGTCCGTCTGTCTGCCTGCCCTCCCACCCGTCCGTCCGCCCTCTCCCCGTCCGTCTGTCTGCCTGCCCTCCCACATGTCCGTCCGCCCTCTCCCCCGTCCGTCTGTCTGTCTGCCCTCCCACACGTCCGTCCGCCCTCTCCCCCGTCCGTCTGTCTGCCTGCCCTCCCACATGTCCGTCCGCCCTCTCCCCCGTCCGTCTGTCTGCCTGCCCTCCCATCCGTTCGTCCGCCCTCTCCCCGTCCATCTGTCTGCCCTCCCACATGTCTGTCCACCCTCTCCCCTGTCCGTCTGTCTGCCTGCCCTCCCACCCGTCCGTCCGCCCTCTCCCTGTCCTTCTGTCTGCCTGCCCTCCCACCCGTCCGTCCGCCCTCTCCCCCGTCCGTCTGTCTGCCTGCCCTCCCATCCGTCCTTCCGCCCTCTCCCCCGTCCGTCTGTCTGCCTGCCCTCCCACCCATCCGTCCGCCCTCTCCCCCGTCCGTCTGTCTGCCTGCCCTCCCACCCGTCCGTCCGCCCTCTCCCCGTCCGTCTGTCTGCCTGCCCTCCCACCCGTCCGTCCGCCCTCTCCCCGTCCGTCTGTCTGCCTGCCCTCCCACCCGTCCACCCGCCCTCTCCCCCGTCCGTCTGTCTGCCTGCCCTCCCACCCGTCCGTCCGCCCTCTCCCCGTCCATCTGTCTGCCCTCCCACACGTCTGTCCACCCTCTCCCCTGTCCGTCTGTCTGCCTGCCCTCCCACCCGTCCGTCCGCCCTCTCCCCGTCCATCTGTCTGCCCTCCCACACGTCTGTCCACCCTCTCCCCTGTCCGTCTGTCTGCCTGCCCTCCCACCCGTCCGTCCGCCCTCTCCCCGTCCATCTGTCTGCCCTCCCACACGTCTGTCCACCCTCTCCCCTGTCCGTCTGCCCTCCCACCCGTCCGTCCGCCCTCTCCCCGTCCGTCTGTCTGTCTGCCCTCCCACCCGTCCGTCCGCCCTCTCCCCGTCCGTCTGTCTGTCTGCCCTCCCATCCGTCCTTCCGCCCTCTCCCCCGTCCGTCTGTCTGCCTGCCCTCCCACCCATCCGTCCGCCCTCTCCCCCGTCCGTCTGTCTGCCTGCCCTCCCACCCGTCCGTCCGCCCTCTCCCCGTCCGTCTGTCTGCCTGCCCTCCCACCCGTCCGTCCGCCCTCTCCCCGTCCGTCTGTCTGCCTGCCCTCCCACCCGTCCACCCGCCCTCTCCCCCGTCCGTCTGTCTGCCTGCCCTCCCACCCGTCCGTCCGCCCTCTCCCCGTCCATCTGTCTGCCCTCCCACACGTCTGTCCACCCTCTCCCCTGTCCGTCTGTCTGCCTGCCCTCCCACCCGTCCGTCCGCCCTCTCCCCGTCCATCTGTCTGCCCTCCCACACGTCTGTCCACCCTCTCCCCTGTCCGTCTGTCTGCCTGCCCTCCCACCCGTCCGTCCGCCCTCTCCCCGTCCATCTGTCTGCCCTCCCACACGTCTGTCCACCCTCTCCCCTGTCCGTCTGCCCTCCCACCCGTCCGTCCGCCCTCTCCCCGTCCGTCTGTCTGTCTGCCCTCCCACCCGTCCGTCCGCCCTCTCCCCGTCCGTCTGTCTGTCTGCCCTCCCATCCGTCCTTCCGCCCTCTCCCCCGTCCGTCTGTCTGCCTGCCCTCCCACCCATCCGTCCGCCCTCTCCCCCGTCCGTCTGTCTGCTCTCTCTCCTGTCTATCTGTCCTTCCACCCATCTGTCTGCCCTCCTGTCCGTTTGTCTGCCCCCTCCCCGTCTATCGGTCCTCGGTCCTTCTGTCCTGGCCTCTCGTCTGTCTGTTCTCTCCCCTGCCTGTCTGTCTGCCCATCTTGGCCTCGTCTGTCTGTCCATCCAGCTCTCTGTCCTCCTGCCCGCCTGCCTATCTGCCATCTCATTTCTCCGTCTGTCCGCCCTGTCCGCCTGTCTCTCCGCCTTGGCGTTTTAGCCTCCTTCCCTCTCTCCCTCTCCTTCCCCATGGGTCAGTTTCTCCGTCTAGCCGCCTGTCTGTCTGTCTGTCCTCCGTCCCACCGTCGGGCTGTATGTCTGCCACACCCCCTCCTGTCCGTCTGTCTGGGCGGGTCTGTCTGTCCGGCCCTCCGTCCGTCTGTCTAACAGACCTCCCCGCATCTGTCTGCTGGGCCGTCCCCCCGCCACCTGTCCATCTGTCTGCTGCTTTGTCCCCCTGCCCCCCCATCTCTCCAGCGCTGCTCACCGATGCTCAGCCCGGGGGGGGGCCCCGCCCCGCCCAGCGCGGCGAAGAGTTCGGCTCCGTCGGCCCAGGGCGTCCCCAGAAGCAGCTGCAGGATGGCGCAGAAACCCCCCTGGGGCAGGCGCGGCCCCCCCTGATCGGCCCCCTCCTTGCAGAAGAGCTGTGGGGGGGGGACAGACGGGGTGAGTGGGAGAGAGTCCCCCAGGGCCTGCACCTCCCCTGCTGCCCCCCAAAACCCTCCACCTGCAGCTCCTATATCCTCTGTGACCCCCAGGCGCCCTCCCCCCGCAGCTCCCAGCGACCCCACCCGTGGCCCCCCCATTCCACCACTCCCAGATACCCCCCGCAACCCCCCACATGCCACCCCATCCCCCCAACCCCGCCCCCCATCTCCGCATCCCTGCCAGAGCCCCTCCCGCCTGCACCCCACTCTCCCTGCCCCCCCTCCCACCTCAAAGGCCAGCCGCATGAGCTCCTCAGGGCCGCGCCCCCCCTTCAGCGCCTGCAGGGCCAGCCGCACCACCCGGGCGTCCATGCGGCCCCCCGCGTCCTGGTGGGCAGACACACAGACAGGGGGGTTACCTGTGGGCACAGGGCCCCCACCCCCACAGCCGTCCCCCTCCTCTGCAATCCCCCTCCCCCACTCCTGGGAATTCCCACCCCTCCCCCACTGCCCCAGACAACCCCCCTCCCCCACTCCTGGGACAATTCCCACCCCTCCCCCACTACCCAGACAACCCCCTTCCCCCACTCTTGGGACACTCTCCACCCCTCCCCCACCGCCCCAGACAACCCCTCCTCCCCCCACTCCTGGGACAATCCCCACCCCTCCCCCACTGCCCCAGACAACCCACCTCCCCCACACCTGGGACTATCCCCCTCCCCCACTCCTGGGACAATCCCCACCCCTCCCCCACTGCCCCAGATAACCCCCCTCCCACACCCCTGGGATTGTCCCCCTCCCCCACTCCTGGGACAATCCTCACCCCTCCCCCACCACCCAGACAACCCCCCTCCCGCACCCCTGGGACTGTCCCCCTCCCCCACTCCTGGGACAATCCCCACCCCTCCCCCACCACCGAGACAATTCCCCTCCCCCACCCCTGGGTAATCCCCTTCCCCCACCTCTCCCACTCCCCCCCCCCCCCCACAGTACCTGCTGGAAGAAGGCACAGAGGCCCACCGGTGCCTCCGGGAGGGGCAGCCCCAGCCAGCGTGCGAGATCCCGGCGCCCCAGGGTCCCTGCCCCACCACTGGGCAAGGGGGCCCCCACGACCCACCTGCAGGGGGGGAATCCCCATGTCGGGGGGAGGAGAGAGGTGAGGGACACGGCCGGCCCCTCCTCCCACCCTGCACCGTCCATCCGTCTGTCCCTCCCCTCCGGCCTCTCCCCCCGCTGCCTCCCCTCTCCTCACCTGGACCGCCGCAGCTCCTTCTCCAGCTCCGGGAGCCGGGGCTCCAGCGCCACCCGGAGCCGCCCGACCGCCCGCACCGGCAGGGCCCCCACGAACTCGCACTCGGTGGCCGGGACGCCCAGCGCCCTGCGGGGAGAGGCAGGGTCAGACCGAGGGGGGGCTCCGATTTCCCCCCCAACCCCCCCCCCCCGCAGTGCCCCTATAAGCCCCACACCCCCATGTCCCTCCCTCCCTCCCACCTGCCCCCTACGTGCCTGGCCCCCCATCCATCTCATCATTCTGCGTGGGCGAGGCCTCAATTGGAGGATTGTGTCCAGTTCTGGGCACCCCATGTCGGGAAAGACGTGGAGACATGGGAGACGGTCCGGAGAAGAGAAACAAGAAGGATGCAAGGTCTGGAGAACAGGAGCGAGGAGGGGAGGCTGAAGGAACGGGGCTTGGCTAGTTTGGAAAGGAGAAGACGGAGAGGGGACAGGAGAGCGGCTTTCAAGTATCTAAAAGGGGGTCACAAAGAGGAGGGAGACAACTTGTTCTCCTTGGCCTCTGAGGACAGGGCAAGACGCAAGGGGCTTAAACTGCAGCAAGGGAGGTTGAGGTTGGACATTAGGAAAAAGTTCCAGTCCGGGTGGTGAAACACGGGAATAAATTGCCTGGCTCTGCGGCCATGCCACCCCCCTGAGGCCCCACGCACTGGTGCCCCATGGCTTCCCAATCCAGCCCCCCCTGAGCTTCCCACTCCTGCCCCCCCTGGGGAACTTGTAACCCAGTGCCCCCCGTGCCGACTCCCCTGGATACCTTGTGCCACCCAGATATCCATTATCCCCATCCTCCATGTTCTGCCTCCGCTCCCCAGCATGACACACCAGCCGCTCCGCCACCACCGTGCCTCAGTACCCTTGCCAACCCCCCTGTGGGTGCCCCCCCCCCAATCCCAGCCCCACTTACTGGGCCATGGCTCTCTGCACGTTGCTAGCATAGAGGGTGGGGTTGACTCTCTCCTCAGGGTTGGGCTGGTAGACGGGGAGGAACTGCAAGAGACAAGGAGCTTAGGGGGCAGCATGGAGGGGGGGGAATGGGGGAATGCTGGCCCCCACTGTCCCAGCACAGCCCTAGGGTGCACCCTGTCCAATCTCACCTCCACCTCCACGGTGGTGCAGAGCTGTGATGCCGTCAACCAGATGACTTTGAGCCTGGGGGTAGCAAAGTGTGCAGGGTAGGGGTGGTGAGAGAGACATGACACTCGACGTTAGTCCTCCAAAAGTACAGCAGGAGAGACAGACTGCAGGGTTCATCCCCTCCACCGGAGGGGGGGGGGACGACAAAAACAGACAGACACACAGCAGTGCTTGTCTCTCCAGGGCGAGTGAAGAAGAGAGACAGACACACAGCAGTGCTTGTCTCTCCAGGGCGAGTGAAGAAGAGAGACAGACACACAGCAGTGCTTGTCTCTCCAGGGCGAGTGAAGAAGAGAGACAGACACACAGCAGTGCTTGTCTCTCCAGGGAGTGAACAGAAGAGAGACAGACACACAGCAGTGCTTGTCTCTCCAGGGAGTGAACAGAAGAGAGACAGACACACAGCAGTGCTTGTCTCTCCAGGGAGAGTGAAGAAGAGAGACAGACACACAGCAGTGCTTGTCTCTCCAGGGCGAGTGAAGAAGAGAGACAGACACACAGCAGTGCTTGTCTCTCCAGGGCGAGTGAAGAAGAGAGACAGACACACAGCAGTGCTTGTCTCTCCAGGGAGTGAACAGAAGAGAGACAGACACACAGCAGTGCTTGTCTCTCCAGGGAGTGAACAGAAGAGAGACAGACACACAGCAGTGCTTGTCTCTCTAGGGCGAGTGAAGAAGAGAGACAGACACACAGCAGTGCTTGTCTCTCTAGGGCGAGTGAAGAAGAGAGACAGACACACAGCAGTGCTTGTCTCTCCAGGGAGAGTGAAGAAGAGAGACAGACACACAGCAGTGCTTGTCTCTCCAGGGAGTGAGCAGAAGAGAGACAGACACACTGCAGTGCTTGCCTGCCCGAGCAGGGGGCAGCAGACAGACAGACAGACAGACCCCCTCTCCCTCAAGCATAACTCACACTCCAGGACCTCGCCATGCCCAGGTTGTCGAGTCCTGCCAAGAGAAGAGCAGAGGTGTTGGTTGAACGGCCCAGTCGCGCCATCCCCCTGTCTTGGTATCCCTGCCAGACACTCACCAGGCTGTTTTGGTACCGGATGAGGATGGGCTGGATGGGAACCCCAGAGATGAAGGCACCTGGGAGAGACAGACACATTTACACCAAGATATTCACTTTGGATTTACACAGGGGTTTAGGGGAATGGAGATCACCTGGAGAAACTCATGGAGTTCTGTGTGGGTTATTGTCCTTTGCTCTGGGTTTACAATTCAGTAACGTTAAATTTATCCGGTGTTTAGGCAGAGGGTTACTCCAGATTTACACTGACTCTAGTTTTACAGTGGATTGTTTTACATGTTTACTTAGAGGGTTACTCTAGATTGACTCTGATTCCTCTTCACTCTGCGGCTTAGTTGACATTTACACTGAGGCTGTTCCATATTTACACTGAGGTTCCGTTTATGAGGAGTGCTTTACTCCAGGTTTAATCTGAGTTTCAAACAGGGCAGCTGCTCTCAATACACATAGAATGTTGCTCCAAGTTTACTTCAGGTTTACTCAATGCTTTCAACAGAGCTGATGCTCTTGATCCATTCAGTGTGTTATTCCAGGTTTATTCTGGTCCTCAAACAGTGCTGCTGCTCATGATCCACACAGTGTGTTATTCCAAGTTTAGTCCAGATTTACTCGAAGTTTATGCTGTGCTTCAAACAGAACAGCTGCTCTTAAACCACACAACATGTTACTCCAGATTTGGTCCAGGTTTACTCTGAGCTTTAAACAGAGCAGCCGCTCTCAATGAACATAGCATGTTACTCCAGGTTTACTCCGTGCTTCCAACAGAGCACCTGCTCTTGATTCACACAATGGGTTATTCCACGTTTACTCCAGGTTTACTCACTCTGAACTTCAGGCAGAGTAGTTACTCTCAACCCACACAGCATGGGTACGTCTACACTACAGCGCTAGTTCGAACTAACTTAGTTCGAATTAGTTAATTCGAACTAAGCTAGTTCGAACTAACGCATCTAGAACTAAAAACTAGTTCGAACTAGCGTTTTGCTAGTTCGAACTAGTAAGTCCACATTGAGTGGACTCTGAACAGGGCTTAATGATGGCCGGAAGCAGTGCCGGCAGGGCATAAAAGGAGGACTTAGAGCATGGAGATGCTGTCTCAGGCTAGCCGAGGGCTGCGCTTAAAGGGTCCCGACCCCCACCCCGGACACACAGTTCTAAGGGGTGCCCCGCTTGCAAAGAAGTTCTGGCTTGGAGTGCCCTGAGTGCCCACACTGGGCACATCACACCACTCGGCCATCAGCCCGGCTGCACTTGCCGCAGGCTGCCATCTAGGGAGAGGGAGTAATTGGGGGGCTGCAGGAGAGCTTCCACCCCCAGAAGCCCGCAGAGCCAGCCCAGTCCTCCCCATCGGGGGCTCGTACCCCATTCCTCCCTCACCTCCTTCCACTTACCCTTCCCTAGCCCCCCTTCTTATTGATGTACAAAATAAAGATAACGTTTCTTCCAACATTGACTCTGTCTTTATTGAAAAAAAACTGGGGGAGACTGGGAAAAGGAGGTGGGAGAGGGGAAGAGAAAGGCTGGGGGAGGGGAGGGCAACTAACATGATCAGGGGTTGGGAACAGGTCCCAGATGAAGAAAGGCTACAGAGACTGGGACTGTTCAGCTTAGAAAAGAGGAGACGGAGGGGGGACAGGATAGAGGTCTCTAAAAGCAGGGGTTGGGTGGAGAGGGTGCATTCAGAAAAGTTCTTCCTGAGTTCCCATAAAGAAGGACTAGAGGACACCAAAGGAAAGGAATGGGTAGCAGGCTTGAAACTAGTAAGAGAAAGTTGTTCTTGACAAAGCAAATAGTTAACCTGTGGAACTCCTTGCTGCAGGAGGCTGTGAAGGCTACAACTAGAACAGAGTTTAAAGGGAAGTGAGATAAAGTGATGGAGGTTGGGTCCATGGAGTCCTATTAGCTGAGGGTAGGAGTGGTGTCCCTGCCCAAAGTTTGTGGAAGGCTGGAGAGGGATGGCACGAGACAAATGGCTTGGTCATTGTCTTCGGTCCATCCCCTCCAGGGTCCCTAGGGTTGGCCGCTGTTGGCAGACAGGCTACTGGGCTAGATGGACCTTTGGTCTGACCCAGTACGGCCATTGTAAGCTCAGGGCTCAGTGTCGGGGGTCTCAGTGGACCCCCTTGATTTTCATGCACACCTGGTCCTGGGTGGCCAGGCTGGCAGCTCTCCTGCCCTAGCCGGCCACTTTCCTGTGCCTAGTGCGGAGATCGTGGACGAGGTCCACGATGTCCGCACTAGCCCAGGAAGGTGCCCGCCTCTTGCGGTCCAGGGCAAGCTCCCGGGAGCCGCCAGCCTGGTCCCGGCAAGAGGGGGTGGGCTGGGGGGCATCGGGTGGGTGGCTCTGTGCCGTGCCAGGTGCAGGGTCTGCTAGCTGGGTGCTGGCAGGCTTGCACCTGGCACGGGCACCGTAGCCAGCCCGTGCCCCTTTAAGGGGTCCGGGGCCGGGAGGGGGGCATAGAGTTTCCCTGGTGTTGGCCAGAGTGGCCACCAGGGAAACCTGGGGAGGGCTAGCCTCCCACTAGTTCGAACTAAAGGGCTACACAGCCCTTAGTTCGAACTAGCTAGTTCGAACTAGGCGTTAGTCCTCGTAAAATGAGGTTTACCTAGTTCGAACTAAGCGCTCCGCTAGTTCGATTCAAATTCGAACTAGCGGAGCGCTAGTGTAGCACCTATTAAAGTTAGTTCGAACTAACGTCCGTTAGTTCGAACTAACTTTGTAGTGTAGACATACCCCATGTTACTCCAGGTTTACTCCAGGTTTAGTCTGAGCTTTACAGAGAGCAGCTGCTCTCAATATACACAGCCTGTTACTCCAGGTTTACTCCAGGTTTACTCCGTGCTTCCAACAGAGCACCTGCTCTTGATTCACACAATGGGTTATTCCACGTTTACTCCAGGTTTACTCACTCTGAGCTTCAGGCAGAGTAGCAACTCTCAACCCACACAGCATGTTACTCCAGGTTTACTCTGAGCTTCAGGAAGCGCAGCAATTCTCAACACACACAGCATGTTACTCCAGGTTTAGTCTGAGCTTTAGAGAGAGCAGCTGCTCTCAATATACACAGCATGTTACTCCAGGTTTACTCACTCTGAGCTTCAGGCAGAGTAGTGACTCTCAACACACACAGCATGTTACTCCAGGTTTACTCCAGGTTTACTCTGCGCTTTAGAGAGAGCAGCTGCTCTCAATACACACAGCATTTCATTCCAGGTTTACTCCAGGTTTACTCTGAACTTCAGGCAGAGTAGCTACTCTCCACCCACACAGCATGTTACTCCAGGTTTACTCTGAGCTCTCAATTTACCCAGCATGTTACTCCAGGTTTATTCCAGGTTTAACTCTCTGCTTCAGATGGTGTTGCTACTCTCAGTCCATGCTGCAAATTACTCCAGGTCTACGCCTACCATTTATACAAGGGATTACACGGTGTCCTCCAGCGATGTTTCCTCCTGTTTCACATGCTTAGGCTGGGGTTTCCTGTATCTCCACTGGGCCATCTCACCCTCCAGTCACACCACCTAGTGAGGAGTCTCTGGACGTGGGTCTCCCAGGGTGGGGGGGGGGGGTTACTCTAGTTGCCCCCCTTCCCCCATGTGAGCTAAGCCATTTTACTCCTCCTACCTGGCTTAAACTTCAGTAAGGCTTTCTTGTTAGAGCAGGTCCCCTCTGGGAAGAACAACACCTGGGGGAGGAACCAAGGGGATACAGTCAGATACCATGGGGCGGTGATGTGGGGCTGATCCAGGAAAGGGGGTGGGAATTGCGTGTGTGTGGCAAGGGGGCGGGGGGAGCAATCTCACCTGTGGCCACTTTCCCTGGGACGTGGCCCGTCTCTTCACCTCCTCCACGACTTTCTTGCGGGAGGCCGGGTCATGGCGGGACACCAGGATGGCTTGGTTGAACCGGAGCAAGGCTGGCAGGAGGCACAGAAACAGGTGAGAGCACAGGAGATGGATTCACCACCAACGGCCACCACCCAACCCCTAGAGGGCCACTTTGGGTCCTCACTTTTGGGTCGTCTCCTCCACCCCCCATTGTCTTCCATGAGTTCCACTTTTCTCCACCCCGCATCTCCTCCTTTCAGAGGCCCTCTCCATCCTGCCCCATCCCCACGGTGCTCTCCTCTCCAGTGGGAGCACAACCCACCAAAAATGGGGAGGATGGGACATTGCTGGGCCTGGCTCTGTGCCCCACTTCCTGCCCCACCCTCTTGTAGCTGGAGTCCCACGGATGCGGCTCCAGTTCCCCCCAAGACTGGAATGTACCTGGTTGAAGGGTCCAATGGATGGAACCATCCAAGATGACCATGAAATAGAAGGGCCCATCTCCCCACTTCACCTCATGGGCCCTTCAATCCGATGACCCTATTTGCCTCACCCAACGGGCCAACCATGCAATGGAAGGGCCCATCTCCTCATTCCACCCTTGGGCTCTTCCATCCGATGACCCCAACGTCCTCCATTGGCCACACCCAATGGGCCAACCATGCAATGGAAGGGCCCATATCCTCATTCCACCCTTGGGCTCTTCCATCCGATGACCCCAACATCCTCCATTGGCCTCACCCAATGGGCCGACCATGCAATGGAAGGGCCCATCTCCTCATTCCACCCTTGGGCTCTTCCATCCGCTGACCCCAACATCTTCCATTGGCAACACCCAATGGGCCGACCATGCAATGGAAGGGCTCGTCGCCTCATCTTACTCCATTGGCTCTTCCATCCGATGACCCCAACGTTCCCCATTGGCCTCACCCCATGGAAGGGCCCCTCTCCCCACCCCCTCACCTCCGATGACAGGCACGTGGAGGTTCTCTGTGCGGGAGACCACGATGGGAAGGTCACATGGCAACAGGATGATGGGGTCAAAGAAAGTGGAGTGGGGGGCGGCCACCAGGATGGGGGCCTCCAGCCGCGATGCCCGCTGGCCCCGCACCCGGATGCGCAGGAAGCCCAGGAGGAAGAACATCAGGCGGCTCAGGAAGTAGATGGAGCTGTGGGAGACGGCGCTGGAACGGGAGAGATGGAGACTTATGTGTGCGTGTGTGTGGACAGGGATGCGGGTCAGGAGTGAGGGGTGGAGGCATTGGGGTGGGGTCTCTCTTACCTCCTCCATCCCACGAGCGGCTCTTTCAGCTCTGCCTCCGGCCGGCCCAACACCTGGAGTAGCGCAAAGGGCCAGGCGAGGAAGAGAACGAGGAAAGCCAGGGCCACGCGGAGAGGGGCCAGAACTGCTCCCAGCAGGTAGAACTGCAAAGCAACGGGAGAGACGTCACCTCCCCAGCACCGACCACTCCGGCCCCACCAGTAGGGGGCAGAGTGTAACGCAGTGAGTGTGGGCCCCTTAGTGCGTCTTATCCTCGAGCTGACGACTACTGGGCAAAAACAAGCACACCCAGGGCAGTGTTCCCGGTCCAGGCTGGCTGCCAAGAGCAGCTGTCAGCTGTGGAACCAGCAGGAGTTGTGATCATGAGGCAGGGAGTTCCAAAGGCCGTCAGGCATGTAACCCGGTCACAGGGATTTAGAGCTATGTATGTTAGCTTGTTTTGCTAGGCTGCATTAGTTAACTCCTGCTTGTTGTTCAGTGCATGCGACTGCTGTGTGTGGCAGGTGTGTGGATTGCGTTATTCTGTGAGTGTGTAGGTATGCTGTGCGCTTTGAATGTTTTGTGTGGATGGTGGATGTTTTCTGTTATTTTGCGATTGGTTAGTTGTTGTGTGTTCATGTCACGTGGTTGTGTGTGTTTTATGTAATTTGTGTTCATTTCTGTTTGTCTCCTTTATGGGTACCGTGAATGATTTTGGTTTACTGTGTTATTTCCTGTTTCGGTGTCTATGTTGTTTTGTGTACACTGGAAGTTTTTGTGGCTTGTGCCCTTTTCTGTCTGTGTGTTTAGTTGTTTTGTATATCATTTGTTTAGTTCAAAAGCTTCCGAGGGAAAGCTGAGTTAGTCTGTAACAGGAAAAACTTAAAAAAATAACAAATAATCTAGTAGCACCTTAAAGACTAACAAAACATGTAGATGGTATCATGAGCTTTCGTGGGCACAACCCGCTTCTTCAGATGTGTGTTTAGTTGTATTGCATATCCATAGTTGCATTGTTTTTTTGATTGTGTATTCGATTGATGTTTTGGGTGCACTGTGGATGTTTTATGTTATTTTCTGTTTCCTTGTTTAGTTGATATTGATGTGTTTGTGGGATGTTTACTGTGTATTTGTGTGCATTGTGCTATTTCATGTTTGTGTGTACTGTGGATGTTTGTGTGTTTGGATATTTTGTGTTATTTTCCGTTTGTAAGTTAACGTGCCCGTTGTGTGTTTTACTTTTTCTGGTGTTAGTAACTCTTTCTACGTGTTTGTATGTGTTTTGTCTATTAGATGCTGATTCTGTTTTGTCTGCATCAGTTTTGCATTTCTTGTGGCTTTTTTCTTTTTGAGCCTCTTTTCTGAGAGTGATTTGAGGTCCAGGGACAGATTCATCGGTCTCCCTCCATCTGTTCACACTGTTATTAATACAAATGCTAAATGTACCAATCCCAGCTCCACACGGGCCCCTGTGCAGCCAGACACAGCCCAGCTAACCACGATAAATCATAACATAAGACGCGTCCGTCAATACTTTCCTAATACAGGGCCTGAACCAATCATCATCAATTTTATAAATGTAAAAGTTCTCCACTACCCCAGCTCAAACTCCAATTCATACAACACGTTATTCACCTTCTTAATAAAAGCTTAGATGTTGCAAATGCAGCCTACTCTGGGGTCCTTGCTGTGGATTTTGGGTTGCTTTCACTTTTCATTTCCTGTATTTTTCTATCCGCTTACTCAGAACTTCCTTAACTGTTGCAGACACCTGAAATGGTGGCATGGGGGAAACCGAGGCACCAAACAATATGTCTTTAAAGGCTGCAAAATCTGATCAGTTTTCCAAACTTTCTATATTTTGGATACGCCTACAGCATGGAGACTTAATCATTAATCATATTTCATTTGTCTTGTAGAAACATCACAATTTGATCTCGACAACTCTGGCTGTTGCTGAATTAAATGAATAATAATAATAATAATAATAATAATAATAATAATAATAATAATAAATGAAAGAACCAGGGATTTGGAAGTCAGCCTACGAAAAGGATTCTGTTTCAGGTTGGACCGAAAATGACAATTTTGGGGTTTTTTTGGCAAACTGCTAAGCTGATTTTTTTTTTTTTGCAGCCGAATGAATCATCTTTTTATAGAGTCACTGTTTATTAACACATTTGGCTCTTTATCAACATGAAATAAAAACCAGAAACTAAAAGGAAAAGACATTTTGAAGCGAAATGCAAACAAAACTCAAAATGTGTTTTGAAAAACATCAGCATGAAGCAATTTGAGTTTTTGTTTGGTTAGCTTGTTGCCAAAACCAACGGTTTGGTCAAATGGTCATGAATCCGCGAATGTTTCAGTGTCATTTTAAACTGTGAATAAGATTCGGAGAAACTCCGACTCTAAAAATAATGAATAAACTCAGCATTTTTGTGGTCAGTCCAATCTGCCACAACCCGACCTAAAATCACTAACTAGGAAAATAAATATTTAATTCAGTTTCATCAGAAAGGGAAAGAATCAAGGTATTTTAACTCCAAAGGGAAGTTGTTTTCTTTTCAGGATAACTGTCCTTAATAACCAATCTCTGGGATGTGACTCATGCAATCCCTGAAGTTTCATAGCTAATTAGCACCCAGTATAATTAGTATTATTAACCTTAAGGTACATTCTCCGCCCTTCATTCAAGCCAGCATATAATTAAATAAGAGTCATAATCCGGATATTAATTAAGACCATTCCAAAGTAGGAGCTTTTCAGTTTGGCCCTCTGCAAAACTAACACACTGATAATAAGGTAAATTAATACTAGTGTAAATAATACACAATCTCTGTTACTGCTACTAAAAGTGAAACAGTTATTAATACTGGAGGATTCTCAGAATAGGAGCCATCCAATGCAGCTAACACCAAATGGAAATAGGACTATTGAGGCTATTAATTATGACTGGAGACATTCCAGCATTTGCCCTGTTCAAACTCAGCAGCTGCAAAAGAAACCCCTTAACTCTGCCCATGGCGAACTTCGTTAGCAAACCCTTCAAGCACGCTCACGGCCCGGGGTTTGCAGCCGGGCAGGTGGAAATAAACACGGCAGTAGCAGCACCGAGACATGGGTGCATTCCAGCACCTGGCCAGCCCACGCCCATCCAGCACACGCAGGGCTAGAGAGAGGTTAATACCTCCGGGGCAATGGACCCACGTCACCGCCCACAGATACCGCAGGAGTGACTAAGAGTAACGCCCCGCCCCTCCCTCTCTGTCATTCTGAGCAGCCCGGTGAGACTGGCCCAGCCAGCTGAGACCCAGGGGCAAGAACTAGGTATCCAGGTTAGTTATGACAGAGGCAGACATGTGAGTTGCTGGATAGGAACCATTCTCTAGGAGCTCTTGGGGGCAGGCCCTGTCCATGACCGGGGCTATTCGGGCTACCGTAATGCATCTAATAAATAACGTACAGCCCCATTCGTTATAGGCTGCAACTGGGTGCCTAGGAGCTACCGTAATGCACCTAATAAATAACCTACAGCCCCTGGTGTCATAAGCTGCAACTGGGTGCCACGGAGCTACCGTAATGCACCTAATAAATAACCTGCAGTCCCTAGCATCATAGGCCGCAACTGGGTGCCTAGGACATACTGTATTGCACCTAATAAATAACGTACAGACTCTAACATCATAGGCCACAACTGGGTACGTAGGACCTACTGTAATGCACCTAATAAATAACCTACAGTCCCATGCGTCATAGGCCACAACTGGGTGCCTAGGAGCTACCGTAATGCACCCAATGGACAACATACAGCCCCAAGCATCATAGGCCGCAACTGGGTGCCTAGGACATACCGTAATGCACCTAATAAATAACATACAGCTCCTAGTGTCCTAGGCCGCAACTGGGTGCTTAGGAGCTACCGTAATGCACCTAATAAATAACATACAGACCCTAACATCATAGGCCACAACTAGGTGCTTAGGGGCTACTGTAATGCACCTAATAAATAACATACAGCTCCTAGCGTCATAGGCCGCAACTGGGTGCTTAGGAGCTACCGTAATGCACCTAATAAATAACATACAGCTCCTAGCGTCATAGACCGCAACTGGGTGCATAGGAGCTACCGTAATGCACCTAATAAATAACATACAGCTCCTAGCGTCATAGGCCACAACTGGGTGCTTAGGAGCTACCGTAATGCACCTAATGAATAACATACAGCCCCTAGCATCATAGGCCGCAACTGGGTGCATAGGAGCTACCGTAATGCACCTAATAAATAACATACAGACTCTAACATCATAGGCCACAACTGGGTGCGTAGGACCTAATAAATAACGTACAGCTCCTGGCGTCAGGCCGCAAACGGGGTAACGAAGCACTACCATAATCCACCTAGGAGCTACCGTAATTCATCTAATGTACAGTACCTGGCATCTTGGACCATGACAGGGGTTCTTAGGAGCTACAGTAATGCACCTAATAGCATACAGCACCTGGTGTCCTGAGAGCAGCGTGGGGAGCATAGCACAACACCTAATAAGCAAGTCTTTAGGCCTGATAGCGCTATGGTAATACACCTAATAAATAGTAAAAACTTGTGCAACCTCAGAAGATGCAACCCAAATGAGGAACAATTTTCAGTATCACCAGGGCAGAATTTCCGCCATCCGTGCCTGATGATGCAAAAGGAAACAGCAATGTGGATAAATAGAAACGGTGATTAACTGACAGGCGTGTCACACAGTGGTGTCCTAGATGAAACAATTAGCATCTTAAGGCTAAGCATCATTACCAGGGGATCCCTAGGATTTGACTCAGCCCCAGTGGGTATTACATGTCAATATCATCACAGCAGAGTTTTGCTGCCTGTGTCCGTTTAAAAATAAACCCAGTGTCTGGCTTTTAAACCTATTCCTTAATGACATTTTCCAGCTAGTGCCAAAAGGAAGTCACCTGTTTGTGAGGGTTAATAATTGGGGCACTCTATAATTTCGGAGCAGGGAAGCATTTGACTTGCTCGCAGTGGCTGTCAATGAACGGAAGGATACAAACAGCGATTGCATTAATCTCTGTTCGAAACACAGAGTTTTGGCTGTCGGTGGCGGGAAAGCACCCGGAGATGCTGCAAACACTGAAGCAATTTGATTCTCAACAGACACAGATTTTATTTTATTTTTTCTTTCAGATTGTGGTTTTTTTTGGGGGGGGGGGGGACAATATTAATACGCGGTTCATAACAATGTACAGTTACCGCTCACAAGGATCTCTGGGAGCTGGTCGTTCCCAGCTGATATAATTCAGACTCCAAGGCCAACCCTTCCTGTCCTAAATGTGAAGGCTGCTAATTAGGAACGCAGCATCCCCGGTATGTGTTTTCTCTCTCCCCCCTCAAGTACCCCCCTGGAAGCACTGACCAGGAGTAACCCCAGAGCACAGGGCCTGTTAGCACAGAGCAAACCCACTGTAGCCTGTGGAGACAGGGGTACTACAAGGGGGGATGGGGTATAGGGAGTGCAGAGGAGAGGGAATGATAGAAGGGGGTGTGTGGGGATAGATAGATAGATAGATAGATAGATAGATAGAGGGGGTGTGGGGATAGATAGATAGATAGATAGATAGATAGATAGATAGATAGATAGATAGAGGGTGTGTGGGGATAGATAGATAGATAGATAGATAGATAGATAGATAGATAGATAGATAGATAGATAGATAGATAGAGGGTGTGTGGGGATAGATAGATAGATAGATAGATAGATAGATAGATAGATAGATAGATAGATAGATAGATAGAGGGTGTGTGGGGATAGATAGATAGATAGATAGATAGATAGATAGATAGATAGATAGATAGATAGATAGAGGGGGTGTATGGGGATAGATAGATAGATAGATAGATAGATAGATAGATAGATAGATAGATAGATAGATAGATAGATAGATAGATAGAGGGTGTGTGTGGGGATAGATAGATAGATAGATAGATAGATAGATAGATAGATAGATGGGGGTGTGGGGATGGATAGATAGATAGATGCAGTGTGGGGTGAGACAGACAGACAGACATGCTGGACCGGAAGACCAGGATGCCAAAGGCTGCTGCAGAAGAGACACATGCAGAGGTTCCTGCCATATAAGGGGCATTGCTGAGCCAGGGAGGATGTGTGTGTGTGTTTGGGGGGGGGGGGGGGGACCAGCAGGGGCTGCGGGTAGCGCTGAGGAGGAATGGGGGGTGGGGCTACAGGTAGCCCTGGAGGGATCGGGGAGATCAGGGGGCTGCGGGCGGCGCTGGGAGCATGTGGGGGGCTGCAGGCGGCGCTAGGGAGGTTATGGGGGGGCTGCGGGTGACGCTGGGGAGGTTATGGGGGGCTGCGGGCGGCGCTGGGGAGGTTATGGGGGGCTGCGGGTGACGCTGGGGGTATGGGGGGGCTGCGGGCGGCGCTGGGGGTTTGGGGGGGCTGCGGGCGGCGCTGGGGGGTCTGTAGCGACACGGGCTGTGAATAGCGAGGGGGAAAGCGAAAGCGAAAGGGAAACCGAGGCAGATCCTCTCGGCCCCTGCTCCCCCACATCCCCCCCGTCCCTGACCTCCCAGATGTGGGGCCCCCGCCCCCCACAGCCATTGCGACCCCCCCGCGCCGCTCCCAGCCCCTCACCTGGGCCCTCTGCGCCCCCGAGAGCTGCAGCCGGTGCACGAAGGGGCTGGGGGCGCCCCCGCCGCCCCCCTCCATCGCCCCGCCCGGGACCTGCGGCCGCCGCCGGAGCCAGGCCCGCCGCGCTGGGAGGGGGCCGGGACACGGACACGGGGCGGGCCCGGGGCGGGGTGTCCGCGCCGGGCGGGGCTCCCCGGCATCCGACCCGCATCCCTCTGTCCGCCCCTCCGCCCCGTCTGTCTGTCCGCCCCTCCCCCAGCCCTCCCGTCTGTCCGTCCGTCCTGCAGCCCCCCGTCTGTCTGTCCTGCAGCCCCCCCGTCTGTCTGTCCGCCCCTCCGCCCCGTCCGTCCCTCCTGCAGCCCCCCCGTCCGTCTGTACGTCCTGTAGCCCCCCCGTCTGTCTGTCCGTCCTGTAGCCCCCCCCGTCCGTCCGTCCCTCCCTCCCTCCTGCAGCCCCCCCGTCTGTCTGTCCGCCCTGCAGCCCCCCGTCCGTCTGTCCGTCCTGTAGCCCCCCCCGTCCGTCCCTCCCTCCCTCCTGCAGCCCCCCCGTCTGTCCGCTCCTCCCCCCGTCCGTCCGTCCCTCCTGCAGCCCCCTGTCTGTCCTTCCAGCCCCCCCGTCTGTCTGTCCGTCCTTCTCTCCTGCAGCCCCCCGTCTGTCTGTCCGCCCCTCCCTCCTCCAGCCCCCTGTCTGTCCTTCCAGCCCCCCCGTCTGTCTGTCCGTCCTGAAGCCCCCCTGTCTGTCCTTCGAGCCCCCCCGTCTGTCTGTCCGTCCTGCAGCCCCCCCGTCTGTCTGTCCGTCC
Source organism: Pelodiscus sinensis (assembly GCF_049634645.1). Classification (NCBI taxonomy): domain Eukaryota; kingdom Metazoa; phylum Chordata; order Testudines; family Trionychidae; genus Pelodiscus; species Pelodiscus sinensis. Next base: position 2,605,300 of record NC_134740.1, read on the forward strand.
TTCTCTCCTGCAGCCCCCCATCTGTCCGTCCCTCCCTCCTGAAGCCCTCCGTCCGTCCGTCCCTACTGCAGCCCCCCCGTCTGTCTGTCCGTCCCTCCTTCCTGCAGCCCCCTTGTCTGTCCTTCCAGCCCCCCCGTCTGTCTGTCCGTCCTGCAGCCCCCCATCTGTCTGTCCGTCCCTCCCTCCTGCAGCCCCCTGTCTGTCCTTCCAGCCCCCCATCTGTCTGTCCGCCCCTCCCTCCTCCAGCCCCCTGTCTGTCCTTCCAGCCCCCCCGTCTGTCTGTCCGTCCTTCTCTCCTGCAGCCCCCCGTCTGTCTGTCCGCCCCTCCCTCCTCCAGCCCCCTGTCTGTCCTTCCAGCCCCCCGTCTGTCTGTCCGTCCTGAAGCCCCCCTGTCTGTCCTTCGAGCCCCCTCGTCTGTCTGTCCGTCCTGCAGCCCCCCCGTCTGTCTGTCCGTCCTTCTCTCCTGCAGCCCCCCGTCTGTCCGTCCCTCCCTCCTGAAGCCCTCCGTCCGTCCGTCCCTACTGCAGCCCCCCGTCTGTCTGTCCGTCCCTCCTTCCTGCAGCCCCCTTGTCTGTCCTTCCAGCCCCCCCGTCTGTCTGTCCGTCCTGCAGCCCCCCATCTGTCTGTCCGTCCCTCCCTCCTGCAGCCCCCTGTCTGTCCTTCCAGCCCCCCCATCTGTCTGTCCGTCCTTCTCTCCTGCAGCCCCCTTGTCTGTCCTTCCAGCCCCCCCGTCTGTCTGTCCGTCCTGCAGCCCCCCATCTGTCTGTCCGTCCCTCCCTCCTGCAGCCCCCTGTCTGTCCTTCCAGCCCCCCCATCTGTCTGTCCGTCCTTCTCTCCTGCAGCCCCCCGTCTGTCTGTCCGTCCCTCCTCCTCCCCTGCTCAGTCTGTCCATCCCTTCATCATCCTGTCTCTCTGCCACAGGGCCAAGACACAGAGACTGCGTCTGTGCCCCCCGAACAGCCCCCCCTCTCTTATGTGCGCTCCCCCCCCCAGCCCTGCTGGTGCCCCTCCCACAACTGGCAACAGAACCCAGGAGTCCTGGCTCACAGTGCTCCCCCCCCCCCACAGCTCTAACCACTAGACCCCGCTGCCCTTCAACAGCGAGGGGGTGGGGAGCAAGAGTCCGGAGGGGGAGCTATTATGAAAGGCACTGACGGGCAGGACAAGGGGGGGTGTCTCCCCTGGGTTCTGGGAGGGGAGTGCGGGCTAGTGGTGAGATCACAGTGCCGCCCTCCCCCTCCCACTCTGCCCCTCCTCTGTGCTGCTTGGAAACCTTCTGCTGTCCAGGGGCCTGCGCTGAGTCAGGATCCCAAACCGGTTTATCCGGCTGGGCTGGTCTGCAGCCCAGTAACAACCCCCCCAATGTGCCCTTGGGCGGTGTCTCCACACCATGACCCCCCCTCCCGCAGACCTCCCAGCCAGCCCTGAAGAGAGAGCCTAGGTCCCTGGGAGGAGGTAGATAGTCTCCCCTATAATGGCGGGGGAAACTGAGGCACACCTCGGGGGGGGGCGCCAGTCGGATGGGGTCAGCTGACAAGTCAGGACAGAGTTAAGGGGAGGACCCAGGATTCCCAGCACCCAGCCCAGCCTGCTCTAACCGCTAGACTCTACTGCCCTCCCAGAGCTGGGGAGAGACCCCAGGAGTTCTGGCTTCGACCCTGGCCTATTCTAACCACTAGACTCTACTGCCCTCCCAGAGCTGGGGCGAGAACCCAGGAGTTCTGGCTTCGACCCTGGCCTGCTCTAACCACTAGACCCTACTCCTTCCCCAGAGCCAAGGAGAGAGCCCAGGAGTCCTGGCTCCCAGCCTGGTCTGCTCTAACCACTGAACCCCACTGCCCCTTTCCAGGGAGCAGGTTCAGAGGGTAACAATTCCAGCCTGCACCCCCAGGCCGGTGCATTGACTCTGACCCCAGCTCTCCCTGCTGCCCAATTCCCAGCTGGGTACCCTCTGCTCTATTTTCAGTCTCGGCCTGGTTATACTTAGCCGGGAGCTGTGCTAGGAACAGGAGCTGGGGCTCGCCAGAGGCGGGAGCCCACCGGGGGTAGGTTTCCACAGAGGGTGGGACAGGGTAGGGGGGGTTGGACAGTCCTGGGAATGTGCCCCCAGCACTAGACCAAACTGGGGCGATTCAATACCCACCGTGGGACCCAGGAGTCCTGCCTCCCCTCCCCTATTTGACTCCACGTTCCCCACCCCCAAAAGGTCCTGGAGTGCTGTTTCCCAGCACTAACCACTAGACCTCACTCTCCTCCCAGTGCTGGGGTAGAACCCAGGAGTCTTGGTTCACCTCCGGCCTCAGGAGAGCCAGCCAGGGCACAGGAGGGGGGGTCTGGGATATGGGGCAGGATGGAGGGACAGACACCGCCGGGACAGACGGCCAGACCTCAGACAGACGCATAGACACAGTGCAGACGGATGGGGCTGGGAGGAGGGACGGGTGGACACCAAGAGGTCAGACGCAGGAGCTGGCTGGACAGACGGATGCACCAGGGCCGGAGGGATCGGGCGGGAAGATGAGGGCTGGTTGTATCAGCAGAAAGCACCTGGCCGGACCGGTTCCCCAGCAATGCAGCCAGATCTGCCCCTCCCCAGCCCCCGGGGCAAATGCCGGGCAGGCTAGAGGGAGGACGGGACAATACAAGGTGTATTGTAAGGGGTGTGACTATGGGTGCATTTAGCTAGAGACCCTAAGGGGATGTCTACACTGCAGCACTATTTCCAATTAACTTCATTTGAAATAGTTAATTCGAATTAAGCTCATTTGAAATAACGCATCTAGACACACAAACTATTTCGAGATAGCACGTCCACACGGAGCGGACCCTGAACCGAGGTTAAGGCTGGCCGGAGCCAGTGCCGGCAGGGCATCCGGTTGGGACATAGGCTGTGTCCAGACTCCATGCCTCCGTCGACGGAGGCATGTAGATTAGCCAGATCGGAAGAGGGAAATGAAGCCGCGATTAAAATAATCGCGGCTTCATTTAAATTTAAATGGCTGCCCCGATCTGCCGATCAGCTGTTTGTCGGCAGATCGGGAGAGTCTGGACGCGATGCCCCGACAAAGAAGCCTTTCTTCATCGACACAGGTAAACCTGGTTTCACGAGGCTTACCTGTGTCGATGAAGAAAGGCTTCTTTGTCGGGGCATCGCGTCCAGACTCTCCCGATCTGCCGACAAACAGCTGATCGGCAGATCGGGGCAGCCATTTAAATTTAAATGAAGCCGCGATTATTTTAATCGCGGCTTCATTTCCCTCTTCCGATCTGGCTAATCTACATGCCTCCGTCGACGGAGGCATGGAGTCTGGACACAGCCTTAGTGTGTGGGGCTGCTGCCTGAGGCTAACTGAGCTCCGTGCTTAAAGGATCCGACCCCCACCCCGGACAGACAGTTCTCAGGGTTCCCCGCTTGCTTGTCTACCTCGATGAGGCCCCGCATTGAACCACCAGACCCCACTCCACCCACCACCACATTCAAAGAACCAGGTTCCAAGCACGGAGTTATGCTTTCCAGCCGGGCCTGCTCTCACCACTAGTCCACACTCCCCTCCCCATGATATCCTGGTTCTCAGAACTCCCCGTTTTAACCATTACACCCCCCTGCCCTCCCAAAAGCAGAGTGTAACCGAGCAGCCTTGGTAACAATCCGCTCTTGCTCTAACCACTTGCCTGCACTCTCCTCCCTCAGCCATGGTAGAAATCAGGAGTCCTGGTTCACAGATGCCAGGAAGGCAGGGACGAGCCTTGGTTTCCGGCTCCTTCTTTGGTCTAACCACTACCCCCAACTGCCTTTTCAGAGCTAGGAGAGACCCCAGGATTCCTGGCTCCCCCTTTAACCACTGAACCCCACTTCCCTTCCAGAACCAGGCTGAAACCAAGGAGGCTTGATTCCCAGTTCCTCCTTCTGTAACCACTAGTCCTGCTTGCTCTGAGCACTGACCACCCTCTCCTCCCAGAGTAAAGGAACTTGCTTCTCGGGGCTCTGTCTTTCGGACAGACCCCGTCTCCCCTCCCTTAGCTGTGGGTTCCTGATCATTGCTCCCAGAAATTAACCCATCTACCATTGGTTCCTTTAGAAGAGCGGTTCCCAAACTTTTCAACATCACGCTCCCCTTTTTGATTTTTGAGACCCCCTCACGCCCCTTCCAAATAGCAGCAAAACTTGGGGTGGAGTTGATGGGGGTGTGTGGCTGGGTTGCCTCATGTCCCCCCCAGGAATTTCTTCACCTCCCCACTGGGGGCACGCCCCCCAGTTTGGGAACCCATGCTTTAGCGCCAAAGAGCCTCGAGAAACGGACAGAACCAGCCTGGGATTCAGATCTGCCCCGGCCACCTCCTGCCCCCTGGATCCTCCCGCTACGGAGAGCGCCCGGCCCCGTACTCACTCAGCACCCGCAGGCGGGTCCCCCCGCCCCACCTCTGCTCTCCACCGGTATAACGGTGAAATAGACGAAGTCGTCTCGGGCTTGGACCTGGCGGATAGTGAGCGGCAAAGTTTTGTTTGCAGCATCTCAGGAGGGTTCGAATCGCTCCGGAGTCCCTGGTGCTCTGTAGATTTTTTTGTCCTTAGTGATACGCAGCACCCCCTCCACGCAGCACCCCCTCCGGCTTCTGTCCCGGGCTCTGCCGGATGCACTGTGCAGTGACCGTGTCCGCCCCGACCTTGGCCACGGCGCACTCCAGCGTGGCCGTCTCTCCAGGAGACACCGAGTTCTCCGAGGGGCTCTCGCTGAAGGAGGCGACTTGCCCCCGGGCGTCTGTCGGAGACACATAAGGGCAGGGTGGTCCCTTACGCCAGGGGAATAGAGCGACGGAGAGCCAGCCAGCCGGGCACCCCAGGGGGAAGGGGGAACGCAGGGGAGGGACCCCAGAGATGGCTGGGGGGAGAGACGCTGAGGATGGAGGGACAGAGAGAAGGAGAGTCCCTGGGCGTGCGGGCAGGAAGGACACAGGGACGGGGAGGAGGCAGGAGAGACGCAGAGAGGGAGGGAAATCCAGCGAGCGCTGGGCCAGCCAGGCCCTGGAGCGGACGCATGGCCGACCTTCACGCTGTCCCTCGTGCCGAGCTGAGACGGGCCAGGGGTTCGGTGCCTCTTATGAGGCCGCGTATGCAAATCCAGCTGGGGCTGGGCTGAGATGGACGCCCGGCAGAGGAGGGGTGACAGGCCCCCGGGGGGACCCCTGGGCTGAGGGCCTGGGGCTGAGATACTGGAGGGGCCGGCCTGGGTGCTGGAGGCAGAGAAGGGGAGTCCTGGGACATTGGCCCTAGGGGGAAAGAGAGAGGGGGGCACCCAGATGCCTGGGTTCCCTGCCCCGTGCCCAAGAGGAGTCAGGTTTCTGTGCCCGAGAAGGGGCTCTGGGCAGACAAGCCCTCGGGGGCAGGTCCTCTGGTTCCTGTGGGGCCGGCATCCCCGTGGGGCTGTGGAAACCCCTGGCCCAGCCCCCCACTGAGTTCCCCGGCACCGAGCTTGATTTGGCCGGCTGTGGGGGGAGATGGGCAGGCAGGGAGCCACGGGACTGGGGCTGGAAGGAGCCCTGCCCAGGGGGGGTGGACAGAGGGGAGACAGGACCCCACGTGCTCTGTGGGGCTGCCCCCTGGGGTCAAAGTGGGAGCATTCAGTGGGTCGCAAGATCCTCCTGTCTGTTCCTCACCCGCTTTAGCCTGGCGTTCGGGGTCCGACCTCCATGGGCTGGCACCATTAATAGCTAGTCAGTGCAGAACTGATCATTAGTCGTTAATTATTGGCTCCTCGTTAATAATGAATACCTCACAGACAGATGAAATCTGCATGAAATAATCTAACAGTGCTTTTACACATACGTCACTGAGAAGAGACAACTAATATCAAATGACCGATATGTTTTTAATGGACTTATTGCCAAATTATTTCAGTTAATAATTATAATGTTATCACTATTGATCATTCATTAATTCTCTTTCTCTTATACTAAGGACGCATCAAGATTAGGAGATCGACTTACTGGACCAGATGCATGCTCGGATCTTTCTATCAAGCATTTTTATCGATTATAGGTGCCTTAATGTACTTTAATGAATTACTAAGGTTTATCACTGAATAATTATTGCATCGGAGTTCTGAACAGCTAATGGGATAGATCTGATCTGTCTTTAATGAACTAGCAAGCATTGGTTAAAAGACATAATTAAAAATTATTAATAACTGATCCCAGGAAAAAAATTTTTTAACTGAGATCTGGGTTTGATGATGTTAAGATATGCAGAAATAACCGAACGGTTCGGTCTTCAGTACTACCATGCGAAAATGGGACAAGTAGATCTCTCTTTGTACCAATCTCTCAGGGAAGAGTTTGATTCTGAGAGGAATAAATATCGGCTGGAAGTTGAGGCAATAATGTTTAGATCTCTTTGCTAACAAGTAGTTTAGAAAAAACAAGATTTGAAAAAAACCCACGGACTTTTTTTATTATACATTTTCCTTACTATGTGGTTATTATGAATCCTATTATAATAATTATTAAAATATTTGATCTTTCCTCCCCTCCCCGATTTTACACTACGGAAACATTACAAAATTAACGTGTATGTTGTCTGCATAGCTACATCTCCGTGGTAAGGACGAACATCCAGAGATCTGTATTTTATTAGGTAAAAGTGAAATTTCAGCTTTCTAATTGGAATGTCTTTTTCTTACGCCCTTACATATTCGTTATCGGAGCATTTTTTTCGACAGAATACTGAGGCCAATCAGATTTCTATCGACGCAACTGTGCCCCAGATATATTGTTACAATGATTAATAAATGTGCGGTTCATATGTACTTGGGAAGAAACAAAGGAAAAATGGCGTAATCTTGGTGGAGACATAAAAGGAGAGGGCAGTGAGGTCACGTCGCTCCATGAATACGTTCCTGTTAACCGTATTTGTTTATAGAAGATCAAATGTGATGATTGAGTGGCGTCGAAAGCAATTCAAATAATAGATTCAACCAATGCGAAGATATTTTGGCCTTGGAAAGGGTTCAGAAAAGGGCAACTAAAATGATTAGGGGTTTGGAACGGGTCCCATATGAGGAGAGGTTAAAGCGACTGGGACTTTTCAGTTTAGAAAAGAGGAGACTGAGGGGGGGATATGATAGAGGTCTATAAAAGCATGAGTGGTGTGGAGAGGGCCGATAAAGAAAAGTTATTTATTAGTTCCCATAATAGAAGAACTAGAGGACACCAAATGAAATGAATGGGGAGCAGGTTTAAAACGAATAAAAGAAAGTTCTTCTTCACACAGCGTGTAGTCAACCTGTGGAACTCCTTGCCAGAGGAGGCTGTGAAGGCTAGGACTATAATAGAGTTTAAAGAGAAGCTAGATAATTTCATGGAGGTTAGGTCCATAAAAGGCTATTAGCCAGGGGATAAAATGGTGTCCTTGGCCTCTGTTTGTCAGAGGCTGGAGAGAGATGGCAGGAGACAAATCGCTTGATCATTGTCTTCGGTCCACCCTCTCTGGTGCACCTGGTGCTGGCCACTGTGGGCAGACAGGATACTGGGCTAGATGGACCTTTGGTCTGACCCAGTACGGCCGTTCTTATGTTCTTATGTTTTAAGTAAAACATAAAAGTCCATAGAATAATACACTAAGAAACAGCTCGGCCATATCTGAGACGTAGTGTCACGGCCCATGAATACAGTGGGAGGGGTTTGTAACGAGACGGTATTATCCTGGCCTGGAGTCTAGGGGCTGTTCCTGGTGCATGATGGGATGTTGGAATGGGATGCACGGTTCCAAGAGATCAGTGCATGGAATAACAGGGAGGGGAGCTAGCCAGCTGTTTTTGAGAGTGGCTTACAAGGAAAATGAATACTACCCGAAGGGTTGATGACGCGATGGTATTTTACTGGCTTATAATATATGTCTGCCCCTTGTGTATTCGAGGATGATCGACGGCGATATTTTCTTGCATGATTCGAAGAGATTGGGGTGTCGATCTTTCACTTCCTTTTAACCCATCTAAGGATTAACCCCCAGTTCAGAGCGGTGGGTGGGGGCAGGAAGCTCTGGGACCCCAGGGGTCTGCAGCAGATGCTGTATTACTTCCCTTTTCCCAGCCTTCGCCTCGTTCTTAACCCTTCCCCCTGGTACAAGGTCTGGGCTGAGGTCCCTGCCCACGGCCGGGGGGCACTGGGGGATTCTCCCTGGGACGGGCAGCTCCCAACCCCAGGTCCAGCACCAGAAGGCAAAGCATAAGTAGCGAGGCCGGCAGGGGAATTCCCAGGGGTGCAAGTTGGGAGCCAGGCAGACACAGAACCCCACAGAGCATGGCTGGACGGACACATTGACAAGGGCTGGGCCGTGTCTGGTTGCAGGGTGCCGGGCTGAGGCCTGGTGCTGCGGGGAGGTCACTGTGTGGGGGGAAGTCACAGGGTTGTTGTTGTCAATAGGCACAGGAGAGTGCGGGGGCAGCCAACCGCGTCTCCTCCGGTTGTTGTGTCAGGCCCAGCTGTGCTCAGGGCACTGCACCCCCCAACCCTCAGAGGGGGCGTTGCAGGGCGGCCAGACTCAGAGAGAAGCCCAGGTCTTGCTACTCCAGGGAACAATTATTCCCCCCGGTCTGGGTAACACACAAAGGGCTTTAGGTTCAGTGTGACCAGTGGGATCCCGGTGGGGCCAGACGGGAACAGGCCGAGCAAAGCCCCGTACGAAGTGAGAATCCACACACGGCGCCGGCCAATCCTGAGCCACCAGGAAACTTTTCCTGCAACCTCCGACTCTCACCAGATGCCCAAAACATCTGTCACAAGCTGCCATGTGACTGGATTTTAAGGGGAACTGCCAGATCACTGGGGGGTTCCCCCAAAATATGTCCAGAGGGAGCCGTGGGAGGTGGCCAATCAAATCTCATTTCCTGCTCATTCTATAGGTGCTAGTCCTGTCCGTGTGCGATGTCTGTGGGTGGGGCTATGAAGACGGGCTCTAGGCTTGTGCTGGGAATGTCTGAGATGGAGCAACGGGCCAGGAATGTCCAGCCAACGACTGTGCTAATTAGCAGGGCTCCAAGGACATTGGTTCTCAGGGGGCCCAATACACCCCTGAGGGATGCGTCTGGTAACCTGCAAATAATGGCTGCTGGCATGGGATACGGGGATGGGTCACGGGGCCATGTGACCTGCTCTGGCTAGGAGGATGCCAGGGGAGATACAAAGTGCCACGTGGCAACCTCCATCCTGTCTGCAATTCTGCTCCTGATCCCCGATGCAGCCTTGCGAGGGGCAGAGCGCCGGGAAGGATCGCCGACCCGTCCTGACATAGGATGTACACCAGAGACTTTTAAGCCAGCAGGTTTTACCATCTCTGCTCACAGCCTGCAACTAGAACTTGGTGGTTGGTGCATGTGACGTATTCCCTGCAACGACCTGACTCTCAGCCTTTTCTCTCTTTTTTTAATAAACCGTTCGATTTTTAGATGCTAAAGGACTGGCCCAGCGTGCTCTTGTGGGTAAGATCCAAAGTGGAAATTGACCAGGGATCAGTGACTGGTTCTTGGGACTGGGAGAACCCGTCCCGGGTAGGTGAGATTGAGTTCCATAACCCCTCCCCTTTGTGCAGGCCTGGGGCTGATTGGGGCACAGGGAGAGCTGGGGAGCTAGAGGGGTTTTGCACGTGAGGCTTCCCACGGGCCCAATTGGTAGCTGAAGTGCTGGGAGTGACTGGTTTGTGGCCTGTTTGGGAACGGTCTCCCATCTGGGGCCGTAAGGAGCTCGAGTTTGAGCAATTTGCCTTGAGGGGACGCCCTCAGCGGTGGCTGGACCCAGCCCGGTCCGTGAGACAACTGGAGCGGCCTCCTCGCTCGGGTGGGATCCATCCACCAGCTCAGTGGGAGCTGTTCTCAGCTGGTCTCCAAGGGGTTAGAGGTCAGTGTCCTGGGATCAGGCAATGCCTGTGAGTTGGTTCCTTTTCCTCTCCCTTGCTGGAACCCCACATCCCCCTCGGCTCGAGGGGGGAATTCTTCGTGCCCCGCTCAATTGTTTCCGCCTTGGAGTGGATAAGACACAGACACAAACTGGGTCACAGTATTGAAGGGCCTGGCCACAGGTCTGTCTGGTACCCGCCCCCGTCAGGGCTCACCGGAGCAGAACGATTGTTTGCGGGTCATTAACTTTAGAACCGCACCACTAAGTGTCTGGAGCCTCCGTAAGGGCCCTCGTCAGCTCGGTCAGAGCTGGACCTGGAGCTGCCCATCCTACATCTAGCTTCTAGGTGCCAAATGTATCATCCTATCCCCCAAAGAAAACTTCTGTTTCTGTGGGAGTGTTTGACCCAGATAAGGTTCAAAAGCTCCGCCCCTTTGGCAATGCCAGAGAGATATGCACAATGGTTGTTTCCCCCATAATAACGTGCCTTTATACAATAGAGCTGACCCAGTGCTCACTTGCTCTCAGTCCATGGTTTATTGCTGCCCATTGGAAGCACAAAGCAATTCTCTGCCCCCCACGGTCCTGGCCTTGGCGTGTTCGTGTCGGTGGCCCCACAGGCCGGTCCCAGTGCCTGGCCGGGCCCCAGCAGCAGATGCTCCCCACAGGGCTACACCGGGAGGCAGGCCTGGGCGCTGATGCTCCTCTCCAGCGGGCTCTGCAGGGATTCGTGCCGGACAAGGCAGCTGTAGCGGGTCCCCGTGCGCCACTCGCCGGCCGACACCGTCAGGTGGCTGCTCACGACGTAGGTCTGGTCCGGGCCCAGCGCCACCGGCCCCGTGCTCACCCCCTGGGCCTGGCGCTGCCCCTCGCGCTCCCACTGCACCTCCACATAGCCGGGGAAGAAGCCACTCACCAGGCAGGTCAGGGTGGCCGCGCCGGTGGCCAGCTCCTCCTGGGCGGGCGGGAAGAGCTGCATGTGGGGCTGGGGCAGGTCACTCCCTGTGGACACAGCGGGAGGTCAGTGAGGAGAGGGCTGGGAGAGCTGGGTCTCTGGCTGCCTGATCTAACCACTAGACTGCTCTCCCATTCCTCAGCCAGAGTAGAACCCAGAAGTCCTGGTTCCCAGAGCCCTGCATTTAACCACTAGGTCCCACTGCCCTCCCAGAACCAAATTCAAAGAAACAGGATCCAAGGAGCTTGGGTTTCCAGCTCTGCGTGTTTTAACCACTATCTAATGCTCCCCTCCCGGAGCCATGATAAAATCACAGATTCGTGATTCACAGACCTCCCTGTTTTAACCACTAGACCCCACTGCCCACCCAAAACAAGAATATAACTGTCGCCTTGGTTTCTATCCACTCCTGCTCTAACCACTTTCCCGCACTCCCCTCCCTCTGCCATGGTAAAACCCAGAAGTCCTGGTTCCCAGAACCCCGATATAACCATTAGACCTCATTGCCTTCCCTGAACCAGGATGAAAGTAATGAATTGTGGATTTGGGTCCCTCCTACTTCAACCACTAGCCCTCACTTCCTTGATGGAACCAAGAGAGAACCCAGGAGTCCTGGCTTGCAGCTCTGCTTGCTCTAACCACTAGACTCCACTCTCCTCTGAGAGTGAAGGGCCTTCCCCATCCGGGCTGTCTTCAGGACAAATCCAATCTCCCCTCCCTCAGTTGTGGGACCGTTATAATTGTTTCCTTTAATTAACTTCGCTAGTGTATGTGGCATTGGATGATTTAGGGTTTAGGGTCCCATGCAGCCGGCCCCAGGTGGCCCCCTTGAAAAGGCCCCTAGGGAACACACGTGCCTCGCAGGTCCCTGCAGGGCCTGTGTCCCAGCCTGGAGATAAAACACACATAGGGAAATCCAATGGCCATAGCCCCCGACCCGCTCTGCCTCCCGGTCTGTGTCCCACGCCCAGCTTCTCGGGAGCCCAGTGTGGGGACAAGAGAGACACGGGTGGTCACAGACGCTGCTGGTCTGGTGTCTGGGGGCATCACAGAGACAGCTCTGTCACCCCCTGGGTCTGCTCCCCCAGCCTCTGTGTGGCCCCCAGGGAAAGATCCGCGTCTGGCCACACCCACACTATTGGAGCCTCTCTGAATCACAGGAATGAGCAACTCCAGGGGGTAGGGAAGGGCTGGTCCCTGCTGCAGAGAGGGGGGAGCGAGGGGCAGGGACACGGTGGGACACGGCGACGTGGCAGAACCAGCCTGGAATTGAGATCTGCTCCAGCCCCCTCCTACCCCCTGGATGCACCCGTGAAAGGGAGCACCCAGCCCCGTACTCACTCAGCACCCGCACGCGGGTCCCCTCGCCCCACGTCTGGACTCCGTCTGAAGTGTAGAAGGCAAAGCAGAAATAGACGGAGTCGTCCCCAGCCTGGACCTGGCAGATGGTGAGCAGGAACTTCTTCTTGGCAGCATCTCGGGAGGATTCAAATCGCTCTGGGATCCCCTGTGCTCGGTACACGGACAGGTCTGTTGTCATGTACAGCACCCCCTCCGGCTTCTGTCCCGGGCTCTGCCGGATCCAGATCACAACGACTGTGTCCGCTCCAACGTTGGCCACGGCGCACTCCAGCGTGGCCGTCTCCCCGGGGGACACCGAGATCTCCGAGGGACTCTGGCTGAAGGAAGCGCGTTGGCACCGTCCCCCTGCGGGAGACAAACCAGATCGTCACCCCTGCTCCTTGTGCCCTCGCCCGGAGCAGGAGTTTTGTAGTTTTCGGGGGTGGGAGGGTGCATGGAAATGGAGAGAGGTCAGCGCTGAGAGGTGGGATGGACAAGAAGATATTGTAGACATGAAGATACATAGATAGATAGATAGATAGATAGATAGATAGATAGATAGATAGAGGGGGTGTGTGGGGATAGATAGATAGATAGATAGATAGATAGATAGATAGATAGATAGATAGATAGATAGATAGATAGAGGGGGTGTGTGGGGATAGATAGATAGATAGATAGATAGATAGATAGATAGATAGATAGATAGATAGATAGAGGGGGTGTATGGGGATAGATAGATAGATAGATAGATAGATAGATAGATAGATAGATAGATAGATAGATAGAGGGGGTGTGTGGGGATAGATAGATAGATAGATAGATAGATAGATAGATAGATAGATAGAGGAGGTGTGTGGGGATAGATAGATAGATAGATAGATAGATAGATAGATAGATAGATAGAGGGGGTGTATGGGGATAGATAGATAGATAGATAGATAGATAGATAGATAGATAGATAGATAGATAGATAGATAGATAGATAGAGGGGGTGTGTGGGGATAGATAGATAGATAGATAGATAGATAGATAGATAGATAGATAGATAGATAGATAGATAGATAGATAGAGGAGGTGTGTGGGGATAGATAGATAGATAGATAGATAGATAGATAGATAGATAGAGGAGGTGTGTGGGGATAGATAGATAGATAGATAGATAGATAGATAGATAGATAGATAGATAGAGGAGGTGTGTGGGGATAGATAGATAGATAGATAGATAGATAGATAGATAGATAGATAGATAGATGGGGTGTATGGGGATAGATAGATAGATAGATAGATAGATAGATAGATAGATAGATAGATAGATAGATAGATAGATGGGATGTGTGGGGATAGATAGATAGATAGATAGATAGATAGATAGATAGATAGATGAGGTGTGTGGGGATAGATAGATAGATAGATAGATAGATAGATAGATAGATAGATAGATAGATGGGGTGTGTGGGGATAGATAGATAGATAGATAGATAGATAGATAGATAGATAGATAGATAGATAGATAGATAGATAGAGGAGGTGTGTGGGGATAGATAGATAGATAGATAGATAGATAGATAGATAGATAGATAGATAGATAGATAGATAGATAGATAGAGGGGGTGTGTGGAGATAGATAGATAGATAGATAGATAGATAGATAGATAGATAGATAGATAGATAGATAGAGGGGGTGTGTGGAGATAGATAGATAGATAGATAGATAGATAGATAGATAGATAGATAGATAGATGCTGGGCAGAAGCAGAGGTAGGAACAGAGGCTGGATCAGGGGCACCCATAGGGTGACTCACCAGCCAGGCCAAGCAGCAGGATCAGGCCCTGGAGCGGACGCATGGCCGACCTTCACGCTGTCCCTTCTGCCAAGCTGAGACAGGCCAGGGAGACGCTGCCTCTTATGGGGCCGTGTATGCAAATCTGACCTCCAACGAGGAACTAGGAGGCTCCTGATTGGCTGGGCCACCTCTCTGGCAGAGCTCTCCAGCCAATGGGCACTGGGTGGCGAGGGGGGATTTTTCTGCGGGTGCCCCCGGGCGGGGTCCTGGCTCCATCTCTCTCCTGTCCACAGAGGCCCGGCTGCTGCCGTCGGGTGGGGCTGGGCTGAGACGGGCGCCCAGCAGGGGAGGGGTGACAGCCCCCCGGGGGACCCCTGGGCTGATGACTGGTGGCTGAGATGCTGGAGGAGCTTGCCTGGGCACTGGAGGGCAGAGAAGGGAATTCCTGGGACATTGGCCTTTGGAGGAGCAGGGAGGGGGGTGCCTGGATGCCCGAGTCCTCTGCCCCACACCGGGGAGGGGTCGGGGTCTCTGCACCTGAGAAGGGGCTCTGGGCAGACAGGCCCTCGGGGCTCGGTGCCAGGGGGCTGTGGAAACCCCTGGGCCAGCCCCCCTGCCCTGGCCCCCGGCGCTGAGCTTGGCTTGGCACCATCTGCGGCTGCAGCCCAGCGACTCCAGCGCAGCCCCGGCCCCTCGCGCCAGCTGGGCATCCGGCTCTGCGGGGATGTGAAGGGAGATGGGCGGGTAGGGAGCAACGGGGCCGGGGCTGGAAGGGGGGGTGGACAGAGGGGAGACAGGACCCCACCTGCTCTATGGGGCTGCCCCCTGGGGTCAAAGTGGGGCCGTTCGGAGGATCACAAAGTCCTCGTGTCTGTTCCTCACCCGCTTCTGCCTGGCGCTCGGGGTCCGACCCACATTGGCTGGCACCATTAATAGCTCATCAATGCAGGACTGATCATTAGTCAGTAATTATTGGATCCACCAGTAATAGCTACTTCTTATACTTAATGAAGGTCTGATCATTAGTAGTTAGTATTTGGCTTTTCATTAATAGTTAATATGTCACAGACAGTTCGAATCTACATGAAATCATCTAAAAATGCTTTTATAAATACATCACTGAGAAGAGGCAACTGATATCAAGTGACCGATATGTTTGTAAGTGACTTATTGCAATATTATTTCAATTGATAATTTTAATGTTATCATTATTGATTATTAATTAATTCTGTTTCTCTACTCTGAAGGACACATCAAGCATAGAAGATCGACATATTCGACTAGGAAGCATGTTTATCGATTATAGGCACCTTTATGTATCTTTAGGAATTACTAAGGTTTATTACTGAATAAAGAATGATTGAATCACAGTTTTGAACACCTGATGGGAAAGACTTTTTCTGTCTTTAATGAACTAGCAAGCTTTGGTTAAAACTCATACTTAACACTTGTTAATAATTGATCCCAGGAAAAAATATTTTTAACTCAGGTCTGGGACTGAATGTGTCTGTGTGACAATGTTGTCTAGAAGAGAAGTCGAAATGACAAAACATTTTGTTCTTCAATGCTACTGTGTGAAAATGGGCCAAGTGGATCTCTCTTTGTCTCCATCTCTCAGGAAAGAGTTAAATTCTGAAAGGAAAAAACATCAGCTGGAGGTTGAGACAATAATGTTTAGATCTCTTTGCTAAGAAGTTACGAATTGGTCTGGAGCGGTTTAGAAAAAGCAAGATTGGGAAAGAAATCAAACACTTTTTTATTATGCATTTTCCTTACTATTTTGTTATTATTAATCCTATTATAATTATTAGTAAAATATTCGATCTTTCCTTTTTTTTCCTCCCCCCCCCCCCGCTCTTACAATACGGAGACATTCAAAATTAACACATAAGTTAACAGCGTAGCTACATCTCTGTGGTAAAGATGAACAACCAGGCTGTGTCTAGACTGGCCAGTTTTTACGGAAAATCAGCCGCTTTTCCGGAAAAACTTGCCAGTTGTCTACACTGGCTGCTTGAATTTCCGAAAAAGCACTGACGATCTCATGTAAGATTGTCAGCGCTTTTCCGGAAATACTATGCTGCTCCCGTTCGGGCAAAAGTCTTTTTCTGAAAGACTTTTGCGCAAAAGGGCCAGTGTAGACAGCACAGTAGTGTTTTCCTGCCAATCTAGACGTGCTTTTCCGAAAATGCTTTTAACAGAAAACTTTTCCGTTAAAAGCATTTCCGGAAAATCATGCTGGTGTAGAGACAACCCCAGAGATCTGTATGTCATTCGGTTAACCTGAAATTTCAGCTTTCTTATCAGAACGTCTTCTTCTGACTTCATTACATGTTCTTATGCTGTCTTTGTACACGTCAGTTACAGGAGTATTTTTGTTGACAGAGAACTAAGAGGAAGGAGATTTCTGTAGAAGCAAATGTGCCCATATAGAACATTACAACGATTAAGAAAGGTGCAATGCATATTTATTGGGAAGAAACAGGAAAAGTTGGGTAATCTTGGTGGATAGCAAGAAGGAGAGCAAAGTGAAGTCACATCGCTCCGTGAATAAATTCCTATTAACCGTGTTTGTGGCTAGAAGTTCAAATGGGACGATTAACGAGTAGTGTCGAAAGAAATTAAAAGTAATAGATCTATCCATGGTAAGATTTTTAATTAAGACATAAAAGAGTCCATGGAATAATAGGTTGAGGAGCAATAGAGCTGTGTCTGAGACGTACTGACAAGGCCAATGAATGCGACGGGAGTGGTTCATCGCGAGACGGTGTTTTACTGGCCTGTAGTCTAGGGGCTGTTCCTGGTGAATGATGGGCTGTTTGAATAAGTTGTTTCTTGCACAGTTCCAAGAGATCGGGGTGCCGATCTGTCATGTTTTCTAACCGATCTAACGAAGAACCCCCAGTTCGGAGAGGTGCGTGGCGGTACCCAGGCATCCGCAGCAGATGCTGTTTGCCAAGAACAACTTCCTGTTTCTCAGCCTTTGCCTCATTTTTAACCCCTCTCCCCCCGCCCTCTGGCACAATGTCTGGGCTGAGTCCACGTGGGGGGCTGGGGAATTCTCCCCACGATGGGCAGCTCCCAACCCCAGACCCAGCGCCGGGAGGCAAAGAACAAGGAGTGGGGTTGGCGGGGGGATTACCAGGAGCACAGGCCAGGGGCCGGGCAGACACAGAACCTTACAGTGCGCGGACGGATGGACACACGGACGGGGGCTGGGTTGTGTCTGGCTGCCAGGTGCCTGGCAGTGGGGCTGGCAGGCCTGGTGCTGCGGGGAGAGCACCATGAAGGGGGAGAGCTCAGGGCTGTGGTTGCCAATAGGCCCAGGGGAAGGGCAGCCGACTGTGTCTCCTCCTGCCTCTGGCCTGTTGCTGTGTCAGGCCCAGCTGTGACCAGCAACCGTCCCATCCTGGCCCCTTAGAGGGGGCGTTGCAGGGCGGCCAGGCTCAGAGAGAGGCCCAGGCCTTGCTCCGCCAGGGAACAATTATTTCCCCTGGGCTGAGTAACACACAAAAGGCTTTTGGTTCAGTGTGAGAAGTGGGATCCCGGTGGGAACAGGCCGAGCAGAGCCCGGTACCGAGTGAGAATCTGCACACGGCGCCGGCCAATCCTGAGCCACCAGGAAAGTTTTCCTGCAACTGCTGACTCTTCTCCAGAGCACCGAAACGTCTCTCACAAACTGCCACGTGACTGGATTGCACGGGGAGCAGCCAGATCACTGCCGTGCCCTCGTGGGGAGGTTCCCCCAAAATCTGTCCAGAGGGAGCCGTGGGAGGTGTCCAATGAAAGCTCATTTCCTGCTCATTCTATAGGTGCTAGTCCTGTCCGTGTGCGATGTCTGCGGGTGGGGCTATGAAGACGGGTTCTGGGCTTGTGCTGGGAATGTCTGAGATGGAGCAACGGTCCAAGAATGTCCAGCCAATGTGCTAATTAGGAAGTCCCCAAGGCCAATGGTTCTCAGGGGACCCAACACACCCCAGAGAGATGAGTCTGGGAATCTGCAAATAATGGCTGCTGACATGGGATACGGGGATGGGTCACTGGGCCATGTGACCTGCTCTGGCTAGGAGGACGCCAAGAGAGATACAAAGTACCACGCGGCAACCTCCATCCTGTCTGCAATTCTGCTCCTGATCCCCGATGCAGCCTTGGGCGGGGCAGAGCGCCGGGAAGGATCGCTGACCCGTCCTGACATAGGATGTACACCAGAGACTTGTGCTTCATTCAGTTGTGTCTCCCTTGGGGGGGATAAAACCCAGACCCAAAGTGGGTCACAGTATTGAAGGGCCTGGCCACAGGCCTATCTGGGCCCCAATCCCTACGGGGCTCACAGGAGCAGAAAGATTCTTCGCAGGTCGTTGACTTGAGCATCACACTAGTAAGTGTTTGGTGCCTGGGCAAGGGCCCTCGGAAGCTGGGTCAGCGCCCGGCCCGGAGCCACCCGTCCTACCTCTAGCTTCGAGGTGCCAAATGTATCGTCCAAACCCCCAAAGAAAATTTCTGACTCTGTGGGAGCGTATGACCCACCTAAGGATCATAAGCTCCGCCTGCTTTATGAATGCCAGAGAGATATGCGCAATGGTTGTTCTGCCATAATAATGTACCTTTATACAGTATAGCCTCCCCATGCCCACCCTCTGCTGCCCTAGTGCCCATTGTACAGTATAGCCGCCCCTTCCCCACCCCACCCTCTGCTGCCTCCTAGTGCCCATTATACAGTATAGCCGCCCCTACCCCACCCCCACCCACTGCTGCCCCCTAGTGCCCATTATACAGTATAGCCTCCCCATGCCCACCCTCTGCTGCCCTAGTGCCCATTGTACAGTATAGCTGCCCCTTCCCCACCCACCCTCTGCTGCCTCCTAGTGCCCATTATACGGTATAGCCGCCCCTCCCCCACCCTCTGCTGCCCCCTAGTGCCCATTATACAGTTTAGCCGCCTCTTCCCCACCCACCCTCTGCTGCCCCCTAGTGCCCATTATACAGTATAGCCACCCATTCCCCACCCCACCCTCTGCTGCCCCCTAGTGCCCATTATACAGTATAGCCGCCCCTCCCCCACCCACCCTCTGCTGCCCCCTAGTACCCATTATACAGTATAGCCGCCCCTTCCCCACCCACCCTCTGCTGCCCCCTAGTACCCATTATACAGTATAGCCGCCCCTTCCCCACCCACCCTTTGCTGCCCCCTAGTGCCCATTATACAGTATAGCCGCCCCTTCCCCGCCCCACCCTCTGCTGCCCCCTAGTGCCCATTATACAGTATAGCCACCCATTCCCCACCCCACCCTCTGCTGCCCCCTAGTGCCCATTATACAGTATAGCCGCCCCTTCCCCACCCACCCTCTGCTGCCCCCTAGTGCCCATTATACAGTATAGCCGCCCCTTCCCCGCCCCACCCTCTGCTGCCCCCTAGTGCCCATTATACAGTATAGCCGCCCCTTCCCCATCCCACCCTCTGCTGCCTCCTAGTGCCCATTATACAGTATAGCCGCCCCTCCCCCACCCACCCTCTGCTGCCCCCTAGTGCCCATTATACAGTATAGCCGCCCCTTCCCCACCCACCCTCTGCTGCCCTAGTGCCCATTATACAGTATAGCCGCCCCTTCCCTGCCCACCCTCTGCTGCCCCCTAGTGCCCATTATACAGTATAGCCACCCCTCCCCCACCCCACCCTCTGCTGCCCTAGTGCCGATTATAAAGTATAGCCGCCCCTTCCCACCCCCACCCTCTGTTGCCCTAGTGCCCATGATACAATGGAGACAACCCGGCGCTCACTTGCTCTCAGTCCATGGTTTATTGCTGCCCGTGGGCAGGGGGCCGGCCCGGCTCCCAGAAGCACAAAACAATTCCATGCCTTGGCATGTTCGTGTTGCTGGCCCCACGGGCCAGTCCCAGTGCCTGGCTGGCCCCCGGCAGCAGTGTTTTCCCGTGACGCTAGGCCGGGTGGCAGACCTGGGCACTGAGGGTCCTCTCCAGCGGGCTCCTCAGGGATTCGTGTTGGGCCAGGCAGCTGTAGTTGGTCCCCGTGCGCCACTCACTGGCTGGCAGCGTCAGGTGGCTGCTCACGACGTAGGTCCTGTCCGGGCCCAGCGCCACCGGCCCCGTGCTCACCCCCTGGGTCTGGCGCTGCCCCTCGCGCTCCCACTGCACCTCCACATAGCCGGGGAAGAAGTCGCTCACCAGGCAGGTCAGGGTGGCCTCTCCGGTGGCCAGCTCCTCTGGGGCGGGCGGGAAGAGTTTCATGCGGGGCTGAGGCAGGTCGCTCCCTGCGGACACGGCAGGAGGTCAGTGGGGAGGGAGGCCGGGAGTGCTGCGTCCCTGGCTGTCTCCTCTAACCACTAGCCTGCATTCCCCTGCCATAGCCAGGGTAGAATCCAGGAGTTCTGCTCCCCAGAGACTCTAGTATAACCACCAGACCCCACTGGCTGTCCTGAGCCAGGATGAAATCAAGGAGTTTTGGTTTCCATTCCCTCCTACTTTATCCACTAGCTCTGACTTCCCTCATGGAACCAGGAGAGAATCCAAAAATCCCCGTTCCCAGCACCCCTCATTTAACCAGTCGACCTCACTGCCCTTCCTGAGCCAGGATGAAATCATTGAGACTTGGTTTCCAGCTCCTCTTGCTATAACCACTAGCCAGCACTTCCCCATTCTAAGTAGAAAAGAACCCAGGAGTCCTAGTTCCACCCCACTGTAACCACTAGACTTCACTGCCCTCTAAAAAGCCACAGGAGCCTTGGTACTCATTCTGTTATGCTCTCACCAAGAGCCCACACTCCCTACCCAGAATCTGGAGAAATCCCAAGAGTCTTGCCTTTCCGCTCCTTCCTTTCTCTAACCACCTGCGAAAACCCAGGAGTCCTGCTTTTCAGACCCTCTTCCTCCCAGAGTTCCCACAGCCTGCCTGGATGCAGAAGAGAACCCAGGAGTGCTGGTTTCTAGAGCCCCTGATATAACCAGTAGACCCCACTGCCCAGCCAGAACCAGCAGAGAACCCAGCAGTCCTGGCTTGCAGCCCTGTTTGCTCTAAACACTAGGTATCACTACCCTTCCAGTGTGCAGGGCCTGCCTCTCAGGGCTTTGTCATTAGGTCAAATCCAGTGTCTCCTCGCTTAGCTGCGGGTTCGTTATCCTGGCTCCCGTTAATTAACTCAGCTAGTGTTTTTAGCATTGGCTGCTTTACAGTCGCTGAATCCAACCAGCCAAACTGAGGGGGTCCCTTGTAATAGCGCCTAGGGGGAAACCAACCTGGGGTCCCCGTCAAGCACTGGCCCCAACTTGGAGATAAAAGAGAGGTGGGGAAAACCAATGGCCATAGCCCCCCACCCGCTCAACCCCCAGCCTGTGTCCCAGGCCCAGGTCCTCGGCAGGAGAGACACCGGTCATCACAGCCACTGTGGGTCTGGTGTCGGGAGACACCTCATCACCCCCTGGGTCTGGTAAGGGGAGCGCCCGGCCCCGTACTCACTCTGCACCCGCACGCGGGTTCCCTCTCCCCAGGTCTGCTCCTTGCCATCAAGTATTTCAAAGCAGAAATAGACGGAGTCGTCCCCGGCCTGGACCTCGCGGATGCTGAGCAGGAACTTCTTGTTGGAGGCGTCTCGGGAGGGGACGAATCGCTCCGGGATCCCCGGCGCTCGGTACACGGACAGGTCTGTCTTGAAGCTCAGAACTGCCTCCGGCTTCTCTCCCGGGCTCTGCCGGATCCAGTGCACGTTGGTTGTGTCGGCGCCGACATTGGCCACGGCACACTCCAGGGTGGCCGTGTCTCCGGGAGACACCGAGATCTCCGAGGGGCTCTGGCTGAAGGAGGCATATTGGCACCTTCCACCTGCAGGAGACAAACCAGATCGTCACCCCTGCTCCTTGTGCCCAAGCCAAGAGCAGGAGTTTTGGAGTTTGCAGCGGTGGGA
This sequence comes from Pelodiscus sinensis, assembly GCF_049634645.1. Classification (NCBI taxonomy): domain Eukaryota; kingdom Metazoa; phylum Chordata; order Testudines; family Trionychidae; genus Pelodiscus; species Pelodiscus sinensis. The sequence goes on from NC_134740.1 coordinate 2,627,186, forward strand.
GGGTGGATGGGAATGGAGAGAGATGGACAAGTAGAGATTGTTGACATGGAGTTAGATAGATAGATAGATAGATAGATAGATAGATAGATAGATAGAGAGAGAGAGAGAGAGATAGAGAGATAGAGAGAGAGATGGATAGAGGGTGTGTGTAGAGATAGATAGATAGATAGATAGATAGATAGATAGATAGATAGATAGATAGATAGATAGATAGAGGGGATGTGTGGGGATACGTAGATAGATAGATAGATAGATAGATAGATAGATAGATAGATAGAGGGGGTGTGGGGGGATACGTAGATAGATAGATAGATAGATAGATAGATAGATAGATAGATAGATAGATAGATAGAGGGGGTGTGTGGGGATACGTAGATAGATAGATAGATAGATAGAGGGGGTGTGTGGGGATAGATAGATAGATAGATAGATAGATAGATAGATAGATAGATAGAGGGGGTGTGTGGGGATAGATAGATAGATAGATAGATAGATAGATAGATAGATAGATAGATAGATAGAGGGGGTGTGTGGGGATAGATAGATAGATAGATAGATAGATAGATAGATAGATAGATAGATAGAGGGGGTGTGTGGGGATACGTAGATAGATAGATAGATAGATAGATAGATAGATAGATAGATAGATAGATAGAGGGGGTGTATGGGGATAGATAGATAGATAGATATAAGCCTTCTTGGAGACGGGACAGGCAAAGGGGAGGGGCAGGGGCTGGACGAGGGGTCCCATGGGGTGTCTCACCGGCCAGGCAGAGCAGCAGGAGCAGGCCGTGGCGGGGACGCATGGCCGACCTTCACGCTGTCCCTCGAGCCGCGCTGAGACGGGCCAGGGAGACGCTGCCTCTTATGGGGCCGTGTATGCAAATGTGGCCCCTGATGGGGAAGGAGGAGGCTCCTGATTGGCTGGGGCCCCTCTCCGGCACAGCGCCCCAGCCAACGGGCACTCTGGTGGTGAGGGGGGAGATTTGCTTGCAAGTGCCCCCGCACGGGGTCCTGGCTTCGTCTCTGTCCTCGCCACACAGGCCCGGTTGCTGTCATCAGGTGAGGCTTGGCTGAGACGGGCGCCCAGCAGGGGAGGGTCAACAGGCCCCCGGGGGGCCCCAGGGCTTAGGGCCGGGGGTGAGGAGATGCTGGAGGGGCCGGTGTAGGTGCTGGGGGGCAGAGACCAGGAGTCCAGGGGGGTTGGACAGACTAGAGACAGGACCCCACCTGCTCTGTGGGGCTGCCCCCTGGGGTCAAAGTGGGGTCATTCAGTGGGTCGTAAGGTCCTTGTGTCTGTTCCTCACCTGCTTCTGCCTGGCGCTCGGGGTCCGACCCACACGGGCTGGCACCATAATAGCTCATCAATAGCTCATCAATGCAGGACTGATCATTAGTAGGTAATTATTGGCTCCTCATTATTAGCTACTTCTTATACAGATCATATCGATATGAAATAAGCTAGGAATGCTCTTACAGATTTGTCACAGAGCAGGAAATGAATATCAAATGGTCGATGGGTTTTTAATTGCAGGATTACACAATTATTCTTACTTATTCCTTCTAATTTTGTTCTATTAATTAATCCCCTTTAGACTCTTATATGAAGGATGCCCCAAACATCGGAGATAGACTTTCTGGACCAGAACCTTGCTGTAATCTCACTACGAAGGATGTTTATAGATTGGAGGTGCCCAATGTATATCAATGAATTTCTGAGTTTGATTAGTGAGGAATTATTGCCTAGGAGTTTTGAAAATCTGATGAGAAATTCCCTAGCTATGTTTTATGAGCTAGTAATTAGTGGTTAAACTCATAACTAACTACGATTAATAACTGATCGGAAATGAACTGTTTTTGACAGAGATCGGTGACAGTACGTGTCAGTTTCACCCCCAGTGCCTGGAAGAGAAGTAGAAACGATAGAAGAACTTTTCTGTCTTTAGTGGAAATGGACCGGAGGCACCTCCCCTAATCCGCATCTCTACGGAAAGAGTTTGAGTTTGTAAGCAAAAATTACTGGCTAGGGGTTGAGAGGAGAACGGTTACAGCTCACTTCTAATAGGACCGGGATTGCTCTGGAGTGATTTAGAAAGAACTAGCTTGGAAAAAAATTCCAAGATCTTTCTCTTATAGATTTTCCTTTCTATTTTATAGCTATCAGTCTTATTAATATTCCAATATTTTTTTCTTTTCTTTTTTCTTTTTTCTCCTGATTCTAAAACGCAGAAACAATAAAAAATGAAGGCACAAGTTAACTGCATAGAGACATCTCCGTGGTAAAGACGACAAACCTGATCTCTGTATTTTCAGTCAGAATTGAAAGTTTAGTTTGCTAACGGGAACGTCTTTTCTCTTATTTTGTGACGTGGGGCCTGGCTCTCTTCACCCGCCTTCATGGTGGCAGAAATCCTGGCAACAGGGAGAGAGCGAAGGCTAATGAGGTTTCTCTCTAAGTGCAGGTACCCCACAGAGAAAATTACACCGATTAACGAAGGTGACGTTCACGGCAGCATGGGTAGATAAAGAGGAGAAATAGCATCACTTTCATGGTGACGGGAAAGGGGAGGGAACCCACGTCGGATTGCTCTGGAAACACGTTTCTCTTCTCAACGCGTGTTTACTGAAGACTGAATGTTCTGATTAATCGTTAGTGTCGAAAACAATTAAAATAATAGAGTTGATCAATGATATTTTTCATGAAGACACAAAAAGGTTCAGCGAACAATAGGTTGAAGAGCATCACTGTTGTGTCTAAGACGTCCTTACAAGGGAAATGAAGACTAACTGGCACGTTGAGAACGTGACGGCATTTTACTGGCTTATAATACACATGCGGCTCCCTGTTTATTAAAAGCTGTTAGAAAATCATGTTTTCTTGCACGGTTCCAAGAGATTGGGGTGTGGATCTGTCACGTTTTCTAACCGATCCAACGATGAACCCCCAGTTCAGAGCGGTGGGTGGGAGCCGGATGTTCTGGGAACCCAGATTCTGATAGATAAGAATTACTTCCTCTGTCCCAGCCTTTCCTTACTTTTTAACCTCCCCCTCCACCACAAGGTCTGGGCTGAGGTCCCTGCCCGTGGCCGGGTGGCGCTGGGGGATTCTCCCCACAATGGGCAGCTCCCAACCCCAGGCCCAGCACGGGGAGGCAAAACAGAAGGAGCGGGGCCTGCGGGTTGATTCCCAGGGGCTCAGGATAGCAGCTTGGCAGACACAGAACTCGCCAGGGTATGGACGGATTGACACACGGACGGGACCTGGGCCAACACAGAACTCCAGAGGGTGCGGACGGATGGACTCATGGATGGGGGCTGGCTTGTGACTGTCTGCCGGGCACCGGACTGGCAGGCCTGGAGCTGTTGGGAGGGCACCGTGTGGGGGGAGAGCTCAGGGCTGTGGTTGCCAATATGTCGAGGGAGCGGAGGGTGAGGGTAGCCGACCGCATCTCCTCCTGTTACTGGCCGGTTATTGTGTCAGGCCCAGCTGTGCCCAGGGCACCTTCCTCCCCGTCCCCTCGGAGGAGGCATTTCAGGGAGGTTGGGCTCAGAGAAAGGAACAGGCTGTGCTACCCCAGGGAACATTTCCCCTGGGCTGAGAAATACATAAAAGGCTTTTGGTTCAGTGTGGCCAGTGGGAGCCTGGTGTGGCAGGGGGCAGCAGGCCGAGCAGAGCCCGGTACCGAGTGAGAATCATCACAGAGCCCCGGCCAATCCTGGGCCACCAGGAAACTTTTCCTGCTAACTCGGATGCTCACCAGATGCCCGAAACGTCTGTCATGAGCTGTCATGTGACTGGATTTTAAGGGGAGCGTCCAGATCACTCGTGCGCCCACGGGGGTCAGTTCCCCCAAAATCTGTCCATAGGGGGCTGTGGGAGGTGTCCAATGAAAGCTCATGTCCTACTGATTCTGTACACGCTACCCATGTCCGTGTGCGATGTCTGCGGGTGGGGCTATGAAGACGGGCTCTAGGCTTGTGCTGGGAATGCCTGAGATGGAGCAATGGGCCAGGAATGTCCAGCCAACGACTGTGCTAATTAGCAGGGCTCCAAGGACACTGGCTCTCAGGGGACCCAATACACCCCTGAGGGATGCGTCTGGTAACCTGCAAATAATGGCTGCTGGCATGGGACACGGGATGGGTCACGGGGCCATGTGACCTGCTCTGGCTAGGAGGACGCCAGGAGAGATACAAAGTGTCACGTGGCAACCTCCATCCTGTCTGCAATTCTGCTCCTGATCCCAGATGCAGCCTTGCGGGGGCAGCGAGCCAAGATGGATTGCTGTCCCATCCTGACAGAGGACGTGCACCGGAGACTTTTAAGCCAGCAGGTTGTAACATCTCTGCTGAGATCCTGCATCGAGAACTTAGTGATTGGTGCATGTGATGTATTATCCCCTTACTCCCAGCCTCTTCTCTCTTTTGTTAATAAACCATTAGATTTTAGATTCTAAAGGACTGGCCCAGCGTGATCTTGTGGGTAAGGTCCAAAGTATAAATTTACTGGAATGTGTGGCTGGTTTTTTGGGACTGGAAAGTAGAAAGATTTTTCATGGGTCGTTGACTTGAGCACCACGCCATTAAGTGTCTGCCACCTCTATGAGGGCCCGCATCAGCTCATTCACCGGTCGACCCGAAGCCGCCTGTCCTATCTCTAGCTTATAGATTCCAAATGTATCGTCCAACTCCCGAAAGAAAGCTTCTGACTCTGTGGGACTGTTTGACCCAGTTAAGGCTCATAAGCTCCAGCCTCTGTCAGTGCCAGAGAGATATGCACAATGGTTGGTCCCCAGTAATAATGTGCCATTATACAGTATAGCAGCCCCTTCCCTGACCCCACCCTTGTGCCCCTAGTGCCCATGATACACTGGAGACGACCCGGCGCTCACTTGCTCTCAGTCCATGGTTTATTGCTGCCCATGGGCAGGGGGCCGGACTGGCTCCCAGAAGCACAAAGCAATTCCCTGCCTCCCGCGGTCCCTGCCTTGGCGTGGCCTTGTCGCTGGCCCCACAGGCTGGTCCTGGACCCTGCCCTGGCCCTGGCAGCAGAGGCTCCCCACGGGGCTATGCCGGGCGGCAGGCCTGGGCGCTGAGGGTCCTCTCCAGCGGGCTCCACAGGGATTCGTGCAGGACAAGGCAACTGTAGTTGGTCCCCGCGCGCCACTCGCCGACCGGCACCGTCAGGTGGCTGCTCACAGCGTAGGTCTTGTCCGGGCCTAGCGCCACCGGCCCCGTGCTCACCCCCTGGGCCTGGCGCTGCCCCTCGCGCTCCCACTGCACCTCCACGTAGCCGGGGAAGAAGCCGCTCACCAGGCAGGTCAGGGTGGCTGCGCCGGTGGCCAGCTCCTCCTGGGCGGGTGGGAAGAGCTGCATGCGGGGCTGGGGCAGGTCGCTCCCTGCGGGCACAGAGGGAGGTCAATGGGGAAGGGGGCCATGAGTGCTAGGTCACTGGTTGCATGCTCTAACCACTAGACCGCACTCCCGTTCCTCAGCCAGGGTAGAACCCAGGAGTCCTCATCCTCAGAGACCCTCATTTAACCACTAGTCCCCACTGCCCTCCCAGAACCAGGTTCAAGGAACCAGGATGAAAACAAGTAGCTTTGGGTTCCCACCCTGTCTTGTCAAACCAGTAGCCCTCACTCCCCTCCCTCAGCCCGGGTAGAACCCAGGAATCATGATTCCCAGTGCTCCCCATTTAACCACTAGACCCCACTGCCTTCCCAGAACCGGATTCAGAGAACCGGGATTAAAGTGAGGAGCTTTGGTTTCCAGCTCCTCCTGCTCTCACCACTAGTCCACACTCCCCAGGGTAGAAACCAGGTGTTCGGGTTCCCAGAGCCCCTACACCCTACTGGTGTTCCTGAGCCAGCATGAAACCATTCAAACTTGGTTTCCAAATCCCCCATGCTATAACCACTAGCCGACACTCCCCTCCTCTAAGGAGAAAATACCCAGGAGTCCTAGTTCCCGGCCCCCTCTCCCCACCACTGTAACTCCTAGGCTGCACTGCCCTCTAAAAACCAGCATGAAACCCACAAGCCTTGGTTCCCATCCTGTCATGCTCACACCACTAGCCCACACTCCTCTCCCAGAATCTGGACGCATCCCAAGAGTCTTGCCTTTCTGCTCCTTCCCTTCTCTAACCACTAGCCGAGACTTCCCTCCAAGAACCCAGGAGTCCTGCTTTCCAGACCCGCTTCCTCCCATAGTTCCCACGGCCTGCCTGGATGCAGAAGAGAGCCCAGGAGTGCTGGTTTCTAGAGCCCCAGATTTAACCGGTAGACCCCACTGCCCAGCCAGAACCAGCAGAGAACCCAGCAGTCCTGGCTTGCAGCCCTGCTTGCTCTAAACACTAGGTATCACTACCCTTCCAGTGTGCAGGGCCTGCCTCTCAGGGCTTTGTCATTAGGTCAAACCCAGTCTCCCCTTGTTTAGCTGCGGGTTGTTTATCCTGGCTCCCGTTAATTAACTCCGCTAGTGTTTTTTCATTGGCTGCTTTACAGTCACTGAACCCAACCAGCCAACCCCAGGGGGTCCCTTGAAATGGCTCCTAGGGGGGCAAACCAGCCCAGGGCGTCCCTTCTGAGCACAGGACCCAGCTTGGAAATAAAAGAGAGGTGGGGAAAACCAATGGCCATAGCCCCCCATCCGCTCAACCCCCAGCCTGTGTCCCATGCCCACCTCCTCGGTAGGAGAGACACCGGCTGTCAAAGCCACTGTGGGTGTAATGTTGGGGGTGCTGGAGAGACACCTCTGTCACCCCCTGGGCCTGCTAAGGGGAGCGCCCGGCCCCGTACTCACTCTGCACCCGCACACGAGTCCCCTCGCCCCACGTCTGCTCTCCACTGGTATAGGAGGCAAAGCAGAAATAGACGGAGTCGTCCCCAGGCTGGACCTGGCGGATGGTGAGCAGGAAGGTCTTGTTGGCAGCGTCTCGGGAGGGTTCGAATCGCTCCGGGATGCCTGGTGCTCGGTAGATTTTCAGGTCTGTTTTGAAGAGCAGCACCCCCTCCGGCTTCTGTCCCGGGCTCTGCCGGATCCAGACCGCATTGACTTTGTCTGCTCCGACATTGGCCACGGCGCACTCCAGCGTGGCCGTCTCTCCGGGAGACACTGAGATCTCCGAGGGGCTCTGGCTGAAGGAGGCGACTTGCCCCCGGACGTCTGTCGGGAGACACACAAGGGCAGTGCGGTCCCTTAGGCCCGGCCACGGAGCAGCAGAGAGCCAGCCAGCCGGGCGCCCCAGGGAGAAGGGGGAACGCAGGGGAGAGACCCCAGGGACAGCTGTGGGGGCACTGAGGGCGGAGGGAGAGAGAGAAGGAGACTCCGTGGGCAAGGGGTGTGGGAAGGACACAGGGATGGGGAGGAGGCAGGAGAGATGCAGAGAGGGAGGGAAATCCAGTCAGCGCTGGGGGGCGGAAGGAGGCAGACGGACGTGCGTGCGGATGGGAAGATGGGAAGGGAGAGGAGACCCGGAGATCCATTTCCTTGGCTTTCAACCCCGTTATTTCTGGCTGCTCATGTCAGTGACACCCAATGTCTCCTCAGGCAATGGCAAGGGCTGGTTCAGGGGCAGGAGCAAGGGTAGGGGCTGGGTCAGGGGTGTCCGTGGGGTAACTCACCGGCCAGGCCGAGAAGCAGGAGCAGGCCGTGGAGCGGACGCATGGCCGACCTTCACGCTGTCCCTCGTGCCGAGTTGAGACGGGCCAGGGAGACGCTGCCTCTTATGAGGCCGCGTATGCAAATCCAGCTCTCGACGGGGAACGACGAGGCTCCTGATTGGCTGAGCCCCCTCTCCGGCACAGCGCCCCAGCCAACGGGCACCGGGTCCTATGAGGGAGACTTATCTGTGCATCGCCCAATGCAGGTGCAACGACTCTGACTTGACCACCCAGACAGAGTGGGTGCTTCCGTCATCGGGTGGAGCTGGACTGAGAGAGGCGCCTGACAGTCAAATTTCTACTTGCTTTGTAGGAGAATCGGTTTTGTTTGAAAATGATTTAGAACAATCTAAGGCGGAACAAAGCTTCTTTTTTTCTTTCTATTTAACAACTTTATTATTACTATTATTGTTCTAACAATTAATGATTATTTAATATTAAGGATTCATTTTTTCTTGGTCTTTTTTCATGATTTTAAATAGACTGACACTAAAATACAATGCCAACGGTATCCACATAGGGAAATCTACAGGTAAATCCAAAAACTGTCGAGATCTACATTTCATTTGGTTAAGCTGAAATTTAATTGGTGTGTGTTTTTATTTCATTAACTCTGATTAGGCTCTCTTTATAGATATATTAATCGTCGGCAAATTTGCGGTGACATATATAAAAAGATAAAGAAAATTAGGTTTCTCTATAGGCCTATGTGAGACATGCAGAGCATTATGAGGGTTAAAAAATGTTATTAACCAGGTTAAGGTGCCAAGAAAAAGGAAAAATAGCAGAATCGTGGTGAAAACATAAAGAGAAAAGACTGACCGGATTGGACAATGACTGTTGTCCTATTATCATTGAGTGTTTATAGAAGATCCAATGTTATGATTAGTATAGAAAGAGATTGAAATAATAGTTGAATATTTTAATGGCAATGATATATATATTCGTGTGTGTATAAATCTAAATCTAAATCTAAACCTAAACTTAAATCGAAATCAAAATAGAAATCAAAACTTAAATCTAAATCTAAATCTAAATCTAAACCTAAACTTAAATCGAAATCAAAATAGAAATCAAAACTTAAATCTAAATCTAAATCTAAATCTAAACCTAAACTTAAATCGAAATCAAAATAGAAATCAAAACTTAAATCTAAATCTAAATCTAAATCTAAACCTAAACCTAAACTTAAATCGAAATCAAAATAGAAATCAAAACTTAAATCTAAATCTAAATCTAAATCTAAATCTAAAATAAGTTTATAAGCAAGACTTTAGCTACTGAATGGTACTTGCAGAGAAAATGAATAATATCTGATCAGTTTATAACAGGTCGGTATGTTACTGGCCTATAGTCTAGGTGCTCTTACTGATGCACAAAATCCTCTTATTGTATGATGTTGCCTTGCACGGTTCCAAGAGATCGGGGTGTCGACCTGTCACGTTTTTTAACCGTTCTAACAATTAACGCCCCTAGGTCAGAGCTGCGGGTAGAAGCAGGATGCTCTGGGAACCCAGGCATCAGAAGAAAGGATGATTTATGAGAACGACTTCCCGTTTCCCAGCTTTTGCCTCATTTTTAACATCCCTCCCCCCCAGCGCAGTGTCGGGGCTGAGGTCCCTGCCTACAGCCGGGCGGCACTAGGGGATTCTCCCCACGACGGGCAGCTCCTAATTCCAGGCCCAGTGCCAGGAGGCAAAGTACAAGGAGCGGGGCCGGCGGGGGGATTCCCAGGGGCCCAGGCCGGGAGCTGGTTGGACACAGAACCCTACAAGGCGCGGCCAGACGGACACATGGATGGGGGCTGGGCAGACACAGAACCCTACAGGGCGCGGACGGAAGGACACACGGACGGGGGCTGGGCAGACACAGACCCTCACAAGGTGCGGACGGAAGGACACACGGACGGGGGCTGGGCAGACACAGAACCCCATAGGGTGTGGCTGGACAGACACACGGACGGGGGCTGGGCCGTGTCTGGATGTGGGGTGCCAGGCTGGGGGGCTGGCAGGCCTGGTGCTGCGGGGAGAGCACCGTGCAGGGGGAGGGCTCAGGGCTGTTGTTGCCAATAGCCCCAGAGGGAAGGCAGCCGACCGCATCTCCTCCTGCCTCCGGCCTGTTGTTGTGTCAGGCCCAGCTGTGCTCAGGGCACCATCCCGTCCCCCACCCCTTGCCTCTCATAGCGGGTGCTGGTTCAGAGAGAGGCACAGATGTTGCTTCTCCCATGGATAATTATTTACACCGGGTTGGGTAATAAACAAAAGGCTTTTTATTAAGTGTACAAAGTAGGATGTATGTGGTGGCAGGTGAGAACAGGCAGAGCAAAGTCTGTTGCTAAGTGAAACTAAACAAAAGTCACCAGCTCATCCTAATCCAGTAAGAAAACTTTTTCATGCCAATTCCACCCCCCTACACCTTTGGATCTCCGTGGCCCCAGGCATGAGTTCCTTGTACTTGGTTCAAACATTCCTCCCCTAGAAAGTCACCACACAAGATCCAAATTGTGGTCCAGAAGCAGATGGACCTGACCACATGTCTGTCTACAAGCAACCCCGGTTCGGGCTCACCGGACAAACAAAACTGTTCACAAGTTGTTGACTTGATCACCGAGCCATTAAGTTTCCAGAGCACCAGTGATAACCCTCGTTAACACATTTTGAGCTATAAACATCGTCACGGACCCCCATCACTAATGACATTTGGCTCATGGACATGAACATGCATAAGCTGAAGACACGTTATGCAAAACAGGGCATGTAACGTATCCATTTTACAGTTACGTTCTGCTGAATGCGCATCTCCTGTTTTTGTGCACGTGTCATTCTTCTTTGTGCTGTTAGAAAGATGAAGCATGGGTCTGTGTATATCTCTAAGGGTGTATCGTTATTTCGGAATAGCAGCCGTTATTCCGAAATAACGATGGGTGCATCCACACAGCCATTCCATTACTTTGAAAAAAATTTTGAAATAATGGATGGCTTATTCCAACCACAGTATAGAGGAATAACGCCTCTTCCGAAATAGCTATTTCAGAATAGCAGTCGTGTGGACGCTCCGATGTTGCTATTTTGAAATAGCTCCTCTCCCAGGGTCATTCAAAGTAAATACTCCCCATTGTTTCCTGGGGCTCTAAATCGAGGTAACACGTTCACATTAGGGGAGTCTGCCTCAGACTCATGTTGAGACTTCTCTGTAGCGTAGACTCGCTATTTCGAAATAAGTTATTTCAGAGAATTCCTTCCAGAATAGTTTATTCTGAAATAGCGTGCAGTGTAGACGTACCCTAATGTGGAATCTCCTTCTCTGGAGATATTCAAGAGCAGGTTGGATAGACATCTAGCCGGGATGGTCTAGACCAGGGGTGGTCAACCCATTCTGGGCAAAGAGCCAAGATAGCAGTGGATCCAGTTGAAGAGCCAGGGCAAAGTTGTCAACAACAACAACAACAAAAAAGCTCCGCCCCTTTAAGAAAACACATTTAAATGGGTTTTGGGTCTTTTTGGCCAATGTCATCTTTAATTCTCATCTTTCACGGCCACGCCAGATGGCTCCCCAGTCCAGGTCAGCACAGGGAGCCAGGAGGAGAGGGCCATTTTTGGCGGTGTGGGGGTGGATTACGAGCCATGGGGGGGGAGGAGCTTCACAAGCCACATCTGGGCTGGGGGGAAGAGTCGCATGACTCGGGTTGGCTACGGCTGGTCTAGATGATGCTAGATCCTGCTATGAGGGCAGGGGACTGGTCTTAAGTTGCAGTGCGGGAGGTCTAGATTGGATATGAAGATACACTATTTCCCAAGGCGGGTGGAGAAGCACTGGGATGGGTTCTCTAGGAAGGGGGTGGAATCTCCATCCCTAGAGGTATTTAAGTCCTGGCTTGACCAAGCCCTGGCTGGGATGATTGAGTTGAGTTTGGTCCTGCTTTGGGTTGGACTGGACGACTCCTGAGGTCTCTTCCAGCCCTGGGATTCTATGATTCTATGATGTGCAAAAGAAGGCCATTAGTCATACTTGTGGTACTTAATGACTCTGTAATTAAGCCAACAATCTGTGAATGGCCATGTTTGTCCTATAACCTCAAGCTGTGGTTGGTCCTAGAAAGAAGTGGGACCATGCCGCCTTGAACTGGACTCCATCTTGAACCTGGTATTTTTCCATAGGAATGGGCATTATCGAACAAAGGATTCCCAGCATGGGGGAAAGTCTACTGAAGCCACGGGAAGCCCTCACCCCTGTATTTTCAGCTGGTCTTTGAAACTGCGCATCCCCCTGCAGCGAGGACACACGGACTTTGGAGAAGCTGTAATGCTGGGCCGGAGGGAGGATGAACTCAGACGTGTAGCTTTTCCCCTGAGACAAGAGCAGCTGTTTGAGGTAAGAATTTGCATGTAACAAGTTTCGTAGTGGATTAGGCATCTCGCCGGCCTGTTTTTGTTCGTTTTAACTGAGTGACCCTCTGCGATCTGACTGTTCTCACTGGTGGCCACTGAAATCCCCCTTTTTTGGACTTCACAAAAACACCTTTGTTTATGATCGAGCCCGGTGTTATTGTTACCCATGTATTTGTGTGGAGAAGGGGGGCGCCCACTGTGCATCTCTCTCTTCACTGATGAAATGGGTGGAACATCTTATGAACTTACTACTCCGAAAGTCGGATCAATTTGGGAGGTTGGTCCCTTTTAGGGGTTGGGTTCCTGGGTACTGAGCCCTCCCAGAGCTGAGTTGGGTCAGTGTCTGGGTTGCTTTGTAGGGGGCAGTCACCCCAACTCTGTGCCTTGTCTGGGGGAGACCAGAAGATCTGGCCTATCAGGACAGGGTGGTGGGGACGGAAGGGGGGCATGAGTGGTATAATCAACATACCAGGGGGGGTTCTGGGATTCACCCCATCACAAACAGACCCACACGTCCTATTTCTAACCTCCATAGAAGAATGCTATGGCACAAAAAAAAGGATCTACAATTTCAGCAGATGATACGTTTGAAATTGACACGTTGCATGACCTGGTTTGCATAAACCGTCTTTGAGTGATGCATATTCATAACCCAATTTGCATAAAGCATGGGGAGGTGACACGTGGCTCTAAGCCTGCCCCACAAGGTAACCCTGGCTGATGGGATGGAGTTACGGGGTGGAAGGAAGGAGGGTGGCAGATTTCAGTGTGTCCTGGCTGGGGTGGTCCCAACACAGATCTGCTCCTGCCCCCCAGCTGGGTCCTCTCTGGCTGGGCTGGGACTAGAGGGGGCAGAGTGTGGGGCAGAGAAGGTGGGGAGCAAACCTGCAGCTCAGTGCTAGAGGTATCGGTGAAGGGGTCAGTGCAGAGATTGGGGAGATATAAGGGGGATCCCCAGGAGGGGGGGTCAGGATCTTGGTGCCATGGGGGGCTGTGGTACCCCTCTGTGTGGGGCACGGAAATAGCTATGTGGACAGTGAGGCATGAAGAGGACAGGGAAGGGGAAACAGGTCACAGAGAGAGATGGGAGGGCCCAGAGACCTACCCTGCTCTAACCACTAGTCCTCACTCATCTCTCAATGCTTGAGGATGGAACCCAGGAGTCTTTGCTCCCTGGAAACCCTTCTCTAACCACTAGCCCCTACTCCCCTCCCAGAGCTGAGCACAGAACCCCAGAGTCCTGATCCCTCCAGCTCTCACCGCTAACCCTCGCTGCCCACACACAGGCAGCAAAGGAGCCCAGATGTACAGAACCCAACCCATGCAGAGAAATGACAACTCACATCCCTCCTCCCTCACTGCCCCTCCTCTTAGAAATCCCCCAAACCAAACCCCAGGGGCAAACCCTGCCCTGGACACACGGGGAGAGCTGGGGCCATTCCCTCCCCCTGGGTTCAGGCTCTCTGCAAACTCAGGGGCATGTCCCAGAAACCAGCCCCCTCCTCTGTCTGCCCCCCCCCCGCCTCAGCCAGGGGGCAAGAAACCTGCTTGGAAATCAGCCAAAGGCTGCCCCAGGGACATGTCCCCATGGTCTGTGGTCTTCAGAACATGAGTGAGGCCTGGCTGGATGGCTGGACCCGTCCTTTGGACTCTCATGGACACCATCAGAGGTCCTGGGGAAGCAGGAATTCTCCACCCATGGCCCTAGAGAGGCCAATGAAGGATCTCGCAGCATCTCAGCCCTGGGGCAGGCTGGCTCTGCCCCTTCCACACACACCTCAGCTCACAATCTGGGCCTAGCTCATCCTACACTATGTCCACTCTGGTGGGATGGTCCCGAGCCAGGGGAGAAGGTCACATCCAGTGGCTGGGAGTTCCAAGGGAACCTCTGGGAGTCGGGACCCCAAGGCCACTGAAATTCAAAGGGGGTTGGGCCATTCCGTCCCTACAAGCTCCAGCCCCATGGAGACCCCACAGACAAGGTGCAATGTGCTCCCAAACCAGGGGGAAGAAGGGAGATGCATGGTGCATTGAGTTGAGATATCCCAGGGGATCTGGGCACAAGGTTGCCATGGGAATATGGCATGGGCCACAGAGAGGGATGTGGCTATTCCTGGCAAAGGAGACGACCCCCATTCTGAGAGACCATCTGGGTCCTGCGTAGGGCCTGCAGTCACCCTGGTATCTCAACCAGTCCCACCTCCGCCTTCCGGCCCCTTCTCGGTTTCCGTTCCCGGAAGAACACAAGGTCTATTTGAGGAGCCGGGGCGTCCCCTCGGCCCTGCTCCGGAGACGCAGGTGTCCGGCGGGAAGTCCCTGCGCCTCAGAACAGCACCAAGAGGGGCAGAAAATCAAACAAGGGCTGAGGGAGGAGAGGAGAAAAACACCCTGAGTTATAAACACCAGGTGGCCTTGGGCTGCTTGGTCGTTCAGCCGAGAGAGCCGACCTTGGGGCTGGTGATACAACCGTGTGATGAGGGTGGGGTGGTTGGCTTAGATGGATCAACTCCATGGTTTTGTCCATGGCCATGGGTTGCTGTGGGCCACCATGCCCCTTTCCTGCCCGTACACTCTGATGCCCCTGGAATGGGATTGGTTTCCAGAACATGGAAAGGGAGAGGGCAGAGAGGAGGGACGTGACCCTCACAGTCTCCATGAGCTGGGAGCGTGCTACTGCAGAGTGACCCCTGGGGGCAGCCGCACCCCCCAAGGGAGTGGGCAGCTGGGGATGGGCCCCACCCTCTTCCTGGCCAGCCCACCCTGGGGATGGGCCCCACCCTCTTCCTGGCCAGCCCACCAGGTAAGCAGCCCCAGCACTCGACGGGGAGGGGAGAAGCTACATCAGCCCCACCACTGTGCCCCCCTGAAAGCACCACTGGAGCCAAACAATGCACCCCTAGCCCCTCCCACAGGAACCACAGCCTGGCCCCTCCCCTCTCCCCCACACCGCCTGTATGGCATGAGCCTGGGGGGCGTGGGTGGAAGGCCTTCAAAGGCCTGCTTCCCACCAACTCCCCCACTCCTAGACACTGCCCTCCCATCCTGGCACCACCCCCCACAGATCCAGGGACAGCTGGATAGAGGCCTGCGAGGTCCCCACCCCCCACACACACACCTGGTCTTGGCCTGTACCTAAGCAACTTACCCCATGTAAGTCTTCTAGTCTATTGTATATTTGAGAGAGTTTGTCTGTTTGTTCAAGAACTTTTCCTGTAGCATCATAGACTCCCAGGGTTGGCAGAGACCTCAGGAGTCACCAAGTCCAGCCCCCTGCCCAAAGCAGGACCAACCCAACTCAACCATCCCAGCCAGGGCTTGGTCAAGCCAGGACTGAAACGCCTCTAGGGATGGAGATTCCTCCCCTGCCCTAGGGAACCCATCCCAGGGCTTCCCCACCGGCCTAGGGAAATCGTTTTTCCGAATATCGAACCTAGACCTCCCCCACTGCAACTTGAGCCCATTGCTCCTTGTTCTGCCATCTGCCCCCACTGAGAACAGCCTCTCTCCAGCCTCTTTGGAACCCCCCTTCTGGGAGTTGAAGGCTGCTCTCAAATCTCCCCTCGCTCTTCGCTTCTGCAGACTGAACAAGCCCAAATCCCTCAGCCTCTCCTCGTAGGTCCTGTGCTCCAGCCCCCGAATGATTTTGATCACCCTCCACTGGATCCTCTCCAATGTGTCCACATCCTTTCTATAGTGGGGGCGGGGAGGGGGGCAGAGATGGACATAATACTCTAGATGTGGCCTCACTAGAGCCCAATAAAGGAGAATAATCACTTCTCTGGATCTGCTGGCCATGCTCCTCCGAATGCAACCTAATATGTCGTTAGCTTTCTTGGCTACAAGGGCGCCCTGTTGACTCATCTCCAGCTTCTCATCCACTGGAATCCCCAGGGCCTTTTCTGCAGAACTACTATTTAGACAGTCGGTCCCCAGCTTGTAACTATGCTTGGGATTCTTCCGTCCCAAGATGCAGGACAATGTAGCACTTTAAAGACTAACAAGATGGTTTATTAGATGATGAGCTTTCGTGGGCCAGACCCACTTCCTCAGATCAAATAGTGGAAGAAAATAGTCACAGCCATATATACCAAAGGATACAATTAAAAAAAATGAACACATATGAAAAGGACAAATCACATTGCAGAACAGGAGGGGGATGCGGGGGGGTGGGAAGGGGGAGGAAGGAAGGTAAGTGTCTGTGAATTGCTGATATTAAAGGTAGGGAGAGTGGGATGTTTGTGAGTTAATGGTATTACAGGTGATAATTGGGGAAACTTAAAATTCGACACTTACCAACAAGGACTTAACAAGTCTTTGAACTTTCTCACCCATTACCAAGACAGTTTCCCCAATTATCACCTGTAATACCATTAACTCACAAACATCCCACTCTCCCTACCTTTAATATCAGCAATTCACAGACACTTACCTTCCTTCCTCCCCCTTCCCACCCCCCCGCATACCCCTTCTGTTCTGCAATGTGATTTGTCCTTTTCATATTTGTTCATTTTTTTAAATTGTATCCTTTGGTATATATGGTTGTGACTACTTTCTTCCACTATTTGATCTGAGGAAGTGGGTCTGGCCCACGAAAGCTCATCATCTAATAAACCATCTTGTTAGTCTTTAAAGTGCTACATTGTCCTGCATTTTGCTTCAACTACCCCAGACTAACACGGCTACATTTCTATCACTATTCCGTCCCAAGGGCAGGACTCTACACTTGTCCTTGTTGAAGCTCATCTGATTTCTTTTGGCCCAATCCTGTAATCTGTCTAGATCACTCTGGACCCTCTCCCTGCTCTCCAGTGTATCTACCTCTCCCCCTAGCTTAGTGTCATCTGCAAACATTCTTTTTTTTTCATCCTCCTACAAGTAATAAGTAGCAAATGAAACTAAAGCGAGGCACCGTGATGGTTTTTGCAATCTAACATTTTTTTTCCCCAGACTATTTGAAAACGGCTGCAGTCTCGGTGGTCCGCTTCATGATCTGTCCAAATATCGTTTGTACCACGAGCTCATTATCGGAATGTGCTTTGGATAGGAGTGTTTTATTAAAAAAACCCAAAAACGAATAACTTTTCCTCGTTCCATCTGACTGGTGTTCTCGGAGCATCGTTTGAGAACTTCCGGCCGCGCTGAGAGATTGTATTTGCATTAAGCCGACACGAAAATGTGCAAAAATAAAATCTGTAGCTGACGCACGAATGGAAAAACAAAGGTTTACTTCCTCTGAAGAAATGTATTCAGTTTGAAAAAACAATCAATATTCAGCTAGCTTGCTCGCTACACTTTTTGACAAAATCGTCCATTCACTCATCGTAAGTCCGATTTTGTACAGAGGCACCTTCAATTGTCAATAGCGCTGAAATTGACAAATGTTCCACCCTCCCCCACAGTCTTCTCTGCAGAGGGACGGCCTCCTCCCCCCCAGAGTGGCCATCTCTTCATGGGGAGGGAGGGGGGGGTTGGTGGATCCAGTGTTGGACTGCCCAGCCCTGGGGGACCCACGTTGTTGGGGGCCCCCAGGTGCTAGGGCGCAGTATGTTTCATTGTAAATCTGCCCCTGCCCAAGCTGCTGCAGTGAGAGAGGGCTAGGGTGGTCCTTTCTCTCTGCAGTGGCCTGCACCCTGAACCCTTCCTCTCCAGCCCTGCCCCAGAGCGGTGATTGACATGAAGCACGAACCTTTTCATTTCATTTTCCAAACAACAAAGATGAATTGAGTTAAGAGGAAGGCTGGTGCCATCTCGTCATTAATAAGTGCTTATAGAAACATGCCACATTCGATAGAAATTGAAATTGGAGAGGGTCCAGAGAAGAGCAACGAGAATGATGAAAGGTCTGGAGAACATGCCCTATGAAGGAAGGCTGAAAGAATTGGGGTTGTTTAGTTTAGAAAAGAGAAGATTGAGGGGGGACATGATAGCAGTTTTCAAGTATCCAAAAGGGTGTCGTAAGGAGGAGGGAGAAAACTTGTTCATCTTGGCCTTTGAGGATAGAACAAGAAGCAATGGGCTTAAACTGCAGCAAGGGAGGTTTAGGTTGGACATTAGGAAAAACTTCCTAACTACCAAGGTGGTTAAACACTGGAATAAATTGCCCAGGGAGATAGTGAAATCTCCATCTCTGGAGATATTTCAGAGTAGGTTAGATAAATGTCTATCAGGGATGGTCTAGACAGTATTTGGTCCTGCCTTGAGGGCAGGGGACTGGACTCGATGACCTCTCGAGGTCCCTTCCAGTCCTAGTAATCTATGATTCTATCTATGATTCTACAATAGCTTTCTTAACTTAAACCATGGTATAACTTAAACCATTGCTCTGAATTAACGCATCCAAGCCGGAGAAACTGATCACTTCCTGGTCGCTCCTCATGGGTGCTGGAAACCAAATGAAATGTTCATTGTCTGCTAACACGATTGCTTCTTGCAAACACTTGGAAGCAGAATGAAGCCTCATCAGACTGCATCGTGCACACGTTGGTTGCTTAAAAGAAATGTCCACAAACCCTCTGAAATAACATCAGATGGAGTTGGAAACAGGCCAGCCATGCTAATGAACGTTTATCAGGAACTAGACCTACATTTGTAAATGCGATTGTAATCAAAACCGGATTGCAGAGGGTTATTATGTAGAACTATCGTTCACTTATCAGGGATGATCTAGCCCCATGGCAGTGGAGGGAGGGGAGAGGAGGCAGGGAGAAGGACCAAGCTTCAGGGTTTCCTACAGGCCAGATTAACTTTTGGGGGGTCCCCGGATTAGTAGATTTTCTGAGCTCCTCCCCAGGCTCTGAAGTGAAAGCAAAATGAGGGGTTCAGTGTGCAGGAGGGGGCTACCAGGGAGTGGGATAGGGATCTGCAGCATCTGTGATTTTCTAGATCTCTAGAAACATATGCCTTAGTCATTTCTTTTCCCAGCTGAGAAGTCCCAGTCTTGTTCATCTCGCCTCCCATGGAGGCTATTCCTTACTTCTACTCATCCCTGTTGCCCTTTCTGTACCTTTTCCAAATCCAAGAGATCTTTTTGCAGCTGGTGTCATAATCAGGTGGACTGACCAGCAACCTGGGGACTAAAGGTTAACTGTGTCTCCCATCTCTAGCCAGGTATCTGGTCATCCAGGAACAATGCAGGTGAGGATTTCAAACTGGGAGAAAGTTTGTCTGAGTCAGAGCAGTTTCTTCCAGGTAACAGGGAGGGAAGGCTGAAGGAATTGGGTTTGTTTAGTTTAGAAAAGAAAAGATTGAGGGGGGACATGATAGCGGTTTTCAAGTATCCAAAAGGGTGTCGTAAGGAGGAGGGAGAAAACTTGTTCATCTTGGCCTTTGAGGAGAGAACAAGAAGCAATGGGCTTAAACTGCAGCAAGGGAGGTTTAGATTGGACATTAGGAAAAACTTCCTAACTGCCAAGGTGGTCAATCACTGGAATAAATTGCCCAGGGAGGTTGTGAAATCTCCATCTCTGGAGATATTTCAGAGTAGGTTAGATAAATGTCTATCAGGGATGGTCTAGACAGTATTTGGCCTTTTCTCTCTTCAAGAAAAGTCTGCTGACAAGGTGTAAGGTGTAAGTAGGTCAAAGTTTAGCTAGTCCGTCAGGTTTTAGTGTTTTCTGGTTTGGGAATTTGGAACTGAGGTCTGTGCTGTTAAAAATGTTTTTTCTTTCTTTAAAAATGTTTTTTTTCCCCTTTCTTTTGTAACTAAGTTTAAGTGAAGGCTTTTCCCTGGAGTATCTAAATCAATTGGTGGCTCTTTTTCATCTAGCCTCTTAACTATGCTTGCAACTATAGCTTTGTTTTGATCATAAAAGGTTTCTTTTTCTAATTAGCCGGTATTGGTGGATTTCTGTGTCCTGGAAGGTCTGTCTGTCTGACTGACTGAAGAGTTAGCTATCACAGACTACAGCTCGTTTTTCTCTTTTCTCTTTTTCAAGCTCTTTTGGGGGTTAGGTTCAAATGTCCAACCTTGTTTGCGGGTTCAAAAGCACTTGATAGTGACAGCGAATTTCCTAAAGTCTGGGTATTAGGATTTCGGGGGGACGTTTTTTGTGCCAAAGCCTGTAGATATAAGGTTTTGGGGTGCTTTTGTGGGCCCCCACTTCTCCATTTGTCATGCCAGTGTGGGGAACAGCCTTAACAGATGGGGTGACCAGATCTACATACAGTATTCAAGATGTGGACATACCAGGATTTTATATAGAGACACTATGGGTATGTCTACACTGCCACCCTAGTTTGAACTAGGGTGGTTAATGTAGCCATTCGAAGTTGCAAATGAAGCCCGGGATTAAAATATCCCGGGTTTCATTTGCATCTTGCCGGGCGCCGCCATTTTTAAATCCCCCTTAGTGCGGATTCCATGCCCGCGGCTACATGCGGCACGGAGTAGGTAGTTCGAATTAGGATCTCTAATTTGAACTACCGTTACTCCTCGTGTGCATAGTTGGGATTGCACTTTTGCATGTGGAATACTTTGCACTTAATCACCACTGAATTCCAGTGTTGTGAGATCCCTTTGTAACTCTTTGCAGTCAGCTTTGGACTTAACTATTTTGAGTAATTTTGCAATATCTGCAAATTTGGCCACCTCCCCGTTTACCAAGAACTTTTAAAAGTTTAAAAAGGAAAAACTTAAAAAAACCCACAAATAGTCTAATACAGGCATGTCCAAAGTCCGGCCCGCGGGCCAATTGCGGCCCGTGTTCCGGTTTAATACGGCCCCCCAGGTAATTTGCCAATATCTATCTTTTATGGTCCCCAACGAATCCATATGTATTGAGATGAATACATTGTAAAATCTCAGTTAATGTCAGTTGGTCTAAATCAGTTATAAATATATTTGGACACAACATGTATACTTGGTGTTATGTTCCTGTTCATATTTTTTGAACTTAAAAGTTGACAGACAACCTTTATTACCAATAATATGTAATGTACTTTACAATGTTCCTGACATATATTTCAGCTTCCTGGATTTTTTTTTCATCTGGCCTTCAGATATGAAAGGCAGAGTGATTTAACACCTGTTTAGATTTGTCATCAATGTAACGAAATGAAAAGTATGCCGTTTGCAATAAACTTTGCATAAAATAGTTAATTTGCATTTAATTGTAATGGTTCAAAGAATATCAGGCAAAATGGTCGGCCCTCACGCATGTTCACTTCATCAAATCTGGCCCTCTTTGAAAAAAGTTTGGACACCCCTGGTCTAATACAATGGTGGCCAACCTATTTAACAAAGAGAGCCGAAACAGCAGTGGAAAAAATGTGAAGAATTGTTGAGGGGGGGAAAAAAAAAGGAGGCTGCAGCTTTAAAAAACAAGCTTAGGCTTTTTGGCCATATCAGGCTCCTGTCGATGGCCGCCCACTTGGGTGCCATTTTGAATCACCGGCCTGGTGAGTACAGGGAAATCGGGGGCGAGGGCCGTTGGACGGGGGCTCAAGAGCCGCACTTTTGGGGGAAAAGGGCCGGCTGCATGTGGTCTAGTCGCACCTTAAAGTCTAACCAAACATGTTAAACGTTTAACGATACTGGTCAAAATGCAAATCGCAGTAGCACAACACTCCTTGCTACACCTTTTCCCCTTCCCTAGCTTTTAAGTACCTGGCAATGTTTTCATGATGATCGAAGGATCCCTTCATTGTTCGAATGCCCAGTCTTCTGTTATTCTTAATCACCTGCCTCCCTCTTTTATAACAAATTCCCTGCTGCAAAGACAAAGCTGCAAGCGCTCAGACTCTATTGCAGCTAAGTGCTGCTTTTGAAGCCAGGCCATCCAGCTTTAAGCAAACCCCAAGTATGAAATCCAGGGGTTCAGATTTTGTGTCTCCCCACCCTTACCTGGCCCCCATGTTCATGTGGCTTTGTTTTAGCACATCAGAGTGCTCAAATGCACAATCAGAATGCACGTGTCAGTGGGGTGAGAAAAGTCTCATAGACTCATAGACTTTAAGGTCAGAAGGGACCCTTATGATCATCTAGTCTGACCCCCTGCACAGTGCAGGCCACAGAATCTCACCCACCCCTCCCAGAATAATCCTCTCACCTGTATCTCAGGCCGTGTCCAGACTCAGGGTTTTTTTCGGGAAAAGTAGCCTTTTCCCGAAAAAACGTCCCCTGCGTCCAGACTCAAGCCGTGTTCTTTCGAAATTATTTCGAAAGAACGCGGCTTTTCTTTCGATGGCGGTAAACCTCGTTTCACGAGGAAGAACGCCTTCTTTCGAAAGTTCCTCTTTCGAAAGAAGGCGTTCTTCAATGTAAAGAGGCCGTCTTCGAAAGAGAGCATCCAGATTTGCTGGGTGCTCTCTTTCGAAAAAGCAGATTTCTCTTTCGAAAGATCCGCCTGCAGTCTAGACGCGATCTTTCGAAAGAGGCTCTTTCGAAAGAAGCCTGCAGTCTAGACATAGCCTCAGATATTGAAGCCTTCAGATACTTTGAAGGCCCCAAGATGCAGAGAATCCTCCAGCTGTGATCTGTGCCCCATGCTACAGAGGAAGGCGAAAAACCTCCAGGGCCTCTGTCAATCTACCCCGGAGGAAAATTCCTTCCCGACCCCAAATATGGCGATTAGCTAAACCCTGAGCATGTGGACCAGACTCATCAGCCAGACACCCAGAAAGTTCTCTATAGTAACTCCTATCATCCCTCGTGAGCAACTAAGTGCGTCCAGAAAGGGTAGTGGAGTAAAAATTACAATATTTTCAAAAAAAAAACCAACCCTACTTGAGTAAAAGTCAAAGTATCACAAAAATAAATGGCTTGAGTAAAGCACAAATATCCCCAAACTTGAGTCGTGTCATGAAGTATTTCTACTTAGTTACTTTCCACCTCTGCCCACGGGCGGGATTCTTTGAACATGGCGAGGCATCTCCCAAGCAGGGTGTGCACTGAAAGACACAAGCGGACGGGCTGGCTGGAACAGACGGGTACAGGGTGTCGGCGTTTCTAGCCCCAGGGAGGAAGTGCCAGGAGCACTGGAGCATTGTGGGAAGTGCTTTGTTTCCATGCCCGTCAGTGTGAAAGAAGCTATTTGCCTATATTTGCCTATAGATTTGCATGTATAATATAGGCGTGCGCAGCACATTCCAGTAGGGTGTGCACCCAAAGAATTTTTTTAAATGTACTCTTTGACTCCCATTAGCCACATCCCTGACCCCTGTTAACCATGCCCCTGACCCCCATTAGCCACACCCCCTGACTCCCATTAGCCACACCCCCTGACTCCCATTAGCCACGTCTCTGGAGGTAACACTCTTGGGACAAGATGGACACATCACCAGAAGTAAAAGGTGTCATGTGACCCCCCTCTAAGGACTTTTCCCATCAAACTCTCCTCATGCAACTATCCTGCAATTGCATTAACCCAACGTGTGTGACATTAACGGGGGGGGCGGAGAGCTGGGGGAAGTGTTCCCTTGAAGAGTTTCCTCCCGTGAGCAGAGTGAATTTTGTGTTGTGCACCAGTACCGAGTTCACGGGGCTTGTTTGGGTGTGCCACTGTGACACCCAAGTTATTAATACATTTCTTATAAACCTCTTCTTTTTCCCTCTGCTGCCATGTCTCCTCCCCTTGCTCCATCAGCTCCCCTGGTGCCTGCTGCCCCCCAACCCCTCACCCTCGTCTGCTGTCCTGACTCCTGCCCTTCTCACTGCCCTCAGCCCTGCTGCAACCTGCCCCCCTCCACCAGCCCTTCTCTCCCCCCTGTGCCCACTCCTCCACTACCCCACTCTGATCACGTGAGCTACCCCTCCTCATCCCCTCTCCTAACACCTGCCCTGTGTCTCTCCTCTAGTGCTGGTCCCTCCCCTGCAGGTGTCTGCCCTTCTGCTTCACCCCCAGAATTCCCTGGCACCTGCACCTTCCCTTATCCCTGCACCCTCCTGGTGCCTCCCCCTTCCCTCACTGCCTCTGCCCCCTTTTTCCCTGATACCCACCCCCTCAGCACTCTCTGCCCCCATTCCCCTCATGCTCCTCTGCCCTCACACATGACTTGCTCCATCCCTGCCTTCCTCATGCCCACCCCTTCTTTCAAGCCTTCTTCCAGCACCTCCTCCTCCCCCTCTAGCTTCCAATGCCCCTCCCCTCCCCTCTCTCCTCTCCCAGCACCACCCTGCCCCCTCCACCCTCCCACTGACACCTCCCCTCCTGCTCTTTTACTCTTTGTCTCCAGTTGGCCCCCTGGCATTTGTCTCTCCTGCACCCCAACCCTTGGTGCCTTCCCCTTTCTTCTCCTGACCTGGCCCCCTCCCCTCAGCACAAGCCCCCTCCCCCTATTTCCCCCCTCCCCCACCCCTTCCTGGCTTCTGCCTTCCAGTTGCAGGGCGGCCGGAGCCTTTTTGAATCCGGCGGTCGCCAGCCGTGACGTCACAATGCCACGTCACACCAGTGTCTTGGCATCTGCCAGCATCCCGCCCTCTGGCTCGGGCCCCACCGCCTCGCACCAGAGCTGCATGCAGGCAGCCCGGTGGTGAGAATCGCCGCACTTCCCCCTCCCCGGTGGCGCTCTGCTCCTCCACCGGCCAGCGGATCGGATGGGGCCGCGCCACCCGTCGTGCAGGCTTCGGCCAGCCCGTCACAATGGCCCACTGGGCCAGTCCGCCTCTGCATTAGGGTGTGCCTGGGCATGCCTATCATGTATATGCAGCCATACTTAAATTGTGGCCTTCGGCATGTGCTGTGAGTATCAGTGTGATCCCGGGGGCTTCCAAAGTCGAGTTGCCCTGATCTAGATAATGCTTGATCCTGCCGTGAGGGCAGGGGACTGGACTCGATGACCTCTCGAGGTCCCTTCCAGTCCTAGTGCTCTAGGATTCTATATTTCTATGACTGTACAGTCATGATTCTTAACAGATACCTGCAATAGGAATTATTAGGAAAGGGATAGAAAATAAGACCCAGAATATCTTACTGCCCCTGTATAAAACTATGGTACGTCCACATCTTGAATACTGTGTACAGATGTGGTCTCCTCACCTCAAAAAAGATATTTTGGCCTTGGAAAGGGTTCAGAAATGGGCAACTAAAATGATTAGGGGGTTGGAACGGGTCCCATATGAGGAGAGGTTAAAACGACTGGGACTTTTCAGTTTAGAAAAGAGGAGACTGAGGTCTATAAAATCATGAGTGGTGTGGAGAGGATCGATAAAGAAAAGTTATTTATTAGTTCCCTAAACAGAAGAACTAGAGGACACCAAATGAAATTAATGGGTAGCAGGTTTAAAACGAATAAAAGAAAGTTCTTCTTCACACAGCGTGTAGTCAACCTGTGGAACTCCTTGCCAGAGGAGGCTGTGAAGTCTAGGACTATAACAGAGTTTAAAGAGAAGCTAGATAATTTCATGGAGGTTAGGTCCATAAAAGGCTATTAGCCAGGGGATAAAATGGTGTCCTTGGCCTCTGTTTGTCAGAGGCTGGAGAAAGATGGCAGGAGACAAATCGCTTGATCATTGTCTTCGGTCCACCCTCTCTGGGGCACCTGGTTCTGGCCACTGTCGGCAGACAGGATACTGGGCTAGAAGGACCTTTGGTCTGACCCAGTACGGCCATTCTTATGTTCTTATGTTCTTAATACATTGACATTTCATTAGATTGTTTCATACATACATACATTAGGACTTATTTATTTAAAAGCTCTCATTTTTTATGGCGAAAGTCACTTGAAGCATCAGTAACAATTTTGCTGTGATTGGCGCTGCGTACAAACATCTAAACTCATTATACGTAGCTCTGCATGAAAAGAAAGCCCCAAACGAAACCAACAGGGATAGGCTGAAAACTAAGAAAAAGTGACATGGGGTTTCCGTGAATAGTATTAATCCGAGAACATTTAAAAGTCAGTGTGCCTTCAGATTCCACAATATACAATGAAGAGGTTAGAGAGGTTGAAAGGAAAAAATCATCAGAGAGGGAGAGAGATGTGTGAACTAGATAGCTACGTAAGTGCAGATGGAAGAGTTAGATGATAGCACAGAGAAGGATGAACAAATCTGTATTTCCCAGGCGTAAGGCCAGACCCTCTGCTTCGGAGCAGATGTGAGTTTTTTCTCAGTAGTTCATTGCCCTCTTGTGGCGGTCTGGGGAGCTCCCAACCACGACTCTTCTTTTTCCTTCTGTCTGAACCAAACCAGCCCCTTCCGCGGTTTGGAATGTGGATTTATGCTGGACTTTTCCCTGGCCTCAAACTTCAGGCCTCAGAGTGGTTAGAAGACCAAGGAGACATTTCGGAGTCCATCTGAAAAAAAATCAGCTCCTGACTCTTAACAAGTACTCCATAAATCCTCCAGGTCATCTTTGTGGATACTACAGAGCAGTAGCGTCGAGGAGTCCTGTGGCACCTTAGGCCGTGTCCAGACTCAGGGGTTTTTTCAGGAAAAGTAGCCTTTTCCCGAAAAAACTTCCCCTGCGTCCAGACTCAAGCCGCGTTCTTTCGAAATTATTTCGAAAGAACGCGGCTTTTCTTTCGATGGCGGTAAACCTCGTTTCACGAGGAAGAACGCCTTCCTTCGAAAGTTCCTCTTTCGAAGGAAGGCGTTCTTCAATGTAAAGAGGCCGTCTTCGAAAGAGAGCATCCAGACTCGCTGGGTGCTCTCTTTCGAAAAAGCGGATTTCTCTTTCGAAAGATCCGCCTGCAGTCTAGACGCGATCTTTCGAAAGAGGCTCTTTCGAAAGATGCTTTCGAAAGAGCCTCTTTCGAAAGAAGCCTGCAGTCTAGACATAGCCTTATAGACTAACCGAAGTGTAGGAGCATAAGCTTTTGTGGGCAAAGACCCACTTCGTCAGATGCATGGAGTGGAAATTTCCAGAGGCAGGAATAAATATGCAGGCCAGGATCAGGTTGGAGATGACGAGGTGGATCCAATCAGGGAGGATGAGGCCCACTTCTAGCAGCTGATCTGGAGGTGTGAATTCCAAGAGAGCAGAAGCTGCTTTTGTAGTTAGCAAGCCATTCACAGTCTGTGTTTAATGCAGAGTTGATTGTGTCAAACTTAAAGATGAACTGTAGCTCAGCAGTTTCTCTTTGAAGTCTGGTCCTGAAGTTTTTTGGCTGCAGGATGGCTACTTTTAGATCTGCAATTGTGTGTCCAGGAAGATTGAAGTGTTCCCCTACAGGTTTTTGTATGTTGCCATTCCTAATATCAGATTTGTGTCCATTGATTCTTTTACGTAGGGACTGTCCTGTTTGGCCGATGTATATAGCAGTGGGGCATTGTTGGCACAGGATGGCATATATTACGTTGGTGGATGTGCAGGAGAATGTACCAGTGACAGTATGGCTGATCTGGTTAGGTCAGTATAGAGCAGTGTTTCTTAAACTTTTGAAGACCAAGGAACACCACGCAATATTTTTTTTATGAGGAACACCAAGGATTTTTTTGGTGAGGAAAGAAAAAAGGAGGTTTGCCTCTTTAAGGGTGGCCAGTTGCCAGGTTCTCATCTCTCCCCGTGTCTCAGACGACAACCTTCCCCCCGAAAGTGATGCCCCTTGTCCTCAGTCTCCTCATGGCTGACTTCACCTCCTTGTTCCTCAGCGTGTAGATCATGGGGTTGAGCGTGGGGGTGATGATGTTGTACAACACCGAGACCAACTTGTCCACCGGGAAGATGGAGAAAGGCCGGGCATAGATGAAGATGCAGGGCCCAAAAAACAAGGTCACCACCGTGAGGTGGGAGGCACAGGTGGAGAGCGCCTTGCGGCGCCCTTCGGGGGAGCGAATCCTCACCAAGATAGTGGCGTAGGAGGCCACCAGGACGATGAAGCAGCTGGTGGAGATGAGCCCACTGTTGGAGACCATGAGCAGCTCCACCATGTAGGTATCGGTGCAGGCCAGCTTGATCACCGGCGGGACGTCGCAGAAGAAGTTGTCCACCTGGTTGGGCCCGCAGAAGGGTAGCCGCATGGTGAGGACCGTCTGGACCAGAGAGTGGATGAACCCACCCGCCCAGGACGCCGCCACCAGCCAGCTGCAGAGGGTCCGGTTCATGATGCTGGGGTAGTGGAGGGGCTTGCAGATGGCCACATAGCGGTCGTAGGCCATGACGGTGAGCAGGAACATCTCAGCCGCCCCTATGAAGTGCAGGAAGAAGAGCTGGGCCATGCAAGCCGGGTAGGAAATGCTCCTTCTCTCCGACAGGAAGTCCAGGAGCATCTTGGGGGCGGTGACAGTGGAGTAGCACAGGTCTAGGAAGGAGAGGTTGCCCAGCAGGAAGTACATGGGCGTGCGGAGGTGGGGGTCGGAGCTGACGGTGGCCATGATGAGAGAGTTCCCCACCAACGTGGCGATGTAGACCAAGAGGAACACGGAGAACAAGGCG
Organism: Pelodiscus sinensis; assembly: GCF_049634645.1. Classification (NCBI taxonomy): domain Eukaryota; kingdom Metazoa; phylum Chordata; order Testudines; family Trionychidae; genus Pelodiscus; species Pelodiscus sinensis. Next base: position 2,655,551 of record NC_134740.1, read on the forward strand.
GCTTGGGACTGTGGGGTCGGGGAAAGAGCAGCCAAGAGGAACTCCCCCACCGGCGTCTGGTTTCTCCACAGCTGCTCCATTGGCCAGATTCAGGTCTGAGGCACCTGGTGGGGAACTTCAGGAAAAACAAAAAGATAATTCCCAAGGACTTCACTCACACCTCACTCCGATGGCCGTCCACGGGCACGGGCCAGAGTGGCTTCCTCACCCGTTATTGGAATGTTTCAATCGTCGAGGAGTCCGGCCAACCAGTGAAAGGTAAAAGAAGTTCTCGTGCTTGAGAAGCAAATTGAGAAAGTTGATGTTACTGGTGGCATGATTTTCATGAAGAAGGATTTTGCAACCATTGGTTCATTTTTTTTAATTGTATCCTTTGGTATATATGGTTGTGACTATTTTCTTCCACTATTTGATCTGAGGAAGTGGGTCTGGCCCACGAAAGCTCATCATTTAATGAACCATCTTGTTAGTCTTTAAAGTGCTACATAGTCCTGTATTTTGTTTTGGTTCTAACCTGTTTGGGAAAGACGGAATAGGTGAAAGAGACAAGAGGGATGCCACTCCACATTAAAATAATTAACTTCTTTCTTTCTTTCTTTCTTTCTTTCTTTCTTTCTTTCTTTCTTTCTTTCTTTCTTTCTTTCTTTCTTTCTTTCTTTCTTTCTTTCTTTCTTTCTTTCTTTCTTTCTTTCTTTCTTTCTTTCTTTCTTTCTTTCTTTCTTTCTTTCACTAACTAACTAACTAACTAACTAACTAACTAACTAACTAACTAAGCGAGTAAGTAACAAAGCCAGATGTGGATACGGACGAGATCCATTAGGCTGCGTCTACACGGCAAAATTATTCTGGAATAACGGTCGTTATTCCAAAATAACAATGCGAGTCTACGCAGTCATATCATTATTTCAAAATAATTTCGAAATAACAGATGGCTTGTTCCGACTTCTGTAAACCTCGTTCCATGAGGAATAATGTCTATTCCGAAATAGCTATTTTGAAATCAAGCGGATGTGGACACGCCACTGCTGCTATTTCGAAATAGCCCCTCACCGGGGCCATCCTAAGTTATCCCTCCTGTGGCTCTACATCGAGATAGCATGTCTACATTAGGGAAGCCGGCCTCTGCCTCATTTTGAGGCTTCCCTGCAGTGTAGACATGCTATTTCGAAATAATCGCGCAGTGTCGACGTACCCTTACAGAGCAACATATCAAACCAAATAACAAGAGGAATTCCTCCTTAAACACTTGCTCAGACTATGGGTCTCTAGGAAGCCAGCTATGGCTCTTCTGGAGCTCCAACTCAGCTCCCCCTTGCTCCCCCCAAAGCTGGGAGCCTTTAGGCCCCCACAAGACTCGAACGCCAGTGCCGGCTTCCTGCGGGGAGGGGCAGGGGGAGAAAGCCCCACCCAACACTGAGGAAAGCTGTGTGCAAAATTGACTGGGAGGAAAACATTCAAGCAGAAAAATGTGAATGAAAATTGGAAGTTTATGAGACCACTCCAAAATTATGATCCAAAAAGCCCACCCCGGTTTAGTGTTGATGTTAAGGCAGGAATTAAAAATAACAAAGCAATATATAAAAGGAAAAATACATAGCAATCAATCTAAATGTAGACATCATGAAATGCAGAGAATTGAAAAGGGAAGCTAAAGGCATTAGGCAAATCTCCATTGCTACCAAGGATAAGGACAATAAAAAGGTTTGCTAAGACATCCTAGCAAAAGTATCGGCTCATTACTAGATGGGGATGATGACATTGTTAGTAATAATGCAGAAAAGTAAATATTCCTGCCCTGTATTTGGAAAGATGAAGATGACGAAGTACTTTCCAACCCGTTAGCAAGCAAGGAAGATGTTACGCATCAACAAGGGATGCAGGTTTTTAAAATAATGGATAATTTGCCTGTAAGAGGGCTAAATGATTTGGCTGAAGAAAGTTAGGGTTCAATTCCTTTTTAATCCCCTCTTATGCACAGAGGAGGACTTGAACCAGCCACCTCACCGAGCCCAGATGAGTATCCAAGCCATGGAGATTACAGTGGGTAGTTCCACTCCCCCCCACATACAGCTGTTTTGGGGGGAACTAGATAGTCCCCTTTGCTCTAACCACTAGACCCTACTCCCCTTCTAGAGCTGAAGTGAACCCAGGAGTCCCAGTGGCCTTATCCTCACACTCACTGCCCCTCATTGCCCCTGAACTTGTTGAAAATTCTCCACCCAGGGTAGAGGAGGGGGAAAAATGAAATATAGATCCTGGCCTGGCTCCTGCCCACTTCATTCTCTGCCCAACAGATGCCCCTCTTGTGCCAGTCACCAGCTGTGATGTCTCTTTGACCATGAGGCGTGTCTGTGACATACATGGACCGGTCAATGACATAGGAGTTGGTTTTAAAAAGCCACGTTCCTTACCTTAAATTCTGGGGGCCGCAGACCAGGAGGACGGGGGGACAGACAGGAGAAATTCCTGTGGAAGAAGGAAAGACAGGTTGAAGACGCTTCAGATCCCTGGGGAGATATTTTTTCAGGGGTCTCATTAGAGGCTAATTTGTTAATTGTGCCATTTTTCTTGCATCCACTCCTGCCTGGAACTCTGTAAATGTCTAGAATCTACGTCGTCTAAGGGAATGGAATGACTGAAATGATTGAAATCAGATTTAGTACAGGTTGAACCTCTCTAGTTCGGCACGTTGGTCTGGCAACCTCCTTGGTCCGGCATGATGCAAGCTAGCCGGATATCCACTTATCATGGGTGTGGCCAAGTTTCCCGTTGTCCCATAAAGTTTGTTTACAGGCTCTCTGAGTTCTGCGCTGTTATTTAGCTCTAATTTACCCCTCAATCTCTTTTAAGAGTAGGACAGCAAGCAGTGGAAGTTTTGAGAATGCTGCTAGATAGACCATATTGACCTCCCATGGTCAGGTAAATTCTCTAGATCAGTACCGGTCAGGTCCCACAGGTGCTGAACTAGAGATGTTCCACCTGTAGTGGTTTATAGCCCTTTCCACCTGGAGATCTCGAGGCACTCAACAAAGACTGGTTGGTAAATTGTTGTAGAAGGGGAAACTGAGGCTCGGGGGCTGGGCTCGATGTCCTCTTAAGGTCTCGTCTAGCCCTAGGATTCTATGGAAAAGCTGTCCAAATTCACCTTGCCTCGCCCTGTAGATAACCCTGCTCCCTACAGACCAAAATCCCTGCCTCTTCCAAATCCGAGGAAATTCAAGAGAAGGCGAGTAACCCCGATTCTGCTCTGTCCCAGGTGGGAATAGACCCCAGTAGCTCTGATGCCTAGATTTTCCCCTCAACTCTTCCCCGATCTCCCCCCACTAAGCACCCCGGCCTCGTTCTCTTAACATCTCTCGAAAGAAATACCGAACTCAAAAGAGAGGCAGAGAATTCTCACGCCAGCTGATCAGCAATCGGCTCGGGGGATGTGGGCTGTGATTTTTCCTGGGCACCCTAAAAAACCCAAGAGAAACTATAGTTTGGGGCAACCTCTCAACCTGCAGCAGAGAGAGAGAGAGATTAAAATCCACCCTGTAGCTGGGGACTGGGCGTGATGCACAATTAAAAAAAAAAGCAGCAATCCAAGAGTTGAATTCCCCATAACCGAGACAGGGGCATGCTTTGACCTTTTGTCCTTGAAAATCTTCCAGAGATCTTGAAATCATCCCAAGATGGGACTGGGAAAAGGTTGAAACGTTGAAAAGTTTTTCAGGAAGGGGAAACGTCCTCTTTCTAAAACACTTCGTTTATTTCGGCCCTTTTAATGCCTTCACAGATCACTGCCGTGCAAATATCAGCGATAAAGCATTCAACAGAGCTCTCCTTTAGAAGAGCATCACATGGCATCATAACCATCCGATTTCTCTACTTAACACGGTGCTACTTTATCACAGATTGAGCATCGTTTCATTGCTCCTGGTGTGTCGTAGTTGGTGATTTTATTTTGTCGCGTGAAATCTTTGACTGTATCAGGAATATCTAGCAAATATTAACGTCTAACAAAAATTGCACAGGTGTGCTTTTTCCTTTGCAGGTGAAGGTATCTTGGCTGTGTATTGGATAAATGGTAAATAAACATCTAAGTGTCAACAGCAAGTCATTCCTAACCTCCGTCACTGACTAATTAGCTTATATCTGGTGCAAAAAGCTTGATAAACACTTTTAAGCCTATATCCTCATTCCGGTGGCTGAGGAGGCTCGTATTAGAACTGTGAAGTTGATGACAGTGGTTCCCAACCTTTTCCAAATTTCAGGAAGACTTGGTGACCCATTTCGACAATTCAGGAAGACTTGGTGACCCAAGGAAATTCAAAAACAGGGGAGAAGTGGGGGGAAGGGCAGAGCCATCTGGGCGACCCTTTTGAAATGTACTTGGGTCCCGACCCATAGGCTGGGAAACCCTGCTTTGTTCCCTTTCTTGAATCCAGCTAAATTCCAAGTTTCAGTGAGATCCAGTGGCTGTGAGTTCCACCGGCCAATTGTGGAATGCGTGGGGAAATATTTCCTTGGCTCACGTTTATGTCCACTATCTTCCTTCCTGGCCCCTCTTGATCTTGTGTAAAAAACAGAAAGGGCAAAAAAAAAGTGCCTAGGTGTAAGTAGAAGGCAGCCCATTCAAAATCTATGCAAGGAAATACTTTCTCCCCCCGCACGTGGTGGGTAATTCAGACAGCGGAACGCTCTGCCACAGGAAAACCACTGTGACCAAGACCGAGGCAAGCTGCCAAAAGGGGCTGGATGTTTACTCGGAGGTCAGGTCTGCGCAGTTGTAATATACGCTGCCAAAAACCTTGGAAGGAAAGTTAAACCTCAAACCTCAGAGTTAAACCTCAAACCTCTAGTCAAGACCAGGCCGAGATCTTAGGGGGTAGATTATCTGACCTCTGCTCTTGCGGGTTTGGACTTACCCTGCTGAAACTGGACAACGTCCAAAACAGGTTACACGATTAAATGGATCTTGTGTCTCATCCTTTCTTGCAAACTACGACCTGACTTCTTGGTCTTGTTCATTATCTGCTTTCCCCCTCCGACACAGTCTTTTCTAAACTGCCTCTCTTCCTAACAGGCTGAGAGCTCGGCGAGGCTGGGAAACAAGGATTTCTGACGTCTCTACCTGACTCTAGGTGGGTGAAAATCTCTATCAGGTGAGCTCGGAGGTGGGGGGCTAGGAACCCAGATTCCTGGGCACTTTTGGTGTCTCTGGGTGGGGCGCGGGGGCTAGTCGTTAGAGCAGGGTGCCTAGGTGTGTGGATGTCTGGGCTTGATTCTCGGCTCATGGATTTTGAGACCGGAGGATAGGACCCTGGACTTCTGGGTTCTATTACTGGACATTGGCCAGGACGCTGGTCTCGGTGGCCCGTTGGTGGGACTCAGCGTGGTTGTTCTTGTGTCTAGTAGAGGACGGATCTAGTAGCTAGAAGCCCTGGAAGTCAGGACTCCGGGTTTGGGTTCTCAGTGGGATCTAGTGACTACCAAGAGAGGGGGTGGGTTCTTGGGGAGTCTGGGTGCAAGAGCCACCTTCAGGAAGGTGGTGGGGTCTAGATGGTTACAGAGACCAGCATGGGTAGAATGACAGATCACTAGAACGGGAAGAGACCTCAAAAGGTCATCGGGTCCAGTCCCCTGCCCTCGCAGCAGGACCAAGCACCAGTGGTTCTCAACTTGTTTCAGTCCACGGACCACCAGGACAATCAAAAAATTTTTGTGGACCACTGAAAAAGTCTCCATGGACCACCAGTTGGGAACCACCAGTCTAGACCATCCGTGACAGGTGTCTGTCCAACCTGCTCTTCAATATCTCCAGAGATGGAGATTCCACAACCTCCCTAGGCAACTTATTCCAGTGTTTCACCACCTGGACAGGTAGGAAGATTTTCCTAATGTCCAAGCTAAATATTCCTTGATTCTTGTCCTAACCTAAGGGCAAGGAGAACCGTTTTTCTCCCTCCTCCTCGGGACACCCTTTTAGATACTTGAAAACCTCTATCATGTCCCCCCTCCGTCTTCTCCTTTCCAAACTAAACAAACCCAATTCCTTCAGCCTTCCCTCCTTGCTTCTGTTCTCTAGACCTTTCCTCATTCTTCTTCCTCTTCTCTGGATTGTCTCCGATTTCTCCCCCTCTTTCCTGAAATGCGGTGCCCAGATCTGGACACGACCCTCCAACTGAGGCCGAATCCGTGCAGAGCCGAACGGAAGAATGACTTCTCGTGTCTGGCTCACCGCGCTCCTGTTCATGCAGCCCAGAATCAAGTTGGTTTTTTTTTTTTTGCCAGAGTGTCCCACGGTTGACTCACGTTTAACTCGGCCCCAGCCGAGGAGGGGTATCTGAGCAGACCTGGCAGAAAAGGGGTGTCTAAGCAGATCTGGCAGAAGAGGGGTGTCTAAGCAGACCTGGCAGAAGAGGGGTGTCTAAGAGGACCTGGCAGAAATCTTGCGTCAATATCAACTCAGGTGACAGAGGCGGGCACTTGAAATCTGGTTTCTCCAAATGATCAATCCCGGATTATAACAGCGGGGACTCCCCCATCCCCCACTTGAAAATTTGCCACCTACTCACCTCTGCTGAAGTCTCCCAGACGGGTCACATCTTGGGGCGTGGGCGGTGGCCCCGTGTCCTGCTCCGCTACCTCTGCCGGCTCCTCGCCCCACTGCCGATCTATAAACTCGTGTGCTAATGAGAAGGAGCCGATGGCTGCTTTTGCCTGGCTCCGGCACAGGAAAATTGGCCCCGTGGGACGCCGAGGAGGGCTGAGCTGGCATTTTAATTGCAAGGGGGGTGATTAAGCCGTGTCTGAGCAGGGCGCGGTCCCCGGCAGCGCAAACGCAGCTAACAGGGATGGAATCAGGCGTCCAAGGACTGGATTGCAAAGCGGATGGAGGTTTCTGCAGGGGGACGGACATTCAGAGTGGGTTGGCAAACCGTGGGTACTGAACATCCAATTCCTTCCCCCTCCAGTGACTTTGCAAATCTTACTAGCCTAGCACCACCTACACTGCAGGGGAAACTGAGGCACACAGAGGGGAAAGGGCTCTGCCCACCAAGGGGTTTAGGCGCCTCGGTCCCGACTCTGAGGTTCCACTCAAATTCCACCCCAATGTCACCTACCTCAGCCAGTCCCACTGGCTTTCCCTGCTAGAGGGGCCTAAACCCCCTTGCTAGATCGAGCCCATTCCAACTGCCTGCCTCAGTTTCTCCACACCGTTCAAGGGTGATGAAAATTTGCAAAGCCACTGGGGCGGGGAGGGGAGTGTTGGATGCACAGGTTCAAATCCAAGGGCGAGGAAACCCTGGAGAAACTAGACCTTAGTTTTCTGCTGCTGAGGATGTGCAGACTACCAGCAGGAAAATTACTCTGAGGCTAGGAGAAGAAGCAAGGGGCTTAAACTGCTTCAAGGAAGGTTGAGGCTGGACATTCGGAAACATTTCCTGGCAGGGTGGTGAAACACTGGAATACATTGGCTAGGCGGGTTGTGAACTCTCCATCCCTGGAGATATTTAAGCGCAGGTTGGACAAACACCTGTCAGGGATGGTCTAGATGGTGCTTGGTCCTGCCATGGGGGGGACTGGACCTCTCGCGGTCCCTTCCCGATCTAGTATCTGTGATTCTCTGATCCTGGGGTGTCCTGAAATGGGGTGCTCCCCTGCAGGGCACTTCTCTGGGTAGCCCAAATTTGAATCTCCCTAGTGCCTGATCTGGGCCCAGGCCACTTGAACCTGGGACTAAGAGGGCAATGCCCTTATGAGCGTACTAAGGGCAACTTGGTCTGTAGCTCGCTCAGTCTCCCTGGGGGTAAAGAGGGTTGCGTCTACATGGCATGGGGAATCCAGATTCTGACTCTGCTTTGAGCCAAAGCCCCTCTGCTGGCCACACATTAACCAATCTGACTCCAATTGGTTTTTTTGCTCAACCAGTTTTGCTGCAATTTTTGTTTTCTGGCCCAAGTCAATTCTTTTTTTTTTTCCTCAACACATTTTGCTGCTATTTTTTGGGGGGGAGAGGCATGAGGGTGTCTCAAGAATCAAAAAGGGGGTGCAATGCTGAAAAGTTTGGGAATCACTGGAGTAGGGAGTTCTCAGGACCTGGCTTCTAGGGCTCTGTCAGGGAGGGACCGGCCAGTTTTCACGTCCTCTGGCGCCTTGGCTCCATGCCGTGGGATTTCGCCACATGGATGCCGCTGGAGCGGCTGACGTGGGGCATGAGAACCATGCGCCATGGTGCGGACACGGAAGTGCAGCCAGGAGATCGGGCCAGTGGTTGCGAGCTGGCGTTTATGAAACAGAGGGGAGGCTAACCTGGGGGGCTTGAAAAAACTGGGGACCCCATGCCTGGATCCTGCAGGCCTGGGTTTGCAAGGCAGGGTAGATGCATCCAGGGAGTGTAGCCTAGTGGTGACAGCCACCCAGAGGGATAGGCGTGTCCAGGTCCCCTGCTCTGAATTGTGGCAGGACCATACTGCCGGACAATCACGCACCATGATATGTGGGTCTCCCACTGGAAAGGGCTGACCTAGCTTTAAAACTCAGTAGAAGTTTGTGGGGGCAGGGGAATGGGGGGGGGGGGGGGTGAGACCCTGCCCCCTGAGGGCCCTCCCCTCCTCCTTCTCCTGTTCCTGATACCCCGCTCCTTCCACAGCCCCCTCCCCTGCTCCTCCCCTTCTCACCCAAGGGTGGAGCCTTGAGGATAAGGAGGGCCAAGGCCTTGGAGAGGCGGGGCCACAAGGACCAGGAGGGGTGGGGTCACAAAGGGGGCCCAGTAATGGGAAGAGCAACGTGGCCTCCCCCCCGCAAACTTTGCCCACGTTGAAACGTGCATGGGCTCCCCCCCCCCACACTGGCGGAGCGTTCACAGCTGCGACCCCCGAGCAGAAATAGGCCCCGCCTCCTACTGAGGCACCGACTTCCATCCGAGGGGAGGGGCTTAGACTGCACCTCGCTCCCAGCCATTTCCTATTGGCTGGCTGAGGTGCTGCTGGACGTGCTTGAGTTTGGGCGCCTCTTTCTTAGGGGCTGAACCCTTCGGGGGGCCCATGTGGGGCTGTGACTAGCGGGGGGAGGGGATGCCAGGCCCAGCTAAGCCCAGCTGAAGGCCAAGGTGTCTCCTGCCGGGCCAGGCAGCAGAGACAGGAGAGAAACGAATGTCCCTGGGAGATAATTCAATCTGTTGCGCATTTTGGCTGCCTGCTGCACCCTGCAGGAGGGATTCTGTGTGTGTGTGTGTGTGTGTGTGAGAGAGAGCAGGTGTAGGATTGTGTCGCCACCTAGTGGGGAAAATGCAACCAAGTCTCCGGGTGTAAGAGTCGCTCTGTTGCACGTGTGTTTGTGCATGTGTGAGACACAGTGGCACAACACCGTGTGTGAGACAGACATTGTGTATGTGTGTGTGGGGGGCACAGAGACACGGTGTGTGTGTGTGTGCAGGGGGGAGAGAGGGACAGTTTGTGCATGTGTGAGAAACAGTGATGCAGTGACGTGTGTGTGATAGAGACACAATGGGGGTGTGTGTAAGAGAGAGAGGGATAGTGTATGTTTGCGTATGTGTGAGAAACAGTGATGCAGTGACGTGTGTGTGATGGAGACACAATGGGGGTGTGTGTAAGAGAGAGAGGGATAGTGTATGTTTGTGCATGTGTGAGAAACAGCGATGCAGTGACGTGTGTGTGATGGAGACACAATGGGGGTGTGTGTAAGAGAGAGAGGGATAGTGTATGTTTGTGCATGTGTGAGAAACAGCGATGCAGTGACGTGTGTGTGATAGAGACACAATGGGGGTGTGTGTAAGAGAGAGAGGGATAGTGTATGTTTGCGTATGTGTGAGAAACAGTGATGCAGTGATGTGTGTGTGACTGAAATTGTGAGTGGCACAGAGACATAGTGTGTGTGTGATGGTGTGTATGTGTGTGTGAGTGAGAGAGAGAGAGAGAGGGAGGGGGACAGTGTGTGTTTGAGCATATGAGAGAAACAGTGACACAGTAACGTGTGTGTGACAGAAATTGTGACTGTGTGTGTGTGTGTGTGTGAGAGACGGTGTGTATGTGTGTGTGAGTGAGAGAGAGGGACAGTGTGAGTTTGATCATATGGGAGAAACAGTGACACAGTAACGTGTGTGTGACAGAAATTGTGACTGTGTGTGTGTGTATGTGTGTGTTAGTGAGAGAGCAAAGGACAGTGTGTGTTTGTGCAAGTGTGAGAACCAGTGACACAGTGAAGTTGGTGAGACAGAAATTGTGTGTGTGCGACACAGAGACACCATGGGGGTGTGTGTGAGCAAGAGAGAGTGAGAAGGACAGTGATGTGTCTGTGACAGCAATTGCGTGTCAAAGAGCGAGAGACCCAGACATAGCATGTGTGTTGGCTAAGGCTACACCCAAATTGCACGATTATTTTGGAAGCAGTTCTTCCGGAAGAAATCCTCCAAATCGTGTCTTTCGAAAGAGCGCGTCTGCACTACAGGAAAGCCTCGAATTGAGTCCGAGGCCGGGGCTACAGCCACACGACGACCTTTTTCCAGAAGAGACTATGCAAATGAGAGCATGAGATATGCAAATCAGCCCTCCATTTGCATGTCCTCATCCGGAAAATGTTTGTAGTGTAGCTGTAGCTACCTCCATGTAGACCCCCAGGAGGCCCGGGCGTGGGGAGGGGAATAATTACTTTGAATGACCCCAGAGGTGGGGCTATTTCGATATAACAGCACCGGAGCGTCCCCGCTCGTGGCATGAGGCTTACCAACGCCGAAATGAACCGCCCGCTAGTTCGAAAGTATTTTGGAATCACGGGGGAGCCGTGGAGATACTGGCCAAGTTCTTTCCGAAAAACGGCCCTTCCCCCGAAATAACTCTGCTGCGTAGACCACCTCTACACCTGTTTCTTCACCTATGGTAAGCGTCTCCTCAAGGGGGCTTGAGAGAGGTCCGGGGCGTACGTCCACTCCACTGAATTTTGGAGACAACTCAACTTTGGTTTTAAGTTTCACAGCCCTTTGTTAAGCTGGTCCTGTGTTACGCCCCAAAATGTCATCGCCCGCCCAGTGACGATGAAGTTGTTTAAACAAACGAAAAAGGTTTGGTGTGTCTGTGGGGGGGGGAACTTTGGCTATAAAAAGTGATATCTGCCTTGTCCGAAGAGCGGCTTTCTGACCTGTCGCAAGGCTGGGGTAAGAAAGCAGGCAGGCAGGGCCGGAGAGACAGGAACTGTTTTGCATAGCAATGCAGACGAGACCACGTCAAAAGAACACGGGACAAGCGGCCGTGTACTGGGACTTGTTTCTGAGGAGCAAAAAGTACAGATGCAGCCAGGAAACTGACCTGCCGTGACGAAGCTTTGGGGTCGCCCTTTCCTGCACCCCCGTAGAGGCACGAACAGACTCCACCAGTCAGTAGAACAGAGGGAGTTTATTGCTTCTCCAGGATACAGCACAGCACAGATGTCATCTGGTTCCAGGGCAGGCCTAGGATGCCTCAGCCCCCCTTGAGATGCGGGAGACTGAGCCCTGAAATCCCAGCCCGTTGCTTAGGCTGCTTCCTCCATGATACCAGACAGAAACTGCCCAATTTCTAGCCCTGCCCCCCAGCCAGGGCTACACTCCGCCTTCCTCCCTTTGCTCCCCTCCCTGGGAGGTAACTGGTCAGACAGGTTACCTGCCTGACCCATCAGCTACTCGGCTGGGCCGTGGTACAAACAGCAGCCAGTAGGGGTCACCCACAGCCCAAACCTAGCAACCAGCAAGGTACCCCCACTACATCACACTGCACATTCACAGTAACATCCTGGATAGCAGAATGTACCCCAAATAGGGCACTGGGCATTTGACACATCCTACACAACATGGAATCAAGCGGAAAATAGTATTAGAACTATCGATCAAGTCTCGCCTGGCTATAAATTGGGCTTAGTAAGAACAATCGGTAAGAGGGATGGGCAGGATGGACCCACACGTCCTCTCGATCTAACTAGAAGTGATTAGGCCCGTCACACCGGGTACGTCCGTGGTGACGTCCCGACACGTGGGAAAAAACGGCGCCACGCCCACCCGCCTGCCACTGTTGGTAGCATACGGGTGACGCATCGGTGAATGCGGCTTTGTTATTGTATATAGGAGATCTGTTCGTCGTTGCTTTTGCATTGCTTTGCGCCGTCTGGGATTTGGGGTTGTTTAGTCTGCAGAAGAGAAGAGCGAGGGGGGATTTGGTAGCAGCCTGCAACTTCCTGAAGGAGGGTTCAAAGAGGCTGTTCTCAGTGGTGGCAGATGGCAGAACGAGGCGCAATGGTTTCACGTTGGAGTGGGGGAGGTCTAGGTTAGATATTAGGAAAAATGATTTCTCTCGGTGGGTGGGGAAGCACTGGGATGGGTTCTCTAGGGAGCAGGTGGAATCTCCATCCCTAGAGGTTTTTAAGGCTCTCCTTGACCAAACCCTGGCTGGGTTGATTGAGTTGGGATTGGTCCTGCCTTGGGCAGGGGGCTGGACTTGATGACCTTCTGAGGTCTCTTCCAACTCTCTGATTCTAGGAATCGATGTATGAATTGCTTTCGAATGTATAATAGTGATAGAAATGTAGCCGTGTTAGTCTGGGGTAGCTGAAGCAAAATGCAGGACGATGTAGCACTTTCAAGACTAACAAGACGGTTTATTAGATGATGAGCTTTCGTGGGCCAGACCCACTTCCTCAGATCAAATAGTGGAAGAAAATAGTCACAACCATATATACCAAAGGATACAATTTAAAAAAATGAACACATATGAAAAGGACAAATCACATTTCAGAACAGGAGGGGGATGCGGGGGGGGGGGGGGGGAGGAAGGAAGGTAAGTGTCTGTGAATTGATGATATTAGAGGTAGGGAGAGTGGGATGTTTGTGAGTTAATGGTATTAGAGGTGATAACTGGGGAAGCTATCTTGGTAATGGGTAAGATAGTTTGAGTGTTTGTTCATTCCTTCCCGGAGAGTGTCGAATTTTAACATGAATGACAGTTCAGAGGATTCCCTTTCAAGTGCAGATGTAAAAGGTCTTTTCGAATGTATAGTATTTAAAGTTTAAATTGTAGAGTCGTTGTGCTTAAGGCTTGTAACCGTACAACGGCTTAAAGCCTGCAAAAAATCAGAGAGTGGTTAAGTAGCCCTGACGTATCTTGGTTTCCTTTGGATCTAAAATGGGAATGGGAATTTCAGTGGGAAAGAGGTCAATGGAGGGATGATAGGAGTTACTATAGAGAACTTTCTGGGTGTCTGGCTGATGAGTCTTGCCCACATGCTCAGGGTTTAGCTGATCGCCATATTTGGGGTCGGGAAGGAATTTTCCTCCAGGGTAGATTGGCAGAGGCCCTGGAGGTTTTTCGCCTTCCTCTGTAGCATGGGGCACAGATCACAGCTGGAGGATTCTCTGCATCTTGGGGTCTTCAAAGTATTTGAAGGCTTCAATATCTGAGACATAGGTCAGAGGATTATTCTAGGAGGGGTGGGTGAGAGATCTAGGTGAGAGGATTATTCTAGGAGGGGTGGTTGAGATTCTGTGGCCTGCACTGTGCAGAGGGTCAGACTAGATGATCATAATGGTCCCTTCTGACCTTAAAATCTATGAATCTATGAAAATAAATCGAACCACACGACTATCTGAAAACTATAGGCACTTGGGATACTTCTAATTTTGTTTTTAAAAAGGGGGAACTTATACTTTTTTTCAAAAGGGGGTACTTACAATTTTGTTTGAAAAAGGGGTACTTTATCCAAAAAAGTCAGAGAAAGACTTCCCTAAACCAGCGTTTCTCAACTTTTTTTTAACGAATTACCCCTTTAAACAATCATTCTAAGTTCCCCGAGTACTTACAGTTTTCAGACACACCATTTGTTTTTCTACCGTTGCAACACATTGGTTTAAACCACTTCATCGTAGCTGGGCGGGTGATAAAATTTGGGGGGGTGAAAAATACAAAAATAACAAAGCACCGTAAAACTGAAACCCAAAGTTCAGTTTTCTCCACTTTTCAGCTGCGTTGATGAACCCACCGGACGTCTCTTAAGTACCCCTGAGGGGACTCGTACCGCTGGTTGAGACACACTGCTCTAGATCAGTGCTGCTTTGCCAGGGGTGTGGGGTGGGGGGTTGTCGTCCTGCCTCTGTAGCCTGATGGAGGGAGGCTAAAGGATCTTCCAGGAAGGACAGGGGGTCAGACAGGGAGCCCCGAAAAGCAGGAAGTTTGACCTTCAGAGCTTTCCCGCTTAGAAGCAAAACCAGGAAACGTTTTTCAAGTTTTTTGTTGATTTAATCTTCACCTTTCCTGTTGTTGGCAAAGAACACCACCCTTTTCCTTCCCGAGGGGCGATTCTGGCAAGGAGAAAACACCGAATAACCGCTCAGTGACACTGGGGCTTCTTGGGTAACGAAAGGGCTCCAAATAAAATATATTTACCCCCCCCTCCATCTCTGTCATGCTAAGATTTTATTGGTAAGAACAGGTTTTGAAGCTGTGGACGTGGGCTTCTTCAGCGAGTAGCCTCCCAGCGAGGGGAGGCCTATAAAACGTTGTAAAAATCGATTGCAATTGTCACGATGACGATTTAATGCTGCCACTCGAAAAGCTGCAGCTTTCTGTGCGAGTTGTTTGAGAAGGAAAGTCTGCCGCAAATACACGTTTGAGTTCAATGTTCCCTCTCATCTTTTCCATCCAGGCGCCGATTCTTTTTCCATCCCGGTGCGGAATAATTTTTCCGATGTGCACCAAGACATGCACAAAGGTGCACCACCCAAAGAAACACAACACCTAGGTGTAGGCACTCTGGTCATTAGTTGAGTGCCATTGAATATTCTCCTGAATACAACTGATACACACTAACATGGGATTCTCACATTGTACTTTTCTTTCTTTGCCTTCCTGTAACTTAAGAACATAAGAACGGCCAGACTGGGTCAGACCAAAGGTCCATCTAGCCCAGTATCCTGTCTGCCGACAGTGGCCAGCACCAGGAACCCCAGAGGGGGTGGACCAAAGACAATGATCAAGCGATTTGTCTCCTGCCATCCCTCTCCAGCCTCTGACACACAGAAGCCAGGGCCACCAGTTCTATCCCCTGGCTAATAGCCTTTTATGGACCTAACCACCAGGAAATTATCTAGCTTCTCTTTAAACTCTATTATAGTCCTAGCCTTCACAGCCTCCTCTGGCAAGGAGTTCCACAGGTTAACTATGTACTGTGTGAAGAAGAACTTTCTTTTATTAGTTTTAAACCTGCTCCCCATTCATTTCATTTGGTGTCCTTTCGTTCTTTTATTATGGGAACTTCGATGATTCTCAGTTTTGCTTCCCAGAAGGGTTTCTCCTCCTCTAGGTCGGTGGGCAGCCACGCCGCCCCAGCACCCTTGCCCTTTAAGCCAAGCCCAAGTCATTACTCCATGCCCGGCCTTCCTTCAGGCGCGGCGGCATCCAATCAAGGTCCACTTATATCTACGCCCAGCCCCGGACCAGGGCGGCTGCAAACCAGCGAAGTCTGGTTATGGACAGGCCAGGCCCTGGCTCAAGGCGTGGCAGTAACAAACACAGGTTTGGTCTCCTTGTTCAGGAGGGGTGAAGGCTGAGTACCTGCAGACTGCGACGGGCTCAGCGGGTGCTCCTACCTGAAATGTGCCGGCCTTAGGGCTTTTAACAGCCCCCACTAACTCCTGGGACACTTCCTGTCTCCCCCCCAGCCGGTACCTGGGTTTCTGGCGGCACAGTCCGGAAGCCCAAAGTGGTCTCATCCCACTGGGGTCCCGGAGGTCCGATCCAGGCCTCTGCGGCTTGCAGGTGGATAGGGCTCAACCAGTCTCCTGGGTAGGGTTGCCAGGTGTCCAGTATTGACTGGGACAGTCTGTCATTTTTGCCTTCTGTCCAGTAAAATATCTAGAAAATACTGGATGTCTACAATGTCTGGTATTTTCTGGGGTTTTTTCCCAGCCAGGAGGCAAAAATACTGGACACCTGGCAACCCTATGACACACTCAGCAACTGGGCCCAGGCCCTGTCTTCCCCCCAAGCTCCTGTACCCCTACCCCCTGCATCCACATAGAATCATAGAATCATAGGACTGGAAGGGACCTCGAGAGGTCATCGAGTCCAGCGCCCCGCCCTCAAGGCAGGACCAAGCTCCGTCTACACCATCCCTGACAGATGTCTATCCAACCTGTTCTTAAATATCTCCAGAGAGGGAGATTCCACCACCTCCCCTGGCAATTTATTCCAATATTTGACCATCCTGACAGTTAGGAATTTTTTCCTAATGTCCAATCTAAACCTCCCCTGCTGCACTTTAAGCCCATTACTCCTTGTCCTGTCCTCAGAAACCAAGAGGAACAAATTTCTCCTTCCTCCTTGTGACACCCTTTTAGATATTTGAAAACCGCTATCATGTCCCCCCTTAATCTTCTTTTTTCCAAACTAAACAAGCCCAGTTCATGAAGCCTGGCTTCATAGGTCATGTTCTCTAGACCTTTAATCATTCTTGTCGCTCTTCTCTGTACCCTTTCCAATTTCTCCACATCTTTCTTGAAATGTGGCGCCCAGAACTGGACACAGTACTCCAGCTGAGGCCTAACTAGTGCAGAGTAGAGCGGCAGAATGACTTCACGAGTTTTGCTTACAACACACTTGTTGATACATGGCGTTATTCCTCATGAGGGTTGATAGAAGTGGGACTAAGCCGTCCATCCGTTCGAATTTATTTCGAAATAACGGAATTGACGTGTAGACGCCCGCATTGTCCTTTTGGAAAAATGGCCACTCTTCTGAAATAGCAGTGCTGTGTAGACGCACATTAGATTTGCACGAGGTAAGCATTTTTTTGTTCATTTTCCCACCCTTATCCGAATCTGTCCTCTGGAATTTGCAGAACAAGGGGAAGGACACATACATTCCAAACTCCAGTCTCACTTGGGTTAACTTTCCTGTTTGCAAAACTTGGGTTAACTTTCCGGTTGTTTCCCCTGGAGAGAAAATCCAGGAAATAGCAGAAAACCGATTAACTCTAACTCAGTGACAGCATCTTCCTGTGTCATGAAAGTGCTCAAAATAAACTATATTTCAAAGTCCCTCAGAAGCGTCTGCACTACCCACTGGTCCAGATTAGTGTTTCTCAACCAGTGGTATGAGTACCGTTAGGGGTACTCAAGATAAGTCGACACCATTGAAATTTGGAGAAAATTGAATTTTGGTTTTAAGTTTTATAGCACTTTATTATTTCTGTACTTTTTACACCCCAAAATGTCATCGCCTGCCCGGCTAGGATTAAGTTGTTCAAAGAAATGTGTTGCAGTGGTAGAAAACTATTTGTGTGTCTGAAAACTGTACTGAGGCAGGTTGCTACCAAATCCCCCCTCGTTCTTCTCTTCTGCAGACTAAACAACCCCAAATCCCAGACGGCGCAAAGCAATGCAAAAGCAATGACAAGCTGTTAGAGGTGGGCTGTAGCGAAGAATTAAACTCCGATTCCTCATCCGCTAGTCGAAGTGTGTGAAACCCGACTGTTTGGAGACTGGAAGCCAAAACACAAAACCATCGTTGTTTATCCAAGAGGATTTTCCGGTGGAAAAGCTGAGAAACTCTATTTCAGGAAAGACCTATTGTCGATTTCATTCTCACTCCCCGTTCAGAAGCATGGATAAATCTGGAACAGACTCCGGCTCACGCCTTCCCTCTGCCCTGCGAGCTGGGAACAGTCACCTCGCTGGGGGAAATGAAAATCAGCACCTATGTCTTTAAACTACGGAAAGAACATTTTACGATTTGGAATGTGTTGTTCTATTCACTCGTTTTGATGGCTTTTGAAAAGATCCTGGATTCTGCCTTTAAGTGCCTAGGAGACCAGTGGCTGAGATTTGCTTATAGTCTCTCCTATTTCCTTGTGCCAGCTGTGATTTGGGGGTTTTTAGGCATAATTTTGCAGCCAGAGTGTCTCAGTCGTGGTAAAAGATGTGACTGGAGCATTATTGCAAAGGCTGTTTTTCCGTCTCTTTTGCGAATTGTGATCCTCCTTCTGGCTGGAAGATACGTTGTGTGCTTGTGTAGCCCAGGGAAATACAACACATCACAATTCACATGTGGATTAAGTGAAGTGAAAAGCGTGCACAGGTAATCGTCTGCCTATAAAGGGGAACAATCTCTCCCCTAGATCTGCTGGCAATGCTCCTCCTAATGCACCCTAATATGCCATTAGCCTTCTTGGCTACAAGGGTGCTCTGTTGGCTCATATCCAGCTTCTCATCCACTGTATCCCCAGGGCCTTTTCTGCCAAACTGCTGTTTAGACCCCAGCCTGTAACAATGTTAGGGATTCTTCCGTCCCAAGTGCAGGACTCTGCACTTGTCCTTGTTGAAACTCATCAGATTTCTTTTGGCCCAACCCTCTACTCTGTCTAGATCACTCTGGACCCTCTCTGTGCCCTCCAGTGGGTCTACCTCTCCCCCTAGTTTAGTGTCATCTGTGAATTTGCTGGAGGTGCAACCCATCCCCTCATCTGGGTCATTCATAATAATGTCGAACAAAACCAGCCCTGGAATTGATCCTTGAGGCACCCCACTTGAAACTGACCACCAGCCAGACAGCCTACCTATAGGGGTATGTATTTGACACCTGGAAAGGAACGATCCTTTTAAGGCAGAGAAAATGATTTCCCCTGCAAAGTTAGAACCGAGTGCTGTGAAGAACTAGACTCAGATTTCTGACCCACTGATTCTCTTGAAACCTGACAGCTTTGTGAATCGGAGGTCTGTGCACACACCCATCCACAGCCGGGCCTTTTAAGGTGCTAACAGAGTGGCAGAGCTGATTTCGGGTTACGGTGGAGAGCTTTGAGTTTCACTTTCCTTCTCACTCGTGGGCTGCAACGATTCATAGATCTGACTGCATTTAGTCTGGAGAGCTGACAGTGAACGGTGAGCAGGCGACAGTCTCAGCCACAATCAGCATGGGGATTAGCGGCAAGTTCTTAAACCTATGGCGAAACCACTTCACGGTCATATCGACGTCAGTGTACTCCCTCGTTTTGGTGGTGCTGGAACACTCAATGGATCCGAATTTCAAATGCCCAGAAGACAAAAAGTGGAGACGTGATTACAGTCTTTGCTATATCCTCATACCACCCTTTGCTTTGTTTCTAGTAGGCATGGTTGTCCAGACTCCTTCAAAATGCTGTGAATACTACATGTGTTGTAGAGGCAAGGCCTCGTGGATAAAGCTCACAGATGATAAAAAGAAAAACTGTAAAAGAATCAGCACCATTTGTTTAAAGGCTTTGGTACCCGCTGGCTTGTGGATAATTATCATGCTTCTGGATGGGAAATACTTTGACTGTCTGTGTACATCCCCTCAGGTGAACGGCACTGCAGATAACGCACAGCCAGCGATGAGTCCTTATCACATTTCCCAGGTAAGATTCACCTGCCCCAAGAGAGGGAATAACGTTGCTCTCATCCCGCCCATTTTTGCGCTGGCATTTTGCCCTCGAGTGTGTTTGATTCAGCAGAAAAAAAATAGTTGATGTTCCTAAATGAGAGGAAAGCAGGATCCGCCACTGGGTGCTTAATACATGAGCACACACATTGATGAGGTCTCAGTCTGAGGACTGTGTCCAGTTCTGGGCCCCACATTTCAAGAAAGAGGTGGAGAAATTGCAGAGGGTCCAGAGAAGAGCACCAAAATTGATGCAAGGTCTAGAGAACATGAGCTAGGAGGGAAGGCTGAAGGAATTGGGCTTGTTTAGTTTAGAAAGGAGAAGACTGAGAGGAGACATAAGAGCTGCTTTCAGGTATCTAAAAGGGGGTCACAAGGAGGAGGGAGAAAAACGGTTCTCCTTGGCCTCTGAGGACAGGATAAGAATCAAGGAATATTGAGGTTGGACATTCGGAAAAACTTCCTGCCTGTCCGGGTGGTGAAACACTGGAATAAATTGCCCAGGGAGGTTGTGGAGTCTCCATCTCTGGAGAGATTGAAGAGCAGGTCGAGGATGTTAAAGTCTAGTTGACTAGTTGATTCCCTCCCTGGCTGCCTCTGTGGGAGGGGAGAAGGGCGTACGTCAAAGGGCAGCAAAGGGGTTGTGGGCTGCAGACTTAGGGCTGAGGTTGGGGGTGAAGCTGTGGGGTCAGGGGGCTGGGAGGGTTGGGGGACTCAAGGAAGAGGGTGCTGGATTGAGGGCAGAGAGCTCGGTGTGGGGGTTCCAGGACAGGAGGTGGGGGGCTGAGGAGGAAGAACTCGGTGTGGGGAGGGGGCTCAGGGCAGGGGGTGGGGAGATCTCAGTGGGGGGGGGCTCAGGCTCAGGGATCGGAGGCTGAGGAGAGAGAATTTAGGGTGGGGGGCTCAGAGCAGGGGGTGAGGCCTGGGGGCAGAGAACACATGGGAGGGGCTCAGGGCAGGAGTCAGGGGCTGTGTGCAGAGAGCTCAGTGTGGGGGGGAGCTGGATGATCTTTGGGGTGTGAAACAGAATCGCTCGGGGGTGAGGGGCACCAGAGCGGGAAAGAGAAAAAGTCGAACGCGACTGACAAATTTTAACGTCTTGATTTTATCCCTGCAGATGGTCGGGCTTGGATTCGTAGGGTGCATTGCCCTTGGCGGGTTCATATACTGGTGCAGGAAGTGTTGCAGGGAAAGGGTCACCATGAATGTGTTCCAAAGCAGGGAGAGACTCCGGGTGCAGGCCGCCGACTATCTGGACGAACAGCAGAACGAGGCGATCCGGAAATTAATAGAGAAACACCTGAACAAGCGCTACATAGCCGCACCGGCAACATTCGTGACAGGCCTTAGCGACGCGAACGTATCTTTTGAGATAAGACGAGCTTTAAATGTTTTATGGGAAAACCAAGGCCCAGCTGGCGGAGCCCAGAGCGGAGCTATTGTAGTCCAGAGCGCAGCCGGCAGAGCCGAGAGTGCAGCTGATGGAGCCAGGAGCACAGGAGGCGGAGGTGGAGGCAGAGCCGAGAGCGCAGGAGCCAGAGCCGAGAGCTCAGAAGATGAAGCTGATAGTGCAGCCACAGA
The DNA here is from genome assembly GCF_049634645.1 of Pelodiscus sinensis. Taxonomy (NCBI): domain Eukaryota; kingdom Metazoa; phylum Chordata; order Testudines; family Trionychidae; genus Pelodiscus; species Pelodiscus sinensis. The sequence goes on from NC_134740.1 coordinate 2,676,553, forward strand.
AGGAACGAGACTGCAAGAATTCCCATCTTAAAGGTCCTACTGACTTTTGCCTCCAGAGAGCCCTGCAATGTGAAGTTGTCCAAGGGCGTGAGGACACCCCAGGGAGGAAATTACCCAACAGGGATCACCCCCTCCCTGCCCCCGATGAAAGGCACAAAAGCCACGTGCAAAAGACAGACGGACGCACCCATATTCCAACCCCCAGCAATTCTGCCGCCTCCTCCCCTTTGTGGTTCTTCCTTCCCCTCCCAGGCCAGGCGGACTCCAGCGGGTTCCTCTCCCCTGTTCCACACTGGGAAGGGCAGGCCCAGGGACTCTCTCCTCCCTTCTCTGCCCCTTCTCAGGCTCATGTTCCAGGGAGGAGAAGCAGCCTTGTGCTCCTGTTCACACGAGCGGAGAAGGAAGTGGAGATGGAGCCTCCTTGAAAGCTGGCTTCTTCTCCCTCTTCCCCTCCCGTGAGAACGGTGTTTGGAAGGGGAGACAGGAAAGCATCAGATCCCCAGCACCCCTCCTGCATGGGATTTCCTAAGATGTCAGCATCTTGGGGTATGTCTACACTACAAAGTTAATTCGAACTAACGGACGTTAGTTCGAATTAACTTTGCTAGGCGCTACACTAGCACTCCGCTAGTTAATTCGAACTAGCGGAGCGCTTAGTTCGAACTAGGAAAACCTCATTCCACAAGGATTAAGCCTAGTTCGAATTTACTAGTTCGAATTAAGGGCTGTGTAGCCCCTTAATTCGAACTAGTGGGAGGCTAGCCCTCCCCAGCTTCCCTGGTGGCCACTCTGGCCAACACCAGGGAAACTCGTCTGTCCCCCTCCCGGCCCCGGACTCCTTAAAGGGGCACGGGCTGGCTACGGTGCCCGTGCCAGGTGCAAGCCTGCCAGCACCCAGCCAGCAAACCCTGCACCTAGCACGGCTCGAGCCAGCCACCCGATGCCCCCCAGCCCTCCCCCTCTTCCCGGGACCAGGCTGGCGGCTCCCGGGAGCTTGCCCAGGACCACAAGAGGTGGGCACCCGCCGGGTCCAGTGCGGACATCGTGGACCTCGTCTACGACCTCTGCACTAGGCACAGGAAAATTAGCAAAATGCTAATTCGAACTAGTTTTTTAGTCTGGATCCATTAGTTCGAATTAGCTTAGTTGGAATTAACTAATTCTAACTAAGTTAGTTCGAATTAGCGCTGTAGTGTAGACATACCCTTTGAGAGGCAGGGTTCCCACCCACGTCGTACCATGCAGCCGAGAACTAAGGGGTCTGTGATCTCTACTCCAGTTCTCCATCAGAGATGTCCAAGCCTTCACCTCAAGCATTCTCCACTTCTCCACCTCCAGGGGTCTCAAAACCGTCACCCCAGGGGGTTCCCAACCCTTCGCCTCAAGCATTGGCAAAAGTTTACTCTCAGGAGTTCTCCAACTTTCACTTGAAAGATCTCAAATTCTCCACCCTCACTGTCCTCTTGTTCTTCCTCACAAATGTTATCCACTGCTTCACCTCAAGGAACTACCAATTTCTGATTTCAAGGGTACGTCTATACTGTGGGCTAAGGCCAAATTAAGCTGGCTGACACTTGGGACAGCCAAAATAAAGAAAATGGGGATGGGTTCTAAGTTTATTTTTCGGGTAACAAAAATCAGATGGTTCCTTTGATAGAGATACAAGGAATCTGTGAGCATAAAATAAAGTGAGATCTTGTGCACTCGAGAGAGAATTCACAATGAGTTGTGGTTTTGCTGTGAGTTTCACAAGCACAGCTACAAAGTAAATGGTAATCAGAACTCGGGTGGAAGTTAACTGTGCTCCTTTTAGTTAGGGTCTCTGAGTTGCTGACAGCTTTGGAGCTAAGAGAATGTCAGAAAGTGTCTACAAATGATCTAGTTAATGGGAGACGGCAAACCCTGCTCATAATGAATATATCCTGTCAGCAGACAAAGCTACTAGGCTCAATTCTGAGCCTCCAATGCAGAAAGGAGAGGTAAAGAAAAAGCCAAATCTGAGAGCAAAAGGGAATAATTTGACCCTAAGCAAAATAAAAATTGTGTATGTACAGTACTGAAATCTGAAACCGAGGCGTGATATATAACAGGATATTTATGAACATGCACTTGTAACAAATTAGATGCTGATATTACTCTTCATAAAACAATATGATGATACTCTTCATACTGGAATAAAGTGAATATTAATTCATGAAGGGAAAAAGTTCCTGGAACTTAGTGGGTCTACAGAACAAAAGTATAGGGATTATTGGGGAAAGTGCAGACAAACAAAGAAATCAGCAAAAATATCTGTAAAGAAAAAAGGAGAAGTATTACAAGATGTAATGTGCGGCCCCTGAGGGGGTAGAAAAATGTGTAGCCAGCTGGATTTTGTCAGGGGTGACCGTTAGTTCCCCATGCTGTTTCTTGCAGGTGGCTCGGCTGCAGCCGGTGCTGGGCTGGTTCTAACCGGTGATGAGTTGGGTCAAGGCCTCCTGAGCTGCATGAACAAATTGTGAATTAATGAAGCCCAAGGACGTGTGTGGGAATGGGGTCGCCGTGGGGCTTTGCTAGAATCTGCCTGGGAATGTGTGTACCTCTCGGGAAAGTGTTATAAAACAGCCGGAAGGCGCTGCCTGAACGGACAGTCCCACCTGTGGGTCTAGGCCGTGGGGATGCCCAAGAATTCCCACGCTGGAGCAGCGCCCGTTACAGCCCTCGAGAGCATGGACGGGAGGGCCTGGGATTGTCGGTAGCCGAAGGGGCGTAAGCGTTGGATCCTGCTGGCTCACTTCCTTGCTTAGGTGCCTGCTTCTCCGCAGCGAGAAGCACATATTTAGTAACGCATGAAGGCTGTAAGGCGTAGTATGCTCTGGCAATAAAACCTCTTATGTTTATGCACCCGGTGTGGCTTCACTGAGTGTACCCGAGCCTCCTATAGAGCAACACCCCCCACTGAAGCTACGACGAGCTGCACAAACACCCAGCTTGGATCTTTAGTGTTCTTAGATAAATTCAGTCTTCTGCTTGTAGCCAAGGCAGTGGGCGAGTTTCCTGTTCAGGCTGGTGAGAGATCTCAGAAACGGGTGTTAAGACAGATCGTCTTTGTCTTTGGAAAGTCAGCAGCTTCCTGTTATGTTTAACAAAATAAGATCAAAACGCCCTTCAGCTCTGTGTTAATTAACCCTTTGTCAGAATTCATTCCCCCCTTGCTCTGGGGGGTGATGCAGGTCCAATATTAATGAACGCATTGGCTGTGTGGCAGGCACCAAGAGGCAGTGTGACCTAATGGACAGAGCACAGGGTTGCAAGAAGGTTCTAAACCCAGCTCTACTGCTGGCCAGCTGGGTGGCTTGGGGAAGTTCCTGCTTCCTGTGTGCCTCAGTTTCCCTGTGTGCACAATGTGGAAAAAGCTATTGGCTGGTAATATAAAATGCTGTCAGATCTATACAAAGCACTAGTCAAGTGGTAGGCAGCATGTTTATTATGATCCTGAAGGGCATAAGACCAACCGGACAGGGTCAGACCAAAGGTCCATCCAGCCCAGCGTCCCGTCTGTCAACAGCTGGCAATGCCAGGTGCCCCAGAGGGAGGGAACAGAACAGGAAATCAGCATGTGATCCATCCTCTGTCGCCCATTCCTGGCTTCTGACAAACAGAGGCTCAGGGCACCATTTCTACCCACTGTGGCCAATCACCTCACCTCCATGAATGTATCTAGCTCTTTTTTGAATCCCTGTTAATGTCCTAGCCTACACAACATCCTCTGGCAAGGAGTTCCACAGGTTGGCTGTGAGCTGCATGAAAAACTTGCCCAAGGCCTGCATTGTGTGCACATCTTGGATAATCAGTGCCTTGCCGTGGTAGTTTCCCAAAGGATGTCTGGAGAGCAGAAGTCCCCCATCTCCACCAAGTCCTGAACTTTGGGAGATTTTGTGAATCTTTCTTAAAAAGCAGTATGTGTCTCTTCTCTCTGCGTAGGTGATCTGTAAGAGACCCTAACATGTCACTGGAAGCCTGGAATAAATTGCCCGGGGGGCTGTGGTCTCTCCATCCCAATGCGTCCATGTCATTTCTGTAGTGGGGGGGGGGCAAGAACTAGACACAATCTTCCAGATGTGGCCTCCCCAGAGCTGAATAAAGAGGAATAATCACATCCCTAGCTCTGCTGGCAATGCTCCTCCTAATGCACCCGAATATGCTGTTAGCCTGCTTGGCTAGTACAAGGGTGCCCTGTAGACCCAAATCCAGCTTTTCACCCACTGTAACCCCCAGGTCCTTCTCTTCAGAACTGCTGCTTAGCCCGTCGGTCCTCAGCCTGCAACAATACTTGGGATTCTTCCGTCCCAAGGGCAGGGCTCAGCACTTGTCCTTGTTGAACCTCATCAGATTTCTTTTGGCCCAATCCCCCAATGTGTCTAGGTCTCTGTAGCCAGACAAGAACCCCCCTGTAACATCCATTTTTGCTTGCCTGGAGCATGCAGGGCACACAGGGCATAAGGCCCAGGCTGTGTGACCGTGAATGGCTGTAAACAGAGATACGCCAATTGCTGACCAAGAGGCTGCCGAGGAGTGTCCTTGACTTAACCCATATTGATACGAACACACAGCCGTCCGCGGGGGGAGGATTCTCTCGCCTTGTAAAAAATGCCCAGTGCTCACAATTTAGTTATCTCTCTTGCAAGTGTAAATTAACTTGAAACTTGCTTGTAAGAACTGGCGCCACAAAACGGACCAGTACAATTTGGCCTCTTAAATAAGAAAAAGGATACGGGCCCCCAGGGGTATAAAGATGGGTCCAGCAGCACATTTACTCGGAGTGTCAATCTACCATCTATCTGCTGGTCGGGTTAGGTGTTTGATCTCCCGAGGTTCCAGAGGGGACGCCCACCTCGTATTCGTCTTTCCTAGGAATTGAGAGACCAGCCCTGGCCTGACATGCTGGAGTCGAGAGGCACAGAAGGGGGTAAAAATTGTACCTGGATATGGTCCTTTGTCTTAAGTGTACACATAAACTTAAAGCTCTTTAAAGATTAAGCTGTCACTTGGTACCATTATTTCTATTTTCTATCTTTATTTTCTTTGTAACCATTTTTAAAATCTGTATTTGTTAGCAGTTAAGAAAGAGAGCAATAGCCATTGTAACCATATGCTTTTATAAGTCTTTTTAATAAACCTGTAACTGTTTAAGTTTCTAACCTGACTCCTTCAGTTGCTGTAACAGAACCAAGCACAATTTAAAAAAACTTCAGCCGGTCATAAAAAACAGGTATAAAAAAAGCTTGGGCGTTTAAATTTGTGTCACGCCCAGGTGACAGGTCCATTGGGGCATCTCTCAGTCTTTCCCAGGCTGCTCGCTGTGAAGAAATCTTGCATTCTAGCAGCTAAAATCTAAGGTGTAATAAGCTCTTCCTATAAACAGGGGCGTCTGTTGGCCTGCTGGCCACCCTCTGCGACAGGACCCCGGTCCTAGCAGTAAAGACACGGACGTTAGACCCTTTTCTCAAAAACACACACACTGCCCTAACCGTCAGCTGACAGTCTCTCTGGATCCTATCCCTGCTCTCCAGAGTATCTACCTCTCTCCCTCGCTTAGTGTCACCTGGGAACTTGCTGGGTGTGCAACCCATCCCCTCATCTAGGTCATTCATAATAATGTTGAACAAAACCAGCCCTACAATTGATGCTTGGGGTACCCCACTTGAAACTGTCCACCATCCAGACATCCTACCTGTAGGGGTGTGTATTCCACACCTGGAAAGGAACAATCCTTTTATGGCAGAGAAAATGCTTTCCCCTGCAAAGTTAGGAACCGACTGCTGTGAAGAACTAGAATCAGATTTCTGACCCACTGGTTGAATCACTTGAAACCTGATAGCTTTGCGAATTGGAAGTTTGTGCACACGCCCATCTGCAGCCGGGCCTTTTAAGGTACTAACAGAGTGGCAGAGCTGATTATGGTTACGGTGGAAAGCTCTGAGTTTCACTTTCCTTCTCACTCATGGGCTGCAACAGTTCATAGATCTGAGCGCATTTAGTCTGGAGAGCTGACAGGGGAACGGTGAACGGGCGACAGTCTCATCACGGTTCAGCATGGGGACTGGTGGCAAGTTCGTAGATCTATGGCGAAACCACTACACGGTCATATCGACATCAGCATTTTATCTCGTTTTGGTGGTGGTGGAACACTCAATGGATCCGGATTTCAAATGCCCAGAAGGGAACGGAATGATAATTGGTTACAGCCTCTGCTATATCATCATACCACCCTTAGGTTTGTTTCTGGTAGGCTTGATTTTCCAGCCCCCATGTCGTTCACAATGTAACAACTGTGATCGTGAGAAGTGTAAAAGATGCTGCGGCATTTGCCTAAAGTCTTTTGTACCCGCTGTCTTGTGGATAATTATCATACTTCTGGATGGGAAATACTTTGACTGTCTGTGTAAATCACCGAAGGTGACATGCCCTGCACGTAGCTCACCTCCAGTAACTGCTTATCACATTTCCCAGGTAAGATCCACCTACCCCGAGAGAGGGAATAACACCTTGCCTGTTTTTGCTCTAGTGTTTTGCCTCATGTATGTTAGATTCAGCAGAAAAAAAATAGTTTCTGTTCAAAAACTAGAGGAAACCAGGATCCGCTACGGATTGCTACAGGCATGCGTGTTGATTAGGGCTCAGTTGGAGGATTGTGTCCAATTCTGGGCACCATATTTCAGGAAAGAGGTGGAGAAATTGGAGAGGGTCCAGAGAAGAGCAACTAGAATGATGAAAGGTCTGGAGAACATGGCCTGTGAAGGAAGGCTGAAAGAATTGGGTTTGTTTAGTTTGGAAATGAGAAGACTGAGGGGGGACATGAGAACAGTTTTCAGGTATCTAATAGGGTGTCGTAAGGAGGAGGGAGAAAACTTGTTCATCTTGGCTTCTGAGGATAGAACAAGAAGCAAGGGGCTTAAACTGCAGCAAGGGAGGTTTAGGTTGGACATTAGGAAAAAGTTCCTACTTGTTAGGGTGGTCAAACACTGGAATAAATTGCCCAGGAAGGTTGTGGAATCCCCATCCCTGGAGATATTGAAGAGCAGGTTAAGGATGTTAAAGTCTATTCGTGTAGTCAATTCCCCCACTTCCTGCCTCTGGGGTGGGGGTCTGGGGGAAGAGGGAGGGCATACTTCAAAGGAGAGCAAAGGAGTTGTGGGATGGGGGCTCAGGGCTGAGGGTGGGGGTGAAGTAGTAATGTCAGGGGACTGGGCAGGTTGTGGGGGCTCAAACAAGAGGGTGCTGGAGTGAGGGCAGAGAGCTCAGGGTGGGGGGGGTCAGGGAATGGGTTGAAGGGTTGAGACAGAGAGCTCAGTGAGGGGGCTCAGGGCAACGGTTGGGGGGCGGGGGCAGAGAGCTTGTGGGGGGCCTCAGGGCGGGTGTGGGGGGCTGAGGAGGGAGAGCACAGTGTGGGGGGGTTTCAGGTCAGGGTGTGAGGGACTGGGGCAGAGAGCTCAGAGGAGGATCAGGATAGGGGTTGGGGGGCTGGAGGCAGAGAATTCAGTATGGGGGGTCTGGATGGTCCTTGGGGTATGAGGCGAGAGGCACCAGAATGGGAAAGAGAAAAAGTCAAACGCGATTGACAAGTTTTAACGTCTTGATTTTATCCCTGCAGATCATTGGGCTTGGGCTCATATTGGCCATTGCCTTTGCCGGGTTCATATGGTGGCTGTTCTGTAACAGCCCCACAGAAAGGATCCCCATAGAAGCTGAGCAAAGCAAGACGCTGCTCAAGGCTAAAGCGGCAAAGTATTTAGAGGAACAGCGGGATGAGGCCATCCAGAAGTTAATTGAGAAACATCTAAACGGCAAGTACGCAGCTGCACCCGAAACGTTTCAGATAGAGCTTACAGATGATGAGATATCTGATGAGATACAAGAAGGTTTTAATGTTGCACGGGGAAACCAACCCCCAGCAGCCGGAAGCTCAAATGGCAGAAACGCAGCTACCCCCTCTGAAAACCAAACTAGGAATGGCCAGGACTCAAATCAAACAGAAATGCAGAACCTGCTTAGATAATGAAGCCTCCAGTACTTCACCTGAAGGAACCTTCAGCCCTTTGCCTCAACAGACCTCCACAGTTTGACTCAAGGCACATCCAGGCCTTCACCAATGACGTAGGGAGGGGTAGGAGAGAAGTCCTGGAGGCCAAATTTAGGCTGCTAGGAAAGAGACTGAAACCCAGGACCTCTATGGTGGCATTCTCGGAAATGCTTCCAGTTCTACGCGCAGGGCCAGGTAGGCAGGCAGAGCTTCAGCGTCTCAATGCGTGGATGAGGGGATGGTGTAGGGAAGAGGGTTTTGGATTTTTCAGGAACTGGGAACCTAGAAACCATCTACTTCAAGACACACCCAAGAAAACCAACAATAGAACACCACTTGTCATCACCTACAGCCCCCAACTTAAACCTGTCCAACACATTATCAATAAACTGCAGCCTATACTGGAACAGGATACCAAACTCCAAAAGGCTCTGGGAGACAGACCCATAGTCTCCTATAGACAACCACCTAACCTCAAGATGATTCTTACCAACAACCACAGGACATACCACACTAATACCAACCCTGGTACCTTCCCTTGCAACAAACCCCGTTGCCAGCTTTGTCCACATATTCATTCTGCTGATACCATTATTGGACCTAACCAAGTGAGTTATAAGATCAAGAACACATATTCCTGCGCATCCAGAAATATAATCTATGCTATCATGTGCCGAAAGTGTCCGTCTGCTATGTACATTGGACAAACATCTCAGACACTTCGCCAAAGGATCAATGCCCAAAAAACAGATATCAGACAGGATCACAAAGAAAAAACAGTTTCTTGCCATTTTAACCAGAAAGGACACTCTCTCAATGACTTAACCACCTGCATTCTGCTACAAAGACCTTTTACATCTGCACTTGAAAGGGAATCCTCTGAACTGTCATTCATGTTAAAATTCGACACTCTCCGGGAAGGAATAAACACACACTCGAACTATCTTACCCATTACCAAGATAGCTTCCCCAGTTATCACCTCTAATACCATTAACTCACAAACATCCCACTCCTCCCACCTCTAATATCATCAATTCACAGACACTTACCTTCCTTCCTTCCCCCCGCCCCCCGCATCCCCCTCCTGTTCTGCAGTGTGATTTGTCCTTTTCATATGTGTTCGGGTTTTTTTAATTGTATCCTTTGGTATATATGGTTGTGACTATTTTCTTCCACTCTTTGATCTGAGGAAGTGGGTCTGGCCCACGAAAGCTCATCATCTAATAAACCATCTTGTTAGTCTTTAAAGTGCTACATTGTTCTGCATTTTGCTTCAGGAACTGGGGACACTTTTGGGAGAGGGGGAGCCTATACAGGAAGGATGGGCTCCACCTAAACCAGGGTGGATCCAGACTGCTGGCACTGAACATTAAAAAAGCCGTAGAGCAGTTTTTAAACTAAGAGATGGGGGAAAGCCGATTGGTGCAGAGGAGCACATGGATCGGATGGAGACCTCTTAGAGGAGAATTCATTATTGGAGATTCTCTAGGCTTTTGTCAGAAAAAGAGGAGAGGAGATGACAAAGTATGGGCCAGATCACACAAGAAACAATCACATATACAGGAATCTATTACAATAGGGAAGGGCCGACAAATAGACAGTGGCAAATTTTTAAAGTGCTTCTACACAAATGCTAGAAGTCTAAATAATAAGATGAGTGAATTAGAGTACAGGCAGTCCCCGGGTTACGTACAAGATAGGGACTGTAGGTTTGTTCTTAAGTTGAATCTGTATGTAAGTCGGAACTGGCGTCAGCCGCTGCTGAAACTGATCAGTTTCAACCGTGGCTGAATCTGGATGCCAGTTCTGACTTACATACAGATTCAACTTAAGAAATCCAGGAGTCCCCAAGTCAGCTGCTGCTGAAACTGATCACACTTTGACTTTGCTGGACCCCCCCAGCAGACCAGGGAGACCGGGAGAAGCTTTTCTCGCCCCGGAGGACACGGGTGGCGATCCACCGCTCGTGAGCTCCGGGGCGAGAAACACCCCACCCCGTTTGTAAGTGCGGATCCGACATAAGTCGGATCCGCATAAGTCGGGGACTGCCTGTACCTCGTATTAAAGGAGGAGATTGACATAATAGGCATCACTGAAACCTGGTGGAATGAGGAAAATCTGTGGGACACAATCATACTGGGATATAAAATATGTCGGAAGAACAAAATAGGTCATGTGGGTGGCAGAGTGGCACTGTATGTAGAATCAAATGAATTAAAAATCTTAAATGAATTAAAATATTCCCTAGAATCACTATGGATAGTGATTCCTTGCTCTAACAAGAATATAGCAGTAGGGATCTATTATCGGACACCTGACCAGGACAGCGATAGTGACGTTGAAATGCTGAGGGAGATTAGAGAGGCTACCAAAATAAAGAACTCTATAATAATGGGAGATTTCAGTTACCCCCATATTGACTGGATACATGTCACCTCAGGAAGAGAAGCAGAGACAAAATTTCTCAATGGCTTAAATGCCTGCTTCTTGGAGCAGCTGGTGCAGGAACCCACAAGGGGAGAGGCAATTCTCGATTCAGTCTTGAGTGGAACACAGGATCAGGTCCAGGAAATAACCAAAAAATGCTGCACTAGACTACTATTGGTGCCAACCAAGACTGCAACATTACTTTTGACACAAAGATCCGAACACACTAGAACTAAACTGTTTCAAATAGCACACAGCCAACCTGTGGAACTCCTTGCCAAAGGATGTTGTGTAGACCAGGACATTAACAGGGCTTCAAACAAGTGCTAGATAAATTCATGGAAGTGAGGTGATTGGCCAGGTTGGGGGGGAATGGTGTCCTGAGCTTCTGTTTGTCAGAAGCCGGGAATTGGCGATAGAGGATGGATCATGTGATGATTCCCTGTTCTGTTCCCTCCCTCTGGGGCACCTGGCATTGGCCACTGTTGACAGACAGGACACTGGGCTGGATGGACCTTTGGTCTGACCCCATCTGGCTGCTCTGATGCCCTTCGGGATCATAATAAACATACTGCCTACCACGTGTGCAGTGCTTTCTATAGATCTGAAAGCACTTTGTAAAGCCAGCCAATAGCATTTTCCCTACTGTGCACGTGGGGAAACTGAGGCAAACAGGGATGCAGGAACTTCCCCCAAACACCCAGCTGGCCAGCAGCAGAGCTGAATTTAGAACTTTCTTGCATCCCTGTGCTCTCTCCATTAGATCACACTGCCTCTTGGTGCCAACCATGCGGCCAACACATTCATTAATATTGGGCCCACCCCACTCCTCAGACCAATGGAAGAATGAATTCTGACCAAGGGTGAGCTGGCACAGAGCTGAAGGGCGTTTTGACCCCTGAAGGCGTTTTGACCCCGGAAGGATGAATGTCCATCCTTCCGGGCTGTCCTCTCTCCGGGTCAGTCCCAGGTTTCTGCTGTGATTTTACATTTTGCACGGCGAGCGCGAGCCCAGCCCGGCCTGTTTGCTCATCCCGTTATTTAGACACCTGCTGAGTTTGGCCTTGCCATGAAAGGTCACAAAGAGCTGGGCTGCCGGGATTGGATGTTTCTCACTCCCACGTCCTCACTCATCCTATAGGCACATGCATATTCCTCAGGCCATCTCTATGTAAGGGGGGTAGCATTGGACTGTATCTTCTTAAACATAACAGGAAGCTCGTTAAACCACAGACATGTGCTCATGTTTGCAAACACACAGATACTCTGTCTTAACATCCTTTTCCAAGAACTCTCGCCAGCCTTAACAGGAAACTCACCTACTGCCATGACCACAAGCAGAAGGCCGACTTTTAGCTAAGAAAACTAGAGATACAAGCTAGTCTTAGCTTCAACGGATGGGGTCATGGGTCTAGCTGGCTACTTGTTCACCCCTTGACCAATAATTTGGTCATGATAAGGACTCTTGGACAAGTGCCCCTCCCAAAACAGCTGATGGTGCTTGATGACCTGCTGAAACAATGATCTAGTGTAACAATAGAAATATAATTAGTTAAACAACCATGGGGTGCATTAAGACCTTGAAAATTCCCAAGGCCTTGGGGAACCAGTCTTTGATGTCCTGCCAGGGATGTCTGGTTAGGCCAACTATTTCGTTGCTCAGTTGGACAATCAGTAATTAATTGATGCTACTATTGATCAGAACTCTTTTCTGCATTGGAGGGTCAGAATTGAGCCTGGTAGCTTTGTTTGCTGACGAGATATATTTATTATGAGCAGGGTTTGCTATTAACTCGACCATTTGCATTCACACAGACACTCCCTAGCATGCTCTTAGCTCCAAAGCTGTCAGCAACTCAGAGGACCTAATTTAAAGGAGCATAGTTAACTTCTACCCGAGTTCTGTTTGCCATTTACTTTGTAGCTGTGCTTGTGAAACTCACAGCAAAACCACAACTCATTGTGGCTTCTCTCTGGAGTGCACAAGATCTCACTTTCTTTTAGGCTCACAGATTCCTTGTACCCCAATCAAAGGAACAATCTGATTTTTGTTACCCCACAATTGGTTTACAGCAAGATATCATAGAATCATAGAATAATAGGACTGGAAGGGACCTCAAGAGGTCATCGAGTCCAGCCCCCCGCCCTCAAGGCAGGACCAAGTTCCACCTATACCATCCCTGACAGATGTCTATCTAACCTGTTCTTAAATATCTCCAGAGAGGAAGATTCCACCACCTCCCTTGGCAATTTATTCCAATATTTGACCACCCTGACAGTTAGGAATTTTTTCCTAATGTCCAATCTAAACCTCCCCTGCTGCACTTTAAGCCCATTACTCCTTGTCCTGTCCTCAGAAACCAAGAGGAACAAATTTTCTCCTTCCTCCTTGTGACACCCTTTTAGATATTTGAAAACCGCTATCATGTCCCCCCTTAATCTTCTTTTTTCCAAACTAAACAAGCCCAGTTCATGAAGCCTGGCTTCATAGGTCATGTTCTCTAAACCTTTAATCATTCTTGTCGCTCTTCTCTGTACCCTTTCCAATTTCTCCACATCTTTCTTGAAATGTGGCGCCCAGAACTGGACACAGTACTCCAGCTGAGGCCTAACTAGTGCAGAGTAGAGCGGCAGAATGACTTCACGAGTTTTGCTTACAACACACCTGTTGATACAACCTAGAATCATATTTGCTTTTTTTGCAACAGCATCACACTGTTGACTCATATTCAACTTGTGGTCCACTATGATCCCTAGATCCCTTTCCGCCATGCTCCTTCCTAGACAGTCGCTTCCCATCTTGTATGTATGGAACTGATTGTTCCTTCCTAAGTGGAGCACTTTGCATTTCTCTTTATTAAACCTCATCCTGTTTACCTCTGACCATTTCTCTAACTTGCTAAGGTCATTTTGAATTATGTCCCTATCCTCCAAAGAAGTCGCAACCCCACCCAGTTTGGTATCATCTGCAAACTTAATAAGCGTACTCTCTATCCCAATATCTACATCATTGATGAAGATATTAAACAGTACGGGTCCCAAAACAGACCCTTGAGGAACTCCACTTGTTATCCCTTTCCAGCAGGATTTAGAACCGTTAACAACAACTTTCTGACTACGGTTATCCAGCCAATTATGCACCCACCTTATCGTGGCCCTATCTAAGTTATATTTGCCTAGTTTATCAATAAGAATATCATGCGAGACCGTATCAAATGCCTTCCTAAAGTCTATGAATCTTTATAAAGCATTGGAGTACTTTAAAGGGTAATGCCGAATACCCAAAGCCAAACAACACTAGTTACCTCAGTCTGGCATTAATGTTTGATCAAGTTTTGCAACTTTGAACAAACTGGCATTACCAAAAACCAAACCAAACCAATCCATTCAAAGGCCACCGGATTCACAAACTTACAACGCAGAAATTGCATTTCCTTTTATAGATTTGTTAAATTTCAGTCAAACCCCTTATTTTCTTTTAACGTATTTAACAAAAGTTTCCATAATCAAAAATATTTAATTCCGATTGTCTCTTTGCCTAGATAATTTACCGACATTCCTTAGGAAAAGAGCCCATTTTTCCATCAGAAAGGCTGTGAAGAAACCAAGAATTCCTTAACCTCCCCCAATCTCTCTGGAACTCCAGGAATCTGTGCCTAATGGAGAGAAGAAAGTGACTCGCAAGTAGTGTTGTAGTATTCCCCCTGGAGAATGCACAACTCTTAGAGTATGTCTACACGACAGAGGAAGACCAAAGGTGCCACTTTCGATCTTCCCAGGTTCACATTTGCAGTTGAACTAAGACAGCTAATTTGAAGTGAGAGGAGTGCTCCTGTTGATGCCGGTAACCTTCATTTCACGAGGAGTAAGGGAAGTCGAAGGAAGCGTGTTCCTCCTTCGACTTCCTGCTGTGTAGACAGCGTCAAAAGCTGAATTAAGCTACTTCAACATCAGCTACGCAATTACCATTGCTGAAGTTGCATAGTTCAATTTGGCCTTAACCAAGGGTATAGACGTACTTTTAGAAATCAGAAATTGGTAGTTCCTTGAGGTGAAGAAGTGGAGATCTTTTGTGATGAAGACACTGGGGGACACTGGGTGTGAAGAATTAGAGATCCTTTGAAGCGAAGGGTTGAAGATCTCTTGAGGGTAAAATTTTGAGACCTCTTTAGGCCAACGGTTGGGGACCCTTTGAGGTGATGGTTTTGAGACCCCCTAGAGGTGGAGAATCAGAGAATGCTTGAGGTAAAGGGTAGGAGACCCTTAGAGGTGATGGTTTTGAGACCTCCTAGAGTTGGAGAATCGGAGAATGCTTGAGGTGAAGGGTTGGGGACCCTTATTGGTGATGGTTTTGAGACCTCCTAGAGGTGGAGAATTGGAGAATGCTTGAGGTGAAGGGTTGGGGACCCTCAGAGGTGATGGTTTTGAGACCTCTAGAGGTAGAGAATTGGAGAATGCTTGAGGTGAAGGGTTGGGGACCCTTAGAGGTGATGGTTTTGAGACCTCTAGAGGTAGAGAATCGGAGAATGCTTGAGGTGAAGGGTTGGGGACCCTTAGAGGTGATGGTTTTGAGACCTCTAGAGGTAGAGAATTGGAGAATGCTTGAGGTGAAGGGTTGGGGACTGTGACGGGGTGAGGCAACCCCGCACTAGAAGGGCCCCCCCCAGCGAGGCAGGGGAAAGCGGCGCGGCTTGTCTCGCCGCCGCCGAGGACGCGTCCGGTGGGGTAACCGGGACGCGCCGCTCGGCAGGCGGGCGAGCGGGCGGGACCCCGAGCAACACAGGGGAGGGCGGTGACGGGGTGAGGCAACCCCGCACCGAGGAGGGCCCCCCCAGCGGGGCAGGAAGAGACGCCACGGCGGGACCTGCTGCCGCCGGGGACGCAGGCAGCAGGGCAGCCGGGACATGCCGCCAGGCTGGCGGCTCCAGGGACGCAGCCCGAGACAGCGCGGGGGAAGAACCCCCCCCCCGGCAAGGTTAGTGGGGACAACCGGGCAGGGACGGCACCCCACCAGCCTCGGGGCGGGCAGCCCCGCGGGCGCCCCAGCCGGCCCTATGCCCCACAGCTGCAGGAGAGGGAGAGAACGCTGGGGGTGAGGGGAAACAGCTGGGGAGGAGAAGCTGGAGCCGTGGATGAGCACAGGTGTGAGTGCTCTGGAGGGGCGGGGCGGCACCTTCCCCAGGTATAAAGTCAGGAGAGGCAGAAGCAAGGGGAGAGGAGAAGGAGGACGCTGGAGGCAGAGACTGAGAGACACCGAGGAGGCGGCGAGACCAGCCAGCTGGTGAGCGGACGAGCGAGGGCGTGAGGAAGCAGCCCAGGGCGGGTGTACTGGAGCCCGAGGGTTGATGCGTTGCGGCTCTGTGCCCCATCAGCCAGGTCGGGGGAGAGAAGAACATCTCCCCCGCCTTAGGGCCCTGGGCTGGGGTCTGGAGAGAGGGAGGGCCCGGACCCCCCTCACCTCCTCGCTCGCGGGATCCTCGGGGCAACCACCGGGAGGGCCGACCCGGCGCCGCGGCACCGAGACTGGGACCTTCCGGGACGGCAACCGTGGGAGTGTGACTGCCCAGGACGGGGTGGGCTCACGGACCCCGTAACAGGGACCCTCAGAGGTGATGGTTTTGAGACCTCCTAGAGGTAGAGAATTGGAGAATGCTTGAGGTGAAGGGTTGGAGACCCTCAGAGGTGATGGTTTTGAGACCTCCTAGAGTTGGAGAATCGGAGAATGCTTGAGGTGAAGGGTTGGGGACCCTCAGAGGTGATGGTTTTGAGACCTCTAGAGGTAGAGAATTGGAGAATGCTTGAGGTGAAGGGTTGGGGACCCTCAGAGGTGATGGTTTTGAGACCTCTAGAGGTAGAGAATTGGAGAATGCTTGAGGTGAAGGGTTGGGGACCCTTAGAGGTGATGGTTTTGAGACCTCCTAGAGGTAGAGAATTGGAGAATGCTTGAGGTGAAGGGTTGGGGACCCTCAGAGGTGATGGTTTTGAGACCTCCTAGAGGTAGAGAATTGGAGAATGCTTGAGGTGAAGGGTTGGGGACCCTTAGAGGTGATGGTTTTGAGACCTCCTAGAGGTAGAGAATTGGAGAATGCTTGAGGTGAAGGCTTGGACATCTCTGATGGGGACGTGAAGTAGAGCTTTCAGACCCCTTAGTTCTCAGCTGTGTGGTGGGACATGGGGAGGACCCCTGCCTCTCATAGAGACACACACCGCAGAAATCTCATCCAGCAGCGGTGTAAAGGTGCTAGGGATCTGATGCTTTCAAGTCTCCCCCTCCAAACACCCTTCTCATGGGAGGGGAAGAGGGAGAAGAAGAACCCAGCACTTCCAGGCAGCTCCGTCTCCACTTCTGCCTCCGCTCGTGTGAACAACAGCACAAGGCCGCTTCTCCAGCCTTCGCCTCCCTGGAGCATGAGCTTGAGAAGGGGCAGAGAAGGGAGGAGAGAGTCCCTGGACCTGCCCTTCCCAGTGTGGAACAGGGGAGAGGAACCCCCGAGTGATTCTACTTCCAGCAGACCAGGGGCACCGGGAGCAGCTTACGAACGGGGCAATCTGCCTCCTCGACCTCCGGGGCGAGAAAGCCCCGTTCGTAAGTACGGATCCGAAGTAAGTCGGATCCGCGTAAGTCGGGGACTGCCTGTAAAAGTCCCCATCTCTTGTCTTCTGGGCATTTGAAATTCGGTGCCATTGAGTGTTCCACCAACACCAAAACGAAATAGAACACCGACGTCAATATGACCGGGAAGTGGTTTCGCCATAGTGGTAATAAGTTGCCGCCAATCCCCATGCTGATCCGTGCTGAGACCGGCGCCTGCTCACGTCAGCTCTCCAGACTAAATGCGCTCAGGTCTGCGAATTGTTTCGGCCCATGAGTGAGAAGGAAAGTGAAACTTAGAGCTTTCCGCCGTAACACACAGTCAGCGCTGCCACTCTATCACCTGAAAAGGTCCGGTTGTGAATTGGTGTCTGCGCAAACCTCCTGGCTCCAATTGGCAAAGCCGTCAGGTTTCAAGCGATTCAACCAGTGCGTCAGAAATCTGACTCTAGTTCTTCACAGCAGTGGGTTCCTAACTTGGTTGGGGAAATAAATTTTCTCTGCCATAAAAAGATCATTCTTTTCTAGATGTCCAATACACACCCCTAAAGGTACTATGTCTGGCTGGCGGTCAGTTTCAAGTGGGGTGCCCAAAGGATCTGTTCTAGGGCCAGTTTTGTTCCACATCATTATGAATGACCCAGATGAGGGGGTGAATTGCACCCACAGCAAGTTTGCAGATGACACTAAGCTAGGGGGAGAGGTAGATACGCTGGAGGGCAGGGAGAGGGTCCAGAGTGACCTAGACAGATTAGAGAACTGGGCCAAAAGAAATCGGATGGAGTTCAACAAGTGAACCACAGGATCAAAAATCTGAGTCTAGTTCTTCACAGCAGTCGGTTCTAACTTTGCAGGGGAAAGCATTTTCTCTGCCATAAAAGGATCGTTCCTTTCCAGGTGTCGAATACACACCCCTACAGGTAGCATGTCTGGCTGGTGGTCAATTTCAAGTGGGGTGCCCCAAGGATCAATTGTAGGGCTGGTTTTGTTCAACATTATTATGGATGACCCAGATGAGATGATGGGTTGCACCTAAAGCAAGTTCACAGCTGACATTAAGCTCAGGGGAGAGGTAGATACGCTGGAGGGCAGGGACAGGGTCTAGATTGACCTGGACAGATTAGAGTGTTGGGCCAAAAGAAATCTGATGAGGTTTAAAAAGGACAAGTGCAGAGTCCTGCACTTGGGACGGAAGAATCCCAAGTATTGGTACAGGCTGGGGACTGACGGGCTAAGTAGCAGTTCTGCAGAAAAGGCCCTGGGGGTTCCAGTGGATGAGGAGCTGGATGTGAGTCAACAGAGCACCCTTGTAGCCAAGAAGGCTAATGGCATATTAGGTTGCATTAGGAGGAGCATTGCCAGCAGATCCAGAGAAGTGATTATTCCCCTCTATTCAGCTCTGGGGAGGCCGCATCTGGAGTATTGTGTCCAGTTCTGGACCCCCCGACTACAGAAAGGATGTGGACGCATTGGAGAGGGTCCAGCGGGGGGTGACCAAAATGATTCAGGGGCTGGAGCACATGGCCTACGAGGAGAAGCTGAGGGATTTGGGCTTGTTCAGTCTGCAGAAGAGAAGAGCGAGGGGGGATTTGAGAGCAGCCTGCAACTCCCTGCAGGGGGGTTCCCAAGAGGCTGGCGAAAGGCTGTTCTCAGTGGGGGCAGAACGAGGAGCGATGGGCTCACGTTGCAGTGGGGGAGGTCTGGTTGGAGATTGGGAAAAACAATTTCCCTAGGCAGGTGAGGGAGCGCTGGGCTGGGTTCCCTAGGGAGAGGGTGGAATCTCCATCCCTAGAGGTGTTTAAATTCCGGCTTCACCAAGCCCTGGCTGGGATGATTGAGTTGGGGTTGGTCCTGCTTTGGGCAGGGGGCTGGGCTCAATGGTCCTGAGGTCTCTTCCCACCCAGTGATTCTATACTAATCCGCTGAAAACCAGCTGATATGAATAAGAGCAATTTCCAATTCTACCACACGGGCGCAGCACAAACAACCATTTTTCACAGCAAAACCAAAGGATAAAAAACCAAAGTTCTGAACCACACACAAAGGGGGTGAAATGTACGAGGCTCTCAAGGAAGCATATTTTTTTTTAAAAAAAGCAACTCATCCCATCTTCTGTAATGTTCAGGAAAACGGAATTTGCCCTGCAGCTTGGTCGAAATTAAACTATTTAACAAAAAATCCTTAAAACCCTTTTTTTTCCAAAATAACCCCCTAGTTTTGTAAATCATAACTCAGCTGATTAAAATTAGTTTAAGCATCTAGTGCAGGTTCTGAGCCTCAGCACAGCCAGACGGGGTGAAACCAAATGTCCAACCAGCCCAGTGCTCTGTTTGCCAACAGTGGCCAATGCCAGCTGCCCCAGAGGGAGGGGACACAACAGGTAATCCTTACCTGATCCCTCCTCTGTCATCCACCTCCAGACAAACAGAACCTAGGGACACCATTCCTACCCATCCTAGTTAGTAGCCATTGATGGACCTAACCTATCTCTTTTTAGAACCCTGTTAAAAATCCCAATCTTCACCACATCCTCTGGCAAGGAGTTCCACAGGTTGGCTGTGCACTGTGTGAAGAAATATGGTCCTTTGTGTGTTTTAAACCTGCTACTTATTAATTTTCCTGCTTATTTTACTTGATGTCCCCTTGCTGGTGATCTGAAGAAGAGGGTTGTACCCACAAAAGCTCATGATCCCATCTACATGTTTGTTAGTCTTTAAAGTGCTACCAGGCTATTTCTTGTTTTTTCAAGTTTCCTCTGTTAGGGTATGCCTACACTACAAAGTTAATTCGAAATAACAGCCGTTGTTTGATAGGCTGCTCTCAAATCCCCCCTCGCTCTTCTCTTCTGCAGACCACACAAGCCCAAATCCCTCAGCCTCTCCTCACAGGTCATGTGTTTCAGCCCCCTAGCCATTTTGGTGACCTTCCACTGGACCCTCTCCAATGCGTCCACATCCTTTCTATAGTGGGGGGCCCAGAACTGGACACAATACTCCAGCTCTACGTCCACACTGGCATGAATTTCCGGAAATGCTTAAAACGGAACAGTTTTCCATTATAAGTATTTCCGGAAAAAAAGCGTCTACATTGGCAGGATGCTTTTCCGGAAAAGCCCTTTTCCCGGAAAAGCGTCCGTGGCCAATGTAGACGCGCTTTTCCAGAAAAAAATCCCGATCATCATTTTCGCGATCGGGGCTTTTTTGCGGAAAAGACTAAAGTGTTGTCTATACTGGCCCTTTTCCGGAACAGTTTTCCGGAAAAAGGACTTTTGCCCGAGTGGGAGCAGCATAGTTTTTCCGGAAAAGCAGCTGATTTCTTACAGTAGATCGTCAGGGCATTTCCGGAAATTCAAGGGGCCAGTGTAGACAGCTCGCAGCTTATTCTGGAAAAGCGGCTGCTTTTCTGGAATAAGTGGCCCAGTGTAGACACAGCCCAGATGTGGCCTCCCCAGAGCTGAATAAAGGGGAATAATCACTTCTCTGGATCTGCTGGCAACGCTCCTCCTAATGCCCCCCAATATGCCTGTAAGCCATTTCGGCTTACCCACTACACAACCACGTAAAATAGGTCCCCAAGTCCTTAAGTCTACAATCCGGCCTTGCTTCAGGTCGGGGCGAGAGGCTATGGTCCAAGTGCCCGGCCTTACTCAGGATGGGTAGGAGGCCAGTAGTTCTGGGCCCCAGCCTTGCATCAGGTCTGGGGCTGAGGTAAAGAGTCCTTCTTCAGGAGGGAGGCAGGCAGGTTACCTGCAGTGGTGGTGAGGTTGGAGACTGCCACCAGGTAGGTGGATACAGGGAGGGGAGCAAAGACCCAACCAGTCCACTGCGTCCCGTCCCAGGGCCCTGGATGCAGGTGGCTTATTGGGGGCGCCAGCGTGCAACATGCTGGCCCAGGGCTTTGACCAGCCCGTGCTCTCCTCTGGGCCACTTCTCTCCCCCTCGGCGGGGACCTGGGTTCGTAACAGGACCCCTGGGGAGTCGAGGGCGGTGTGGTCCCAGCAGGGTATCGGCGGCCCGATCCAGGCCGCGGCGGCTCGCAGGTCCTCAGCTTCCATCTGGTCCTCAGAGTCCCGGGGTACGGGCCGGTGTCGAGGTTCACTTGGGTCTTCCCGTTCAAGCCGGTCCTTGGGGTCAGTCAGGTCCTCCAGGGTGTGTCTAGACTTTTGTCGACGAAAACTAGACCTGCGTCTACACTGCCGCTGAGTTCTGGCGACATCACGTCGGCAGAACTCAGGAGTTTTGTCGACGGCGGTAAACCTCATTCTCCGAGGAATAACGACAGAAGGCGACAGAAGGCGTTATTGCATCGACATCGTCCTTTGCGTCCGCACTGTCATGTCGACAAAGCGGCTTGCTTTGTCGACAGAAGTGGCTGTAGTCTAGACGCTCTTTGTCGACAGAAGCTTTGTCGACTGTCGACAAAACTTCTGTCGACAAAAGCCTGTCGTCTAGACGTACCCCCAGGTACTGGCAGGCGTCGGGGTTCAGGCAGGTCCCCCAACTCATGTGGGTCAATCACCCTCAGAGGCCCGGGCCACGCCCCAGTCTCCCCAACAGGGAGCATTGGGCCAGCCTCTAGTTCCTCTGGGTCAGAGGGTAGCTCTGCAGGCAGGCCCGGCCATGCCTCTGCCACCCAGACAGGGAAGCGTTCGCCGGCCTCTGGGATGGAGGCCGTGGGAGGCCCAAGCTAGGTCTTGGCCTCCTCAGCAGGGAGCTCTGGGCCGGCCTCTGTCTCCCTCAGAGGCTGGGCCCTGACTGAACTCCCTGGCAGGGTTCTTATAGCCATAGCCCCGCCCCCTGGCTTCCGGTCGGGTGAGTGGGAGGGGCTAGGCTGGGCCCAAAATGGCTCCCGGACGGATTCCTCCACCACCGGGTCAGTGGACGGCCATTCCGCCCCACTACAGTGCCATTGGCCTTCTTGGCTACAAGGGCGCCCTGTTGACTCATCTCCAGCTTCTCATCCACTGGAACCCCCAGGGCCTTTTCTGCAGAACTGCTACTCAGCCCGTCGGTCCCCAGCCTGTAACAATAATTGGGATTCTTCCGTCCCAAAGGCAGGACTCTGCACTTGTCCTTGTTTTGACCCAATCTTCTAATCTCTCCAGGTCACTCTGGACCTAATCGCTGCTCTCCAGAATATCTACCTCTCCCCCTAGTTTAGTGTCATCTGCAAACTTGCCGAGGGTGCAATCCCTCCGCTCATCCAGGTCATTAATAAAGATGCTGAACAAAACTGGCCCTAGAACCGATCCTCGGGGCACCCCACTTGAAACTGACCACCAGCCAGACATCCTGCCTGTAGGGGTGTGTATTCGACATCTGGAAAGGAACGATCCTTTTATGGCAGAGAAAATGCTTTCCCCTGCCAAGTTAGGAACCGACTGCTGTGAAGAACTAGACTCAGATTTCTGACTCACTGGTTGGACCTCTTGAAACCCGACGGCTTTGCAAACTGGAGCCAGAAGATTTGTGCACACACCCATCCACAGCCAGACCTTTTAAGGTGGTAACAGCGTGACAGAGCTGATTGTGGGTTACAGCGGAAAGCTCTGAGTTTCACTGTCCTCCTTCCTCGTGGGCTGCAACGATTCACAGACCTGACCACGGTTAGTCTGGAGAGCTGACAGCGAGAAGGGAGCGGGCGCCGGTCTCAGCCTGGATCAGCATGGCGATCGGCGGCAACTTCTTACTACTATGGCGAAACTACTTCACGGTCGTATCGACAGTAGCATTCTATCTCGTTTTGGTGGTGGTGGAACACGCAATGGATTCAAATTTCATATGCCTACCTGGCGAGACACTGATACTTCCTTACAGCCTCTTCTATGTCTTCATACCACCCATCATTCTGGTTCCATTAGGCGTGGTTTTCCAGCCTGTATGTCTACATCCTCCTTCCAAAGGCGATGTATCTAAATGCAAAAAATGTAAAAGGTGCTGGGCAAAAGCTTTTATACCCGCTTTGTTGTGGATAATCATCATGCTTCTGGATGGGAAATACCTGGGCTGTCTGTTTACATTACAGAAGATGATTGGTACTGCTTATTTCATTTCCCAGGTAAGATTCACCTGCCCTGAGATTGGAAATAACATTTTTGCTCTAGTGTTTTGCCTCCTGGGTGTTTGATTCAGCAGAAAAAAAATAGTTGATGTTCAAAAATGAGAGGAGACCAGGCTCCGCCACCGGGTGCAACAAACATGAGCGTTGATTAGGGCTCAGTTGGAGGGTTGTGTCCAGTTCTGGGCACCATATTCAGGAAAGTATCCGAGGGGTAGCCGTGTTAGTCTGAATCTGCAAAAGCGACGAGGAGTCCTGTGGCACCTTATAGACTAACTGAAGTGTAGGAGCATAAGCTTTCGTAGGCAAAGACCCACTTCGGCATGCATCTGACGAAGTGGGTCTTTGCCCACGAAAGCTTATGCTCCTACACTTCAGTTAGTCTATAAGGTGCCACAGGACTCCTCGTCGCATATTCAGGAAAGAGGTGGAGAAATCGGAGAAGGTCCAGAGAAGAGCAACAAGAATAACGAAAGGTCTAGAGAACATGAGCGATGAAGGAATTGGGCTGGTTTAGTTTGGAAAGGAGAAGACTGAGAGGGGACAGGAGAGCGGTTTTCAGGTATCTAAAAGGGCGTTACAGGGAGGAGGGAGGAAGGTTGTTCTCCTTGGCCACTGAGGATAGAGCAAGAAGCAATGGGCTTAAACTGCAGCGAGGCAGGTTGAGGCTGGACATTAGGAAAAAGTTCCTACCAGTCAGGGTGGTTAAACACTGGAATAAATTGTCTTGGGAGATTGTGGAATCTCCATCACTGGGGATATTGAAGAGCAGGTTAAGGATGTTAAAGACTAGTTGACTAGTGGATTTCCTGCCCCCTTCCTGCCTCTGGGGTGGGGGGAGGGCGGACTTCAAACTATAGCAAACAGGTTGTGGGATGGGGGCTTAGGGCTGAGGGTGGGTGTGAAGCAGTAAGGTCAGGGGGCTGAGAGGTTTGGGGGGCTCAGGGAAGTGGATGCAGGAGTGAGGGCAGTGACCTGGTGTGGGGGTGCTCATGGTAGGGGTTGGTGAGCTGAGGGCAGAGAGCTCGGTGTGTGTGTGAGGGGGTCTGGGCAGGGCATGGGGGCAGAGAGCCGGGGTGGGCTCAGGGCAACGGTTGGGGGCTTACAACAGAGAGCTCAGTGTGGGGGGTATAGAGCAGGGGGGGGTGAGGGCACAGAGCTCGGTGTGTGTGTGGGGGGGGTCCAGGCAGGGCATGGGGGCAGAGAGCTGGGGGGGGCTCAGGGCAGGGGTTGGGGGGCTGACAGCAGAAAGTTCAGTGTGGGGGGTACAGGACAGGGGGGGTGAGGGCACAGAGCTCGGTGTGCGTGTGTGCTCAAGGCAAGGGATGAAGGGCTGGGGGCCAAGAGTTTGGTGTGGGGGGAGGCTCAATGGTCCTTAGGGTGTGAAATAGAATCGCTTGGGGGCGAGAGGCACCAGAGGGGGAAAGAGAAAAAGTCGAACGCAATTGACGAGTTTTAACGTCTTGATTTTTCCCCCGCAGATGTCGGGTCTCGGGCTCCTATTGCTCCTTGTTGGGTTCGTATGCTGCCGGTACTGGAAGACACCCACAGGAAGGATCACCATGGGTGCTGACCAAAGCAAGACGATGCTCCAGGCGAAGGCGGCAGAGTATTTAACGAATCAGCAGAATGAGGCTATCCACCAATTAATTGAGAAACACCTAAAGGACCGCTACTTAGTCACACCGGAAACATTTCTGGCAGCTCTTACTGATGAGGAGATAGCTGCTCAAATAGAAGAAGGTTTTAAGTTTGTACGGGAAACCCAAGCCCCAGCTGTCAGATCCGAAAACCCATATGGCAGAGCTGGAAGCTCAAATGGCGGAAACTGAGCTACCCACTTCAAAAACCAAATTTGGAATGCCCAAGACTCAGGACAGAAGGAAATGGAGCCCATGCTACCTCCAGAGGCCTCTGGTACATCAATTTAAGGAGCCTGCAACCCTTCGCCTCAAGGGGCCTCCAGTCCTTCGCCTCAAAGGTCTTCCAGTCCTTCGCCTCAAGGGTCTTCCAGTCCTTCGCCTCAAGGGTCTTCCAGTCCTTCGCCTCAAGGGTCTTCCAGTCATTTGTCTGAAGGGCCCTCCACTTGTTCGCCTCAAGGAAACCAGTCCTTTGTCTCAAGGGGGTCCAGTCCTCCCGCAGTGTAGACCTACCCTTGCAAATCAGAAATTGGTAGTTCCTTGAGGTGAAGCAGTGGAGATCTTTTGTGAGGAAGAACGAGGGGACAGCGAAGGGGGAGAATTCGAGATCCTTTCAGGTGAAGGTTAAAGAACTCCTGAGGGCAAAGTTTTGTGGCCACTTTAGGAGAAGGATTGGGGGCCCTTTGAGGTGATGAGTTTGAGACCTCTGGAGGTGGAGAATTGAAGAATGCTTGAGGTGAAGGAATGGGGACCCTTTGAATTAAATTGCCTACGGAGGTTGTGGAATCTCCATCCCTGGAGATATTTGAGAGCAGGGTTGGACAGACACCTGTCTGGGATGATCTAGACAGTGCTTGATGTTCTTTCGAGGTCCCTTCCAGTTCTAGTGATCTGTCATACTATGATTCTCTGTGCGTAACAACCTCACACAATTTTTTTCCTGTGACTGGTTACCCTCAATAACTGGCCAAAACTGACTTACTAATAGTCATACCCAAAGTACCCATAATGTGTTTGGTGTTCTGATCAATGATACCCCCAATTAATGACTGATTGCACAAGTGAACAACGAAATATTTCATCTAACCAGGCATCATTGGCAGGACATCAAAGACTGGTTCCCCGATGCCTTTGGAATTTTCAAGGTCTTAATGCACCCCATTGTTGTTTAACTAATTATATTTCTATTGTTACACTAGATCATCGTTTCAGCAGGTCAGCAAGCACCATTAGCTGTTTGGGGAGGCCACTTGTCCAAGAGTCCTTATCGTGACCAAATTATTGGTCAAGGGGTGGACATGTAGCCAGCTGGACACATCCCCCCCCCCACTGAAGCTATGATTAGCTGTACACAAACACCCAGCTGGCATCTTTAGTTTTCTTAGCTAAAAGTCGGCCTTCTGCTTGCGGCCAAGGCAGTGGGCGAGTTTCCTGTTAAGGCTGGTACTTGTTCTTAGAAACATATGTTCAGACAGATCATCTTTGTGTTTGCAAAGACGAGCAGATGGCTGTGGTTGAAGGAGCTTCCTGTTCTGTATAGCAACATAAGATCGAATGCTGTTGCCTCCGAAATAGAGATCGCTTTACGAATATGCATGTTCCTATGGGATGAGGGAAGAGATGGGAGTGAGAAACATCCAATCAAGGCTCCCCAGGTCCTTGTGATCTTTCTGCCAAGGAGGAACGCTGCAGGTGAATAAATAACACGATGAGCAACCAGGCCGGGTTGGTAATGTAACATCACAGCAGAAACCTGGGACCGACCCGGAGAGAGGGCAGCCCCCCTTGCAGGTCTGAAGGGGTCTGCAGGGATGCTATGTCCTCCCGTGGCTGACCACCTGAAGACTAGGAGGACCCTGCACCCTACTTGTAGCCTGCTTACTGTCAGGGTGTGTCCAGACTCAGGGGTTTTTTCGGGAAAAGTAGCCTTTTCCCGAAAAAACTTCCCCTGCGTCCAGACTCAAGCCGCGTTCTTTCGAAATTATTTTGAACGATGGCGGTAAACCTCGTTTCACGAGGAAGAACGCCTTCCTTCGAAAGTTCCTCTTTCGAAAGAAGGCGTTCTTCAATGTAAAGAGGCCGTCTTCGAAAGAGAGCATCCAGACTCGCTGGGTGCTCTCTTTCGAAAAAGCGGATTTTTCTTTCGAAAGATCCGCGTGCAGTCTAGACGCGATCTTTCAAAAGATGCTTTTTCGAAAGATGCTTTCGAAAGAGCATCTTTCGAAAGAAGCCTGCAGTCTAGACATAGCCTCAGTGTAAGCATGATGCCTCTGTCTGTGATGAGCTGGCCCAAGGCTTCCTTAGCTGCATGAACAAGTTGTGAGATATTGAAGCCCAAGGACATGCGTGGGAATGGGATCGCTGTGGGGCTTCCGGCTAGAATCTGCCTGGGAATGTTTGTGCCTCTCCGAAAGAAAGCGTTATAAAACAGCCGGGAGGCCCGGCCTGAACGGTCAGTCCCACCTGTGGGTCTTGGCCGTACGGATGCCCAGGAATTCCCACGCTGGAGCAACGCCCTCGAGCGCATGGACCGAAGGGGCATAAGCGTTGGATCCTTCCTTGCCTGCTTGCTCACTCGCTTGCTTAGTTGTCTACTTCTCCGCGGCGAGAAGCACATATTTAGTAACCCATGAAGGCTGTAAGGCGTAATATGCTCTGGCAATAAAATGTCTTGTCTTTATGCACCTGGTGTGGCTTCACTGAGTGAATCCGAACCTCCTGATAGAGGAACACCCCCCACTGAAGCTCTGACTAGCTGCACGCGAACACCCAGCTGGCATCTCTAGTTTTCTTGGCTAAAAGTCGGCCTTCTGTTTGCGGCCAAGGCAGTGGGCGAGTTTCCTGCTCAGGCAGGTGAGAGATCTTGGAAATGGGTGTTCGGACAGATCCTCTTTCTGTTTCCAAAGTAAGCAGCTTCCTGTTATGTTTAACAAAATAAGGTTGAACGCTGTCCCCCCCCAACATAGCGATGGCCTTATGAATACACGTGGTCCTATGGGATGAGTGAGGACGTGGGAGTGAGAAACAGCCAATCACGGCAGCCCAGCTCCTTGATGGCCGAACTATGCAGGGGTCAAAACACCCTTCAGCTCTGTGCCGGTTCACCCTTGGTCAGAATTAATTCCCCCCTTGCTCCGGGGGGTGGGGCGGGCCCAATATTAATGAATGCATAGACTGACTGGCAGGCACCAAGAGGCAGTGTGACCTAATGGAGAGAGCATAGGGATGCAGGAAGGCTGGGTTCTAAACTTGCCTGCTGGGTGACTCGGGGCCAGTTCCTGTGTGCCTCAGTTTCCCCATGTGCACAATGGGGAAAATACTAGTGACCAGCAAAGCTATAGAAAGCACTGCGCCAATGGTAGGCGGTATGTTTATTATGATCCCGAAGGGCATAAGACCGGCCAGACTGGGTGAGACCAAAGCTTCATCCAACCCAGTGTCCTGTCTCTAAACAGCGGCCAATGCCAGGTGCCCCAATGGGAGGGAACAGAACAGGGAATCAGCATGTGATCCCTCCTCTATCACCCGTTCCCGGCTTCTGACAAACAGAGGCTCGGGATACCATTCCTACCCAGCCTGGCCAATCGCCGCATCTCCATGAATGTATCTTTTTGAACTCCTGTGACAGTCCTGGCCTACACAACGTCCTCTGGCAAGGAGTTCCACAGGTTGTCTGTGCGCTGCAGGAAAAACTTGCCCAATGCCTGCACTGTGTGCAGATCTTGGATAATCGGTGCCTTGCTGTGTTAGTTTCCCAAGGGATGTCTAGAGATCAACACGGGAATGCAGGGGCAAGATTAGAAAGGCAAAGGCACAAAATGAGATCAAATTAGCTACAGGCATAAAGGGAAACAAGAAGACCTTTTATAAATACATTAAAAGCAAGAGGAAGACCAAGGACAGGGTAGGCCCACTGCTTAGTGAGGAGGGAGAAGCAGTAACAGGAAACTTGGAAATGGCGGAGATGCTCAATGACTTCTTTGTTTCGGTCTTCACCGAGAAGTCTGGAGGTGTGCCTAACGTAGTGAATACAAGCAGAGAGAGGGTAAGTTTAGAAGATAGGATACACAAAGAACAAGTTAAAAATCACTTAGGAAAGTTAGATGTCAGCAAGTCACCAGGTCCTGATGAAATGCATCCCAGGATACTCAAGGAGCTGATAGAGGAGGTATCTGAGCCTTTAGCTATGATTTTTGAAAAATCATGGCAGACAGGGGAGATTCCAGAAGACTGGAAAAGGGCAAATATTGTGCCTATCTATAAAAAGGGGAATAAGAACAACCCAGGAAACTATAGACCGGTCAGTTTAACGTCTGTCCCAGGGAAGATAATGGAGCAGGTAATTAAGGAAATCATATGCAAACACTTGGAAGGTAATAAAGTGATAGGGAATAGCCAGCATGGGTTTGTGAAGAACAAGTCATGCCAAACTAATCTGATAGCTTTCTTTGATAAGATAACGAGCCTTGTGGATAAGGGAGAAGCGGTGGATGTCATATACCTAGACTTTAGTAAGGCATTTGATACGGTCTCGCATGATATTCTTATTGATAAACTAGGCAAATATAACTTAGATAGGGCCACGATAAGGTGGGTGCATAATTGGCTGGATAACCGTAGTCAGAGAGTGGTTGTTAACGGTTCTAAATCCTGCTGGAAAGGGATAACAAGTGGAGTTCCTCAAGGGTCTGTTTTGGGACCCATACTGTTCAATATCTTCATCAATGATGTAGATATTGGGATAGAGAGTACGCTTATTAAGTTTGCAGATGATACCAAACTGGGTGGGGTTGCGACTTCTTTGGAGGATAGGGACATAATTCAGAATGACCTTAGCAAGTTAGAGAAATGGTCGGAGGTAAACAGGATGAGGTTTAATAAAGAGAAATGCAAAGTGCTCCACTTAGGAAGGAACAATCCGTTCCATACATACAAGATGGGAAGCGACTGTCTAGGAAGGAGCATGGCGGAAAGGGATCTAGGGGTCATAGTGGACCACAAGTTGAATATGAGTCAACAGTGTGATGCTGTTGCAAAAAAAGCAAATATGATTCTAGGTTGTATCAACAGGTGTGTTGTAAGCAAAACTCGTGAAGTCATTCTGCCGCTCTACTCTGCACTAGTTAGGCCTCAGCTGGAGTACTGTGTCCAGTTCTGGGCGCCACATTTCAAGAAAGATGTGGAGAAATTGGAAAGGGTACAGAGAAGAGCGACAAGAATGATTAAAGGTTTAGAGAACATGACCTATGAAGCCAGGCTTCATGAACTGGGCTTGTTTAGTTTGGAAAAAAGAAGATTAAGGGGGGACATGATAGCGGCTTTCAAATATCTAAAAGGGTGTCACAAGGAGGAAGGAGAAAATTTGTTCCTCTTGGTTTCTGAGGACAGGACAAGGAGTAATGGGCTTAAAGTGCAGCAGGGGAGGTTTAGATTGGACATTAGGAAAAAATTCCTAACTGTCAGGGTGGTCAAATATTGGAATAAATTGCCAAGGGAGGTGGTGGAATCTCCCTCTCTGGAGATATTTAAGAACAGGTTAGATAGACATCTGTCAGGGATGGTGTAGACGGAGCTTGATCCTGCCTTGAGGGCGGGGGGCTGGACTCGATGACCTCTCGAGGTCCCTTCCAGTCCTATGATTCTATGATTCTATGATCAGAAGTCCCCCATCTCCACCAAGTCCTGAACTTTGGAAGATTTTGTGAATTGTTGTTAAAAAGACACACGAGTCTCATCTCTCTGCTCAGGTGGTCACACTCGCAGCCCCCTGCCCTGACTCCTGCCCCTGTCCACCTCCCTTCAGCTCCCCACACTCCCACCCCTCTCCCTGACCCCCACACTCCTCCCCTTAACTCCCAATCCCCTGTTTTGACCTTCATTTCCCACCTTGCTTTTTAACAAATGTAAGCGAGAACGATGTTATGGTTTGTAGAGGAATAGCTATTTTAAAAGACGGGTCTCATTGAAGAAACATTTTCCCTCCATGTAACACTTTCTTTTAACCTGTGTTTCAGTTACAGAAAGTTAGGGAGCAGAAGTAACCACCACAAGGTGGATTTGAACCTAGAACCTTTGGAGGGGAGTATAGCAGCATCGAGCCTCTGAGCTGAAACTCATTTGCATCCCAGCGCATGCTGTAG
This sequence comes from Pelodiscus sinensis, assembly GCF_049634645.1. NCBI lineage: Eukaryota > Metazoa > Chordata > Testudines > Trionychidae > Pelodiscus > Pelodiscus sinensis. The sequence continues at coordinate 2,707,472 of NC_134740.1, forward strand.
AGCAGTGTTTCTCAGACCGATGGTATGAGTACCCTTAAGGATACTTGAGTGTAGTTCGGGGATGCGTCAACACAACTGAAATTAGCAGAACAATGAATTTTGGTTGTAAATTTTCCAGCGCTTTATTATTTTGGTCCTTTTTATACCCCAAAATTTCATCACCTGCTTGGCTACAATTAAGTTATTTCAACAAATGTGTTGCAATGGTAGAAAAAAATGTGTGGGTGTCTGAAAACTAGGTACTGGGAGTACTTCTAATTTTATTTTATTTTTTTTAAAAGGGGTACTTATCATTTCTTTTTCTTTTTTAGAGAAAGATTGAGAAACACTGCTGTAGCGGTCTCCTAGTCTTAGCTGTTGCTAGGTGCCAGGGCAAGGAACAGTGAATCGCACTAGGAGTACACCTAGACTACACGCCGCTTTTGAGAGAGGCTTTGTCGACAGTATCTTCGAAAAAGCCTCTGTCAAAAAAGAGCGTCTAGATGACATGAACATTTTTCGACAAAATGGCTCGCTTTTTCGAAAGAGAGTCTAGAGGCGGTCTTTCAAAAAAGCCCTGTTTTCATTCAATAGAGTCTTTTTTCGACAGATCTCTGTCGAAAAAGGGCGTTATTCCTCGTAGAATAACGTTTGCCGCTGTCGACAAAACTGCCACATTCTGTCGATTTACTGTCAACACAACGCGGCGGTAGTGTAGATGCAAGTATAGTTTTTTTGACAAAAGGCCACTGTTGTAAAAAAAACCCCTGTAGTCTAGACACACCTGTGTGGGTTACACAGACACACTCGTAAGTTGAAACCACAAATCACGAATTTATACGATGGCTGTTCCCCCCTCAGTTTTCTAAGTTTGAAAAGGCATTTATTTTGCTCTAAAGAATTAAAGATTAATAATACAAAACACATAGGAAAATGAGCTTATGGGAAAAAGCTAACCCAAAGATAAGAGGTCTGTATTTTTTTCCCACCAATCCTACACGCATTTTTCTTCTGCATTTTTTTATGTGAACCGAGAGCAAGCAAATATCCTTTAGGGAAGCTATATTCAAAATACACCCGAAACAGTAAAATAAACATCTTTCCTTGTTACTTGAAGAGATGCCCCTTTTGCTAAACCTGGGAAATTTCAGAACTAACATAGTTGTTTGGCATGTTAACATCTTTTAGGATTTATAAAGAGCACACGAGAAAACCAGCTTCTGTGAAAATATGAATATTGAGGAAAGAAGATTGACTCTACTTAACTTGTCTCTAGCTGTTTTTCACAACTAGAAGTGAAAAGCTTGATTCTACTTTTGTTTACATAGGAATCAGTCTTTTCGTGCTTTTGTAGAATGTTTTTGATGTGTAAAGTTTGCCGTTTCTGTGCCTACCAGTACCAGTACCCAGTACTCCCGTATTGGTGGGGCTTTAGACAGTTTCTAACAATGATTTATTACAGGATGCAGCTGAGGCCTTCTTATATTTTACAAATAGATAGAGTCACGCCCAGTGACTCTACCCACAGATACATGCACTGATGTGTTGCGAAATACAAAAGTATAAAAGACTGTACATATTACTTTGATGAAAGAAAACTGTTGCAAGCGTGCAACTCACCTTGGCCTCACAAGGATCAGGACGCCGGGGTAACACGCACCCGTGGCTTTAATTGTGTTATCCTACTCTGGAAGGAGGGGAAAGGGTAGACTCACTCACTATCCGCCATCCCACTTACGGGCTGACGAAATCCAGGCGGGGCGTGTCACGTTGCTGGATCTTGAGGGGAGCAGCCAGATCACTGATGCACCCATAGGTGGGTGTGTTGGCCCCAAAAATGGTATAGAAGGGGGCCATGTGAGGTATTGAATAGAAGCTTATTATCTGATAATCCTATGTACGCTGTTCTGGTGTTTGTATAATGTCTGTGTGTGCAATTATTAGCATGTACTTGTATGGACACTGAAGATTTCCCTGCATGTGGTTAAGCATTGGGCAGGGCCGAGCCTGTGGACATGCTAATTACTGAGGCCTTGTGGGACAATGGCTCTCAATAGGCTATGGACACACCCAAAGAATGGGGGCTGTCACCTGAGAGCAGCCAGCAGGGAACACAGAGATTGGCCTCTGTCCAGGTGACCTGCTACATACTAGAAGAGGCCAGGAAGGAGGTATAAAGAGGCCATGTGGTCGATGCCATTTTGTCTTCAGCTCAGCACTTCATCCCAGAGGCAGCACTGCAGGGATTGAAGGGCCCGAAAGACCTGTGAACCCATCCTGATGCTAGGATGTGCAATAAGAACTTTTAAACCAGCAGCTGCAACATCTCTGCTAGAGCCTGCATCGAGAACTGGGAGATTCGGTGCATGTAACGTACTGTACTTTAATAACCTTACTCTCAGGCTTTTCTTTCTTGTGTTAATAAACCTTTAGTTGTTAGATGCTAAAGGACTGGCCCAGCGTGATTTGTGGGTAAGGTCCAAAGGATAAATTGGCCAGAGATCTGTGGCTGGTTTCCTGGAACCGGACAGAACTTGTTCAGGGTAGGTGGGATTGGGTGTTAGGACTCCCCACCTGTGTATGAGGCCCGGGGCCATCTGGGGCACGGATATTGCTGGGGTGTGGGAGGGGTTTTGCTCGTGAGGCTTCAGGCAGGCAGCTGAAGCGCTCTGTGAGACTGGTGTGTGGCCTGTTTGGAGAGGTCACCAGTCTGGGGGCTGTAAGGAGCCCCGGATTTGAGCAATTCGCCCTGAGCGGACGCCCTCAGCTGTGCCCAAACACGGCCCGGTCCGTCACAGGGCACCAGGCACCAGAAGGGGCCACACTGAGGGTTGTGCTGTTGGTCTCTTCCCATGATGACCCTGGAACCGGTTCGCGGGCCAGGCGATCGGAGCAGAGGACGAGGGGGTTCTCTGCGACTGAGGGCCCCATTTCCGATCCTCCCTTGTGTTACAGATCCGGGAAGAGTTCCGGGCTCCATCGACAACTCCGAGGGGCAGTGGGTGCTGTCTGGGGTTCTTTGCTCCATGTCCATCATTTTGAACCTTTGACCCCCACTTGTCCCCCGGAATCCGTTGGGCCTGGGTCTAGTTGCCCCTCCCCCTAGGATGAGGGAGAGGCTTTAGAAGTGAACGGGCTGATGCCTGTCCACTACCCGTGTTCAAGGCAGTGTTCTCGCTGGGCCGTGTGCACTCTGTGCAGGGGGATGTGTGCACCCAAATTGGGATGAGTAAAAATTCTTCGCCCGCTGCATGTTCGTTTCCTGCACACACGGTGCATTCATTCAGGAAGGGGGAACCACACGGGACATTTACAGAACCGAAGCCGATCACACTTCAGCTTTACGTCAATTATAACTTGCAAACCGAAAACAACATCAACACCCTGCCCCCCGATAGCTTGATGAACCAACGTGGTGGAAGGGCGAAGGTGACCTGTTTTTCACATCCTTCATTTTTGTTTTTCCGGAGGGTTTGTTCCAGGAATCCCCAGGGAAAATTCGGAGCGAGCGTTCCAAAGACACATCGCTGATACAAGACTTCTGTCGTGTTAGAATCGTCACATCCTAGGCTGTGTCTAGACTGCAGGCTTCTTTTGAAAGAGGCTCTTTCGAAAGCATCTTTCGAAAGAGCCTCTTTCAAAAGATCGCGTCTAGACTGCAGGCGGATCTTTCGATAGAGGAAATCCGCTTTTTCGAAAGAGAGCACCCAGCGAGTCTGGATGCTCTCTTTCGAAGACGACCTCTTTACATTGAAGAACACCTTCTTTCGAAAGAGGAACTTTCGAAGGAAGGCGTTCTTCCTCGTGAAACGAGGTTTACCGCCATCGAAAGAAAAGCCGCGTTCTTTCGAAATAATTTCGAAAGAACGCGGCTTGAGTCTGGATGTAGGGGAAGTTCTTTTGAAAAAGGGTACTTTTTTCGAAAGAACCCCTGAGTGTGGACACGGCCCTAGTGTCGGAAGAAATCTCAGGAGACCATCGAGTGCAACCTCTTGCCCAAAGCACGGACCAAGGAGGTGGTTTGGGATAGCAATGAGACGGGAAGAGACAAAACGAGTTGTGTGTGTCCCCACCACGGTTTTTATGCATGTGCCGTGTTGAGCGAAACGTTCTCTTTTCAATAGGACAAGGCCCTTTTTGTTGAAATACACCAGATCAATTAATGGAGCTTAGTAGCTTGGGGGACAGTCAACCCAATTCCAGAAGACCCCCCAGCCAATCTGGAAAGGCGGGCAACCCTAGTTGACTTGATGTTGTGAGAAGCTGGTGGGGTTACCAGGTTAGATTGTGGGAAGGAAGAGCTGGGAATTCTCTTGTAGTACGACCTTAGAGTCTGAATGGGATCAGGATCTAAGGATAAAATTGGAGGCGGGAGAGGACCGGAGGGTCCAGACACCTAATAGAAGGATGGGGGGGAGCTGTACCCCCAAAATAGACAATTAAATCAACTGGCTGCATAAAATGTCATTGCTGGTAAGAGCTAGATAGATTCATGGAGGTTAGGTCCATCAATGGCTATTAGCCAGGGTGGGTAGGAATGGTGTCCCTAGCCTCTGTTTGTCTGGAGGTGGGTGACAGGGGAGGGATCACATGAGGATTCCCTGTTGTGTCCCCTCTCTCTGGGGGACCCGGCATTGGCCACTGTCGGCAGACAGAGCACTGGGCTGGTTGGATCTTTGGTGTGACCCCATCTGGCTGTTCTGAGGCTCAGAATCTGCACTAGATACAAGCTAATTTTGCTCAGCTGAGTAATGATTTACAAACCTAGGGGGTTATTTTGGAAAGAAAATGGGTTTTAGAGGGGTTTTTTTAAAGTTAACTTTAGACCAAGAGGCAGGGCATATTCCGTTTTTCGGAACATTACAGAAGATGGTATGAGCTGCTTTTTTTTTTTAAATGTGCTTCATTGAAAGCCTTGTACATTTCCGCTCTCTGTTCAGAACTAGGGGAGGTTGCTGAGTTTTTTCCACTTTGGTTTTGCTGTGAAAAAAGTTTGCTCGTGTTGCGCCCGTGTGGTTGAAGTGGAAATTGCTATTTTTTACATCAGGGCTGTGTCTATACTGGCACCCTTTTCCGGAAATGCTTAAAACAGAAGAGTTTTCCGTTATAAGTATTTCCGGAAAAAGAGCGTCTACAGTGGCAGGATGCTTTTCCGGAAAAGCCCTTTTTCCAGAAAAGCGTCCATGGCCAATGTCGACGCGCTTTTCCCGAAAAAAGCCCCGATTGTCATTTTCGCGATCAGGGCTTTTTTCCGGAAAAGACTACTGTGCTGTCTACACTGGCCCTTTTCCGGAACAGTTTTCCGGAAAAGGACTTTTGCCCGAGTGGGAGCAGCATAGTTTTTCCGGAAAAACACTGACAATTTTACAGTAGATCGTCAGTGCTTTTCCGGAAAAGCAAGAGACCCGTGTAGACAGCTCGCAGCTTATTCTGGAAAAGCGGCTGCTTTTCCGGAATAAGTGGCCCAGTGTAGATACAGCCCAGCTGTTTTTCAGCTATTTATCATAGAATCACCAGGTGTGAGGGGACCTCAGGAGTCACCGAGTCCAGCCCCATGTTGTCTGGCATTAATGATACTGTGTTCTTTATCACCTGAGAGCCGTATCATCTTTTCAATACATTTGCCAGAGACTGGTATGAGACGAAGCGGCCTATTTACTTATATCGTCTCACTTGGCATTTTTGAATACTCAACGTTGGCACAATTTTAGCACTTTTCTCGTCATCTGGAATTTCTCTCGGAGGCCAAGATTTATTAAAAATTAACATCCCCGTGCCGTAGAGCCCCTTGGTCATTTCTTTGGGGTCTTGGGCGCAGGTTATTGTAACCTTCTGACTGAAAAATGTTTATCATTATTAAATGTAGTTTAGCATCATCCTTAGTTACTAAAGGACTTGGAAATAGTCCGGCATCCTCATAAAAACACCGTCCTACTTCTTTGCAAATTCAGAAGAGAAATATTGAACAGTTTTCTCTTTTCCACATCATCATTAGAAATTTTGCCATCTCCCCTCTATTAGCAGGACGAGTGCAGTGTTAAGTTTTCTTTTGCTTTAAATATATTTTAAAATTATTCTTCCTCCTAGTTCTGTCAGCTGTGTTGTTTCCCTGATATCTTTAACTTCCCTTATCAGTATTCTACACAGCGTATTGGTGCAGGGATGCAGGTACCTGGTGGGGGTTAGCAGTAGTTAAGGGTCTCCCTGTGGGGTATGGAGGTCACCTTCAGAGGAATGCTATTTATTTTGTACATCAGGAAGGGGGGCTAGGGAGGAGTAAGTGGAAGGAGGTGAGGGAGGAATGGGGTATGAGCCCCCAATGGTTAGGACTGGGGTGGCTCTGTGGGCTGCTCGGGGTGGAAGCTCTCCTGCAGCCCCCCGATTGACCCCCCCCAATGGCAGCCTGCGGCAAGTGCAGCCGGGCGGATGGCTGAGTGGTGTGATGTGCCAAGTGTGGTCACTCAGGGCACTCCAAGTCAGGACTGCTTTGCAAGCGGGGAACCCCTGAGAACTGTCTGTCCAGGGTGGGGGTCGGGTCCCTTTAAGCGCAGCCCTCGGCTAGCCTGAGACAGCATCTCCACGCTCTAAGTCCTAAACTGATGCCCTGCCGGCACTGCTTCCGGCCAGCCTTAACCTCGGTTCAGGGTCCACTCCGTGTGGACATGCTAGTTTGAATTAACAAAACGCTAATTCGAACTAGTTTTTAAGTCTGGCTGCGCTAATTCGAATTAGCTTAGTTCGAATTAACTAATTCGAACTAAGTTAGTTCGAATTAGCACTGTAGTGTAGACGTACCCTTAGAGAGAAATCTGAGGGGTACGTCAACACAACGGTAATTTGGCCAAAACTGAATTTTGGTTTTAAGTTTTACAGCGCTTTATTATTTTTGTACTTTTCCCCTCAAAATGTCTTCGCCCGTCCAGCAGCATTTACGTTGTTCAAATAAATATGTTGCAATGATAGAAATAAATTGTGTGTCTGAAAACTGTACTGGGATACATCTGGGGTTTTTTTAAAGGGGTACTTTATAAAAAAAAAAAAAGGTTGAGAAACACTAGTCTATATAGTTAATCACTGCTTGGTTGCCTCTTGAATCTTACCATATATTTTAGAGCCGTGTTACTCAACCTTTTTTTATAAATGTAAATACCCCTTTTTTAAAAGAAAATTATAAGTACCTCCAGTTTCTACAGTTTTCAGACACACAAAAAATTGCTACCATTGCAACACATTTGTTTAAACAACTTAATTGCAGTCAGTTGGGCAATGAAATTTTGCGGGATAAAAAGTACAAAAATAATAAACCTCTGTAAAACTTAAATACAAAATTCAGTTTTCTCCAAATTTCACGTGTTGATGTACCTCCCCGCCCCCCCAAGGGGACATATCCTGGTTGAGAAACCCGGTTTTAAAGAGTTTGTGTGTCTGTCTGTGAGTCTGTTGTTCAAGAACTCCCCCAAAACAGTAAGGCTATGTCTAGACTGCAGGCTTCTTTCGAAAGAGGCTCTTTCGAAAGCATCTTTCGAAAGAGCCTCTTTCGAAAGATCGCGTCTAGACTGCAGGCGGATCTTTCGAAAGAGCAATCCGCTTTTTCGAAAGAGAGCACCCAGCGAGTCTGGATGCTCTCTTTCGAGGAAGCCCTATTTACATTGAAGAACGCCTTCTTTCGAAAGAGGAACTTTCGAAGGAAGGCGTTCTTCCTCGTGAAACGAGGTTTACCGCCATCGAAAGAAAAGCCGCGTTCTTTCGAAATTATTTCGAAAGAACGCGACTTGAGTCTGGACGCAGGGGAAGTTTTTTCGGGAAAAGGCTACTTTTCCCGAAAAAAACCCTGAGTCTGGACACAGCCTAAGGGCTCTGAATTCAATAGGCAGCTTTCTTGTCTCCTAGCTTAGAGCAACACCAGGGTTTGGTTGCACCAAGACAATGGGCTGTGTCCTGAAATGGAATTGTTTTCCATCCCCCAGGATGAAAGGGGTGTGACAACCGGGACAGTTATGCCCCACAATGACCACCAGGGGGCAGCAAGTCCATGGGACCGTTCCATGGAGTGGTATGTATGAAGGGAGAAAGACACTGTTCTCGGTTTGCAAGTTATAATTGAAGCTGAATTGTGAGCAACATAAGTTCCCCTTCCGGTTCCCCTGTCCTGAATCAGTTCTCGATGTGTGTAGGAAATGAACATGCTGTGGGCAACACATTTTTACTCACCCGAATTTGAGTGGCACACAGCCCAGCGAGGATGGTGAGGAAGGCCTATGGATCCAGAAGTCGCACATGGCCTGTGATGTCATCGATCCAACAAAGAGAGAGAGAACTTGGAAGGGGATCCCCATGCAGGACCTCCTGGGGGTGCCCTCGGCTCGGATCTCCTGGCACACAAACCGGTTCCGGGGTCATCACAAGAAGAGACCAACAGCACGACCCTCGGCATGGCCCCTTCTGGTGCCTGGCATTCTACCTGGCCTGTAAGTGAGTGAGCCTCCCTTTTCCCCTCCTCCCAGAGTAGGTTCACGCAATTAAAGCCATTGGTGCACATTACCTCGGGATCCCAATCCTTGTTTTCCATCCCCCAGGACGAGAGGGGTGTGATAGCAGGAACAGTTTTGCTCCACAATGACCACCAGGGGGCAGGAAGTTCAGGGGACAGTTACATGACCAGAGTGGGGGTGCCGTTACCCCTCTAACACAGTGGCCAGCAGAGACCAACCCCCCCCCCCCCACCCTGAACCCAGAACCCAGACCACCACCCCTCACCATTAACCACAGCACTGGACCTGGGGGCAGCTATACCAGTACCCCCCAGACACCTACTGCCACTTGGGCAGTGTAGCCCAGGCTGGCTTCAGAGCTTCCCTGAGATCCCCCCCCTCCTGCTCTGACCCTCACCTCCATTCCCCCTACCTCCCAACCCCCTTCCCTGATTCCTACTCCTCCATCTCTCACCCCCAACCTCCTTTCTCCCTCCCGGCAGCCTTTCCCAGAATGGGAGTTGCTGTGTGCATCTGTGTGTGTGTGTGTGTGTGTGTGGGGGGGGGGGGGGGGTTCTCCTGCCTCCCACCCTATTTGCCCGGTCTGCTGGCAAGGCAAGATGGTGACCAGTAGCCCCATCGGGCCACGCCCTTGGTGCTCGGCTTGCTGCCCCACTGCCGATGGTAAGGGTTGTCTCCTTCCTTTCTCTGGCCCCTTCCTTCCCATGGTCTGGAAAACAGCCCCATTCCCAGCACTCCCCATTGTCCTGGTGCAACCAAAGTCTGATCTCACCTTGGGTAGGGAGAAGAGGCAGCCGCCGCCCCGAATGCGGTGGTCCTAGCTCTGACAGTTGAGGAGGCCTTCCTGAGCAAACAGACAGACAGATCTGAAATCGATCTAGCTACTGCATTCTTCCTGCGGCTGCCTTCAGTCCACCCTTCTGCCCGCAAGGCCCTTTGGCTAAGGAGGTTTTAAGACACGTTGCTGTCCTGGTTGCTTTAAGGCAGCGCTGCTCAATGTTGGAAGCCTCGGGGGCCACAGTGATACCCACAGCACATGCCGAGGGTCACAACGTAAGTGTGGTTGCATAGCCATGCAAATCTATATGCAAATCTATGCAAATAGCTTTGTTCACACTCTGGGGCATGAATACAAAGATCAAGGCAGAACTGCACAACACACTGGCCCCATTGAAGTCAGTTCTGCTGATCTTAATAAAATGCAATATTTACCCAATTTCCACCCATAGGACAGCACTTTGAATGAGCAAATATAGCCCAGGAATGTAACTACTAAAATGCATCTCAACAGAAGACCATTATAGTGACTATTTTTTTGTTTCGGCTCCCACTCACCGACTGCAAGCAAACAGGCCACATGCTGTATCATGTGTTCAGTAGCCCTGCTTTAAGGTGAGTTTCAGAAACCTTCCACTTTAACATCCATAAGGGAACGATCTTTTTAGTGCAGGAAAAACGATCCCCCCTGAGCAGTTAGGAGAAGGCTGAAGTGAGGAATTAGAATCTGATTCCTCATTGCTAGTTGAATTGTGTGAAACCAGACTGTTTGCAGAATGGACGCCAAGACACAAACCCATTGTTATTGGGTGGAAACATTGAGAAAGACTATTCCAGGAAAGCCCTGTTTTCACTTTCATTCTCACGCCCCGTTCAGAAGCATTTATACATCTGTAACGGACTCTGGCTCACACCTTCCCTCTGCCCTGCGAGATGAGAACAGCACAGATTAGCACGGGTATCGGCAGCAAGTTCATAGAACTATGGAGAAAGTACTTCACGGTCATATCAACATCCGTGTTCTATCTCGTTTTGTTGGTGGTGCAACACACAATGGAGCCGGATTTCAAATGCCCAGAAAGCAAGACGTGGGGACTTTGGTACAGCCTTGGCTATATCTTCGTACCACCCATTGCTTTGTTTCTATTAGGTGTGATTGTGCAGCCTCGTTCAAAATGCAAAGACATCTTTTGCTGTAAAATCGAAAAATGTGATTCAGGCTGCTGCTGTCGTATAACATGGCTAGACCCTGAGTGGAAAAAGACTAAAAGATTTGGTGGCGTTTTTATGAAGGCTTTTAAACGCACTTTCTTGTGGATAATTATCATGCTTCTGGATGGGAAATAAGTTGATTGTGTATGGAAATCACAGACAGTGAACGGCCCTGCAGGCAACTCACAGCTAGTGACTACTGCTTATCACGTTTCCCAGGTAAGATCCACCTGCTCCGAGAGAGGAAATAACGTTGCTCTCATCCTGCCTGTTTTTGCTCCGGTGTTTTCCCTCGTGTATTTGATTCAGCAGAAAAAAAAATGGTTTCTGTTCAAAAATTAGAGGAAACCAGGGTCTGCCGCTGGGTGCTACATACATGAGCACACACACTGATGAGGGCTCAGTGGGAGGATTGTGTTCAGTTCCGGGCATGACATTTCAGGAAAGAGGTGGAGAAATTGGAGAAGGTCCAGAGAAGAGCAACGAGAGTGATGAACGGGCTAGAGCACATGAGCTAGGAGGATGAGGGAGGATTGGGTGTGTTTAGTTTGGAAAGGAGAAGACCGAGAGGGGACATGAGAGCAGTTTTCAGGTGTCTAAAAGGGTGTCCCAAGGAGGAGGGAGAAAAATTGCTCTTTTTGGCTTTTGTGGACTTGACAAGGAGCAAGGGGCTTAAACTGCAGCAAGGGAGGTTTCGGTTGGACATTAGGAAAAACTTCCTACCTGTCCGGGTGGTGAAACACTGGAATAAATTGCCCAGGGAGGTTGTGAAATCTCCATCCCTGGAGATATTTAAGAGCAGGTTAAGGATGTTAAAGTCTAGCTGACTAGTCAATTTCCCTCCCTTGATGCCTCTATGGGCAGGGGGTGGGAGGGAGCGTGCCGGGAGGGTGTATTTTAAAGGGCAGCAAAGGGGTTGTGTGTTGCGGGCTTAGGGATGAGGGTGGGGGTGAAGCTGTGAGGTCAGGGGGCTGGGAAGATTGGGGGGCTCAAGGAAAAGGGTGCTGCAGTGAAGGCAAAGACCTTGGTGTGTGTGTGGGGCGGGGGGGTCAGGGCAGGGGCTGGAGTGCTGTGGGCGCAGAACTGAGTGGGGGAGGGCTCAGGGCAGGGGGTGGGGAGCTGGGGGCAGAGAGCTCTTGGGGGTGCTCAGGGCAGGGAGTGGAGGGCTTGGGGCGGAGAGGTCAAGGGGTGGGGGGGCTGAGGGAAGAAAGATAGGTGTGGGAGGGTTCAGGGCACAGGGTGGAGGGCTGGGGGCAGAGTACTCAGTGTGGGGGGGGGCTGGATGATCCTTGGGGTGTGAAGGAGACTCGCTTGGGGGCGAGAGGCAGCAGAGTGGGAAAGAGAAAAAGTCGAATGCAATTGACAGGTTTTAACGTCTTGATTTTATCCCTGCAGTTCATCGGGCTTGTGTTCATATTGGTTATTCCCTGTGGCGGGTTCACATGGTGGCTGTGCTGTAACAGCCCCACAGAAAGGATCCCCATAGAAGCTGAGCAAAGCAAGACGCTGCTCAAGGATAAAGCGGCAAAGTATTTAAAGGAACAGCGGGATGAGGCCATCCAGAAGTTAATTGAGAAACATCTAAACGACAAGTACGCAGCTGCACCCGAAACGTTTCAGATAGAGCTTACAGATGATGAGATATCTGATAAGATAAAAGAAGGTTTTAATGTTGCACGGGGAAACCAACCCCCAGCAGCCGGAAGAGAAAACGCAAGTGGCAGAGCCGGAAGCTCAAATGGCAGAAACGCAGCTACCCCCTCTGAAAACCAAACTAGGAATGGCCAGGACTCAAATCAAACAGAAATGCAGAACCTGCTAGATAATGAAGCCTCCAGTACTTCACCTGAAGGAACCTCCAGCCCTTCGCCTCAACAGGCCTCCACAGTTTGACTCAAGGCACATCCAGGCCTTCACCAATGACGTAGGGAGGGGTAGGAGAGACGTCCTGGAAGCCAAATTTAGGCTGCTAGGAAGGAGACTGAAACCCAGGACCTCTATGGTGGCATTCTCGGAAATGCTCTGGCATTTAATTTCAAAAAGGGGAATTATACAAAAATGAGGAGGTTAATGAAACAGAAATTAAAAGGCACAGTGACGAGAGCCAAATCCTTGCAAGCTGCATGGAAACTTTTCAAAGATGCTATAATAGAGGCCCAACTTAAATGTATACCCCAAATTAAAAAACATAGTAAGAGACCTAAAAAAGAGTCACTGTGGCTTAACCACCATGTAAAAGAAGCAGTGAGGGAGAAAAAAGCATCTTTCAAAAAGTGGAAGTCCAGTCCCCACTGAGATAAATAGAAAGGAACATAAACACTGTCAAATTAAGTGTAAAAATGTAATAAGAAAAACCAAAAAGGATTTTGAGGAACAGCTGGCCAAAAACTCAAAAAGCAATAGCAAAATGTTTTTTAAATACATTAGAAGCAGGAAGCCTGCTAAAAACTTGTGGGGCCTCTGGACCATGAGATATAAAAGGAGCAATCAAGGACGATAAAGCCATTGCGGAGAAACTAAATGATTTCTTTGCTTCAGTCTTCATGGCTGAGGACGTTGGGGAGATTCCTGAATCTGCACCGTCCTTTGTGGGTGATGAATCTGAGGAACTGTCCTGGATTGAAGCTGCATAAACAAGCTGTGAATTAATGAAGCCCAAGGACACGTGTGGGAATCGGGTCGCCGTGGGGCTTTGCTAGAATCTTCCTGGGAATGCGTGTGCCCCTCAGGAAGAAAGCCTTATAAAATGGCCGAAAGGCACTGCTTGCATGGACAGTCCCACCTGTGGGTCTAGGCCGTGGGGATGCCCAGGAATTCCTATTCTGGAACAGCGCCCGTTACAGCCCTCCAGAGCATGGACAGGAGGGCCTGGGATTGTCGGTAGTAGAAGGGGCGTAAGCGTTGGATCCTTGCTTGCCAGCTCACTTGCTTAGTTGCCTTCTTCTCCGCGGCGAGAAGCACATATTTAGTAATGTTTAAAGGCTGTAAGGTGTAATAAAACCTCTTGGGTTACATCTACACCGGCAGCTTCTTGCGCAAGAACAACCGTTCTTCCGCAAAAACTTGCCGGCTGTCTACACTGCACGCGCGTTCTTGCTCAAGTAAGTTTACAGTCCAGCGTTGGAAAACAGGGCTTCTTCTGGAAGAGACATTCCTCTCCCCACGAGGAAGAAACCCTCTTGCGCAAGAGCTCTTCCACAAGAGGCCAGTGTAGACAGGCAACATGAATTTCTTGGGCAAGAAGCCCCTATGGTTAAAATGGCCATCGGAGCTTTCTTGCACAAGAGAGCGTCTACACTTCCATGGATGCCCTTGCACAAAAGCACCTCTCTTGCACAAAAGCACACGCTAGTGTAAACGCGCTCTTTTGGAAGAGTTCTTGTGCAAGAAGCTGCCAGTGTAGATGTAGCCTTTATATTTATGGTCCCGATGTGGCTTCACTGAGTGTATCTAAGCCTCCTGATAGAGCACCACCCCCCACTGAAGCTCTGACAAGCTGCACACAAACACCCAGCTTGGATCTTTAGTTTTCTTAGCTAAAGTCGGCTTTCTGCTTGCGGCCAAGGCAGTGAGCGTGTTTCCTGTTCAGGCTAGTGAGAGATCTTAGAAATGGGTGTTAAGACAGATCGTCTGTGTGTTTGCAAAGTAAGTAGCTTCCTGTTATGTTTAACAAGATAAGATTGAACGCTGTTCCCCCCACATAGAGATGGCCTTATGAATATGCATGTGCCTATGGGACAAGCGAGGAAGGGTGAGTGAGAAACAGCCAATCACAACAGCCCAGCTCTTTGCAACCTTTTCTGGCAAGGCCAAACTCTGCAGGTGTCAAAACGCCCTTCAGCTCTGTGCCAGTTCACCTTGGTCAGAATTCATTCCCCCTTGCTCCGGGGGGTGATGCAGGTCCAATATTAATGAACGCATTGGCCGCGTGGCAGGCACCAAGAGGCAGTGTGACCTAGTGGAGAGAGCACAGGGGTGCAAGGAGGTTCAAAACCAGCTGTTGGCCAGCTGAATGACTTGGGGCAAGTTTCTGCATCCCTGCGTGTCTCAGCTTCCCAGTGTGCACAATGGAGAAAATGCAATTGGCCGGCTATACAAAGTGCTTTTAAATCTAGAAAAAGCACTGCGCAAATGGTAGGTAGATGGGGTCAGACCAAAGGTCCATCCATCCCAGTCCCCTGTCTGCTGACAGAGGTCAATGCCAGGTGCCCCTGAGGGAGGGAACAGAAGAGGGAATCAGCAAGTGATCCATCTCTGTCACTCATTCCCGGCTTTAGACAAACAGAGCCTCAGGACACCATTCCTACGCAGCCTGGCCAATCATCTCACCTCCATGAGTGTATCTAGCTCTTTTTTGAACCCCTGTTCAAGTCCTAGCCTATGCAACATCCTTTGGCAAGGAGTTCCACAGGTTGGCTGAGAACTGCATGAAAAATTTGCCCCATGCCTGCATTGTGTGCAGATCTTGGATGATCGGTGCCTTGCTGTGTTAATTTCCCAAGCAATGTCTGGAGAGCAGACATCCCCATCTCTATCAAATGTAGCCAGACAGGAATCCTTTTTGTAACATCCATTTTTGCTTGCCTGGAGCATGCAGGGCACACAGAGCAGAAGGCCCAGGCTGTGTGACCGTGAATGGCTGTAAACAGAGATACGCCAATTGCTGACTAAGAGGCTGCCGAGGAGTGTCCTTGACTTAACCCATATTGATACGAACACACAGCCGTCCGCGGGGGGAGGAATCTCTTGCCCAGTAAAAAAATGTCCAGTACTTACAATTTAGTTATCTCTCTTGCAAGTGTAAATTAATTTGAAACTTGCTTGTAAGAACTGGCGCCACAAAACGGACCAGGACAATTGGGCCTCTTAGATAAGAAAGAGGATACGGGCCCCCAGGGGTATATAGATGGGTCCAGCAGCACATTTTCTCTAAGTGTCAATCTACCATCTATCTGCTGGTCGGGTTAGGTGTTTGATCTCCCGAGGTTCCAGAGGGGACGCCCACCTCGTATTCGTCTTTCCTAGGAATTGATGGACCGGCCCTGGCCTGACACGCTGGAGTCGAGAGGCACAGAAAGGGGTAAAAATTGTACCTGGATGTGGTCCTTTGTTTAAGTATATATATACATAGTGTCAGAGCTCTTTAAAGATTAAGCTGTCACTTGGTACCATTATTTCTATTTTCTATCTTTACCTTTTTCCTGTAATCATTTTTAAGACATATATATATATAATTTTGCTAGCATTTAAGAAATAGAGCAATAGCCATTGTAACCATCTGATTTATAAGCTTCTTTAATAAACCTGTAACTGTTTAAGCTTTAACCTGACTCCTTCAGTTGCTGTAACAGAAGCAAGCACAATTTAAAAGAACTTCAGCCGGTCATAAAGGGACAGACATAGGGAGAGCTTGGGCGTTTGGATCTGTGTCACTCCCAGGTGACAAGATCCGTTGGGGCACCTTTCAGCCTTTCCTAGGCTGCCCGCTGCGAAGGAACTTTGTGTTCTAGCAGCTAAAATCTAAGGTGTAATAAGCTCTTCCTATATAACAGGGCGTCTGTTGGCCTGCTGGCAACCCTCTGCGACGGGACCCCGGTCCTAGCAGTAAAAACACGGACGTTAAACCTTTTCTCGGAAGCATACACACACACACACACACACACTGCCCTGACCGTCGGCTGACAGAATTGGCATAGTCAGCAGGATTGTGTTATTGGTTCACATACAGCAGCATGAAGCCTGTCATGCTGGACATGGATTTTAGCTGTATAGAGAAGGAGTTTGCCCAAGAGGGATGGGGCAATCCTAAATGGGATAAAGAGATTTTAGGGAAAGGCGCTTGCATCTGGCTGTTAAAGGGTGTGTGGCAAGCAGCCTGTACTAGCTACTGGAAGTTAGAAACAGAGCTTATCAGAGTGCAGTGAGAGAGAGACGAACTCTGGGAGCAATGCCAGAACCTGGGTACCCGGGTGCGAACCCTAAATAAGGATATGGAGCACCTACAGGAACGGCTCCTCCTGAGGCTAGAGAGGGGAAGGAGAAAGTAATTAATGGAGAAAAATGAGCTTTTAGAGCTGGCTTTAAAACGTTGCTGGCTCAAACCCCCGCTCTCCCGCCTTCCACTGTAACTAAGATAAAACAGTACAGCATTCCAGCCGAAGCTATGGCTCCGGTCTGTGAACTAATTAAAGATTTGGAAAAACGGGGAATCTTAATTTATACCTACTCCCCGTATAATTTGCTCAGGAAGCATGCTCGCTGGGAATGAGCCCCTTCCCATGAGGAAGCTCTGAGACAGCTAAGAACATAACATAAGAACATAAGAATGGCCGTACTGGGTCAGACCAAAGGTCCATCTAGCCCAGTAGCCTGTCTGCCGACAGTGGCCAGCACCAGGTGCCCCAGAGAGGGTGGACCGAAGACAACGATCAAGCGATTTGTCTCCTGCCATCCCTCTCCAGCCTCTGACAAACAGAGGCCAAGGACACCATTTTATCCCCTGGCTAATAGCCTGTTATGGACCTAACCTCCATGAATTTATCCAGCTTCTCTTTAAACTCTATTATAGTCCTAGCCTTCACAGCCTCCTCTGGCAAGGAGTTCCACAGGTTGACTACACGCTGTGTGAAGAAGAACTTTCTTTTATTAGTTTTAAACCTGCTCCCCATTCATTTCATTTGGTGTCCTCTAGTTCTTCTATTATGGGAACTAATAAATTACTTTTCTTTATCAGCCCTCTCCACACCACTCATGATTTTATAGACCTCTATCATATCCCCCCTCAGTCTCCTCTTTTCTAAACTGAAAAGTCCCAGTCGCTTTAACCTCTCCTCATATGGGACCCGTTCCAAACCCCTAATCATTTTAGTTGCCCTTTTCTGAACCCTTTCCAAGGCCAAAATATCTTTTTTGAGGTGAGGAGACCACATCTGTACACAGTATTCAAAATGTGGGCATACCATAGTTTTATACAGGGGCAGTAAGATATTCTGGGTCTTATTTTCTATCCCTTTCTTAATAATTCCTTTCTTAATGAGGATAATTAGATAATGAGATACGCACTTATCAGTCTATGGGTCCGATTCACCCTAATGCTCCATTTCATTTGTACCTCACTGTGGGAAACACAGGGATGTCCTATGCCTTATGGCAAGAAGGAGAAGCGGTACCCCGCCGTCCCATACAGTTTGGCTCAAAGTTATGGCAGGGGTCACAGTCAAATTACTTGCCTTATAAAAAGTGCTTCTGGCAGCCTACACAGCACTAAGGGAAACAGAGGAGCTAACCCAAGCTCAAGCCATAACACGTCACACTCCTCTCCCAATCATTAAGCCCATATTGGAGGGAAAGGAGTTGCCACCGGGAATAGCCCAAAAGGAAATGACTGTCCAAAGATGAGCGCTCTGTTTACACACCCTCCTTACCAAATTGATACTGAACAAACCTGTGTCATTAAGAAAAGTCATTTAGCAGAAATCAAGATGTATCATAAGAGGAAAAAGCATGTGAAGGTAAAAAGTGAACTCCGAGGGAGTGTGGAAGGGATTAAGCGATTGTTGTAATATGTGAAGGGAAACCTGCTTTAAAAATGACACCTCGTTTCTTTGCATTCTCTTTCTTAAGCACTGTGCAAACCATCTAGGCAAAGAAACAATCAAACGTAAACATTTGTCTATGGACACTTTTGTTAAATCTGCAAGAAAAATTAGGTATTCTACTGAAACTTAATTAGTTAACTGCATAAAAGAATGAGCTCTATATATTGTAACTCTATTTTGTGAGTTTCAAATGAACTAGTTTTATTTTGTTTTGGACAATGTCCTCTTGCTTAAAATTGCAAACAAAGCACAAATTAGTTAGTGCTTGTGTTGGACATTCAACTTTTAAGGTTAAATTTGCTCTCTAAGAAACCAAGTTATTGTTTTAAGAATCCACACTCTGAAACTTCACTGTGTCTATGTTCAAGGCTGAGTTGATAATACTTTTAGCTTGCTCTCAGATCCAAGGTTGTAAGTGGGTGCAGACTGCCTGTCTGTTCTGAAGACGTGTGAAACCAACTGTCCCTCATAAGTAAGCCTGTAACATTGTACATATGATTCTTTTCAGGAAAATAAAAGCTTTTTGCTTGCAGGAACAGTAACTGGCCAACCAACACCTTGTGCTAAGGAAAAGCATTATAGCTTCACACATTAAGCCTGATCTGTGGTACAAGAAGGAAACTGAGGCATGCCACTGTTAGGGAGGGCTAGTAACTCAGAGGTAATTCGAGGGAGTGGAAGGTCACGAGTACCGATAAAGTGCCCTTGGTCTCGGAAAGTTGTAGCTCACTTGCCCATAGAAGTGTTAAGGAACTAGCTGTAACAAGTTCCCCTAGCAGATCTTAGGCAGTATTTTAAGTTATAATAGACCACCCCGATGGGGGTAGAAATGTTTTCTTGTCTTTCAGATCATCAGAAAGCGCTAGTGCCAGCTGAAGAAACAACAACAACACCACCACCATGGTTCTGTGTCATGACACAATAAGTTTGTGTTCTGTCCAAGTTTGTCTTGTGTGTCTTAATTGTAATAGGTATTGCAAATATTGTTGTGTGCAGGATATTGTTTTAATGAAAGGATACTTTGAGTAAAGCAGAAGCATGAATTTAAACCAACAAAATTAATAATTGGGCCCAATCAATTAGCAACTTTAAAATTCTGTGCAAGGATAATAGTTTGGAAATTGTTTAAGCTAGGAGAATGTGAACAATGTCTCCACAGGTGAACAAAAAGGAACTGGAAAGAAGCAAGGAGTGCATCACGTGAACAGAAGGACTGGGAGTGAGGTACCAGCCCTCTCCCCCACCGGATTAGTTTTGCTTTAATAGCTCTAGAGCGCCAGAGATAATAAGAAATCCAGAAGAAACAACACGAGCAAGTGGGACATCAGCATATTTAAGTAAAGATGCCCACAACAATGAGGAAACTAGTAACCTCACCATTGCAATAACAGCTACTTGACCTGCTACTCATTGGTGCCTGATGCCTTAAAAGGCCTCAAGAATTATAGAATTGCATGGGTTAACAATTAAACATCTGTGAACCATGCTTAGTCCTATAAGAGAAACAGTGACTCCAGTCAACGTAACCTCCTTCAAGTCACATACATAGGAAAAATACACGCTAATAGCAATGGGGAATACATGGCCTTGGCCTGCCCCTCATTCACACAGAATTATTTTGTTTATTGTAGCAACATGAACACTACGAGGACAAAGAATACACAGTCCTCTGAGTTAAAGTTTGTGTGGAATATTGTGGGAAAGAAGCTAAACACTGACATCAGGCCACTGAAGTTGGACCTACTGACTCCCACTGGGGCTTACCACTTAAAGCCCAGACAAGGTAACCCCTGAGGCATGGCTGTCATTTGTTAAACAATGGCCATTGCTAACTTGCCGTATTATTAACCAGGTCCTTAAGGACAAAATAGAGCCTCCCAATTGTGCATCATGCCCTGAACAGACCCCTGTCCCAGAACCAGGACAACTGTCACTGGTCCTTACCTTAGTGATGTTCCACACTGGTATAGACCAGCTGTATGCTAGACTGGCTAATCAAATTAGCAATTGCCTAATTGGGCAACGACAGAGCTTAGCAGATACCATCGCAGATTGGTTTAGGCCTGGAAACTCTGTCAGCAACACTTATGTCATAGGCCAGAAATTGTATAGAATCCAAGCTGGTAAATGCAGTAATATCCAGTGCCCGTAAAGGCCTAGACACCAGCCAAGCCAACCGATTGATCCTGGATAGTTTGAAAGATCTGTCCAGCTCTGTGTCCATTTCACTAAACCTAACCAGATATTTAGACCAGAGATTAATTAGATTGTTAATTAATAGAACTAAATTAAAGGTATTAGAAGGCCAGTATTGAAGAATAAGATAGTTTTGACCACCTAGCCTTTATGGTGGTGAGTCCCCATTTCCCCCGTGCCTACTCATGGGAGTGGGGAAGTAAAGAATCCATGAGGACCCAAAGGCCCACAAATGGCAAATAGAAAAGCAGATTAGATACTGTGGTGCAAAGATTAAACAATCGGCAAACTCCTACGGGCAGTCTGAGCAGTAAGAGATTCCTTCCCTACAGGGAGAACCTCTCCAACCCATTGTACCACTCAAAGATTCTAAATATGTACCTGGAGACACTGTGGTAATCAAACACCCCAGTTTAGGAATGCAACCCATGTACTGCACTCCTACAAAGGAAAAGGAGTCTGGACCACTACAGACATTGGGCTAACACCAATACCATTACTGAGGCTTGGATTGTATCCAAGGCCGTGTCCAGACTCAGGGGTTTTTTCAGGAAAAGTAGCCTTTTCCCGAAAAAACTTCCCCTGCGTCCAGACTCAAGCCGCGTTCTTTCGAAATAATTTCGAAAGAACGCGGCTTTTCTTTCGATGGCGGTAAACCTCGTTTCACGAGGAAGAACGCCTTCTTTCGAAAGTTCCTCTTTCGAAAGAAGGCGTTCTTCAATGTAAATAGGGCTTCTTCGAAAGAGAGCATCCAGACTCGCTGGGCGCTCTCTTTCGAAAAAGCGGATTGCTCTTTCGAAAGATCCGCCTGCAGTCTAGACATAGCCCAAGACCGGCAAACCTTATGTTTTATTACAAGAAACTGAGGCAACGGCCCTGAACAGTGCTCCAGTGGGATGTATCCCTCCCAGCGCTGGTGTGGATCCGGGAAACCATCATGAACTTTTTGTATATATACCGCTTGCTGTTGCTGTGCTTGCAATCGCTGGTTATAGACTGAACTATAAGAAAAAAACCTAAGCTGAAGCAAGACATGGTACTCCAACTCGCCATGGTCTTCCTCCTCATCCCAACTGCTACTGCTGTACCAGAACACCTTACTTGACTCCTCTACTAGATTGGAAATCAAGTTTCATGGAGGTTAGGTCCATAAAAATCTATTAGCCAGGGGGTAGGAATGATGTCCCAGGCCTCTGTTTGTCTGGAGGTGGGTGACGTGGATGACATGAGAAGGATCACGTGACGATTCTCTGTCGTGTCCCCTCCCTCTGGGGTACCTGGCATCGGCCACTGTTGACAGGGCTAGGTGGACCTTTGATCTGACCCGGTCTGGCTGTTCTGAGGTTCAGAAGCTGCACTAGTTTCTTAAACTAATTTTGGTCAGCTGAGTAATGAGTTACAAAAGTAGGGGTTTATTTGGGACAGAAAATGGTGTGAAGGAGTTTTTGTTAAATATTTTAATTTAGACCAAGATGCAGGGCAAATTCGGGTTTTCCGAACATTACAGAAGACAGTATGGATTGCTTTTTTTTTTTTAAATGTGCTTCGTTGAAAGCCTGGTACATTTTCTCCTCTCCGTCTGCTGTTCCGAACTAGTGGAGGTCGCTGTGTTTTATACACCGTAGTTTTGCTGTGAAAAATGTTGGCTTGTGCTGCACCCGTGTGGTAGAAGCAGAAGTTGCTCTTTGTCACATCAGCAGTTTTTCAGCTGGTTATCATAGTAGCACCAGGTGGGAGGAGTTGTTGGTAGACATCCAGTCCAGCTCCCTACGCAAAGCAGGACCAACTACAGCTCCAACATCCCAGCCAGGGCTTGGTCAAGCTGGGACTTAAACACCTCTAGGGATGAGGCCAAATAAAGGGGAATAACCCTATTTATGCGTAGATGTCAGACATCAAACTCTCCCTCAAATACACCTCAAGATGGGGAAAAAATTGATCAGGAATCCATGCTAAAAGCAGTCTGGAAGGTCTGAATACATCCAATCCTCACTGTCTGTCAATTACACTGATCTATAATTGTACGGCCGCTCACACAGCGTGGGGGATTTGAGAGCAGCCTTCAACTCCCTGAAGGGGGGCTATTTGGCTCTGGTGAGGCCACATCTGGAGTATGTGTCCAGTGCTGGGCCCCTCCTATATGGAAAAGCTGTGGGTGCATTGAAGAGGGTCCAGAAGGGGGTGGTCAAAATGGTTCGGGGGCTGGAGCACACGACCTATGAGGAGAGGCTGAGGATATGGGCTTGTTTAGTCTGCAGAAGAGAAGAGCGATGGGGGATTTGAGAGCAGCCTTCAGCTTCCTGAAGGGGGGTTCCAAAGAGGCGGGAGAGAGGCTGTTCTCAGTGGTGACAGGTGGAAGAACAAGGAGCAATGGGCTCAAGTTGCAGTGGGGGAGGTCTAGGTTGGAGATGAGGAAAAACGATTTCCCTAGGCGGTTGGGGAAGCGCTGGGCTGGGTTCCCTAGGGAGGGGGTGGAATCTCCATCCCTAGAGGTGTTTAAGTTCTGGCTGGACCAAGTTCTGGCTGGGTTGATTTAGTTGGGTTGGTCCTGCTTTGGGCAGAGGGCTGGACTTGATGCCTCCTGAGGTCCCTGCCTGCTCTGGGATTCTCCTCCTGTCGGCATCCGACTGGAGCAGACACCAGGGAGGCTCAGCTGAAGGGAAGCTGAAAGCAGCAATGCATTCTGGGTCGCTGGTGTGGTGCACCTTATGCTGACCCACCTGGCCAAGTGTAGACCTGACACAGCCGTGTCCTGTTCCTGCCGGAGCCTGGGAGGAACCATCCACGGTTTTGTCCACATCCAGAAATATCGGCTCAGCAGATGGTCGCAGCCCACGCACTGAGCCAGGCAAACCCAGAGGGGGAAGGAGGAAGGAGTCCTGTATGCTTTGTTCTGTGCGGAATAAGGGCTCCTCTGAAAAAGGAGACTTTTCCACCCCGAGCAGCTTCCCAGCTCACCCACCCCTTAGTCCGGTCCTGCTCGTAGGTCATGTGCTCCAGCCTCTAAATCATTTTGGTCGCCCTCCGCTGGACCCTCTCCAATGCAACCACATCCTTTCTGTAGTGGGGGGCCCAGAACTGGACACAATACTCCAGATGTGGCCTCCCCAGAGCCGAATAAAGGGGAATAATCACTTCTCTCTGCTGGCAACGCTCCTCCTAATGCACCCCAATATGCCTGTAAGCTGTTTCAGCTTCCCCACTACACAAGCATGTAAAATAGGTCCCCAAGTCTACAACCCAGCCTCACTTCAGGTCGGGCGAGAGGCTATGGTCCAAGTGCCCGGCCTTACTCAGGATGGCTAGGAAGCAAATAGTTCTGAGGACCGGCCTTCCATCAGGACTAGGGCTGAGGTAAAGAGTTCAAAACATCCCAGTTAAATCCCTTAAAATAAGGGATAAGGGATCTTTGGGAAAAGGCTTTATTTTCCGAAAGATCCGCGTCTAGACTGGCGCTTTTTTCCGGCAAAGTTCCATGCTGAAAAAAGCGGCAGCCATTTTTATGCTGATGAAGCGGGGGAGATTTAAATCCCCGCTTCATTAGCAATTGTGATACGTCTAATTTGCATCCCTTTTACGAAAAAGGGATGCGATCTAGATGTAGCCATAATGTGCTGGTCCAGGGCTTTTACTAGCTCATGTTCTGCTCTGGCTGCTTCCTGTCTCCCCCTCGGCGAGTATCTGGGTTCGTAATAGGTCATTTGAGGAATCGAGGGCGGTGTCATCCCAGCAGGTCCAATCCAGGCCTCGGCAGCTTTCAGGTCCTCAACCTCTACCTGGTCCTCAGGCTGGTGTTGGGCTTCGAGCAGGTCCTCCTGGTCAGGCCAGTCCTTGGGGTCAGTCAGGTCCTCCAGGTACCAGCAGGCGTCAGGGTTCAGGCAGGTCCCCTGACTCATGTGGGTCAGTCACCCTCGGAAGCCCGGGCCACGCCCCAGTCTCCCCAAAAGGGAGCTCTGGGCTGGCCTCTGTCTCCCTCAGAGGCTGGGCCCTGACTGAGCTCCCCGACAGAGTTCTTATAGTCCTGGCCACACCCCCTGGCTTCCTGTCTGGTGAGTGGGAGGGGCTAGGCTGGGCCCAAAATGGCTCCCGGAGGGGCTCCGCCACCTTCTGGTCAGTGGGTGGTCATTCCACCCGACTACAGTGCCATTCACCTTCTTGGCTCCAAGGGCGCCCTGGTGACTCATCTCCAGCTTCTCATCCACTGTAACCCCCAGGGCCTTTTCTGCTGAACGGCTGCTTAGCCCGTCAGTCCCCAGCCTGTACCAATGTTTGGGATTCTTCCGGCCCAAGGGCAGGACTCCTTGTTTTGACCCAATCCTCTAATCTGTCTAGGTTGCTCTGGAACTGATCCCTGTCCTCCAGAATATCTACGGGTATGTCTACACTACCCTCCTAATTCGAAATAGGAGGGTAATGTAGGCATACCACAATTGCAAATGAAGCCCGGGATTTGAATTTCCCGGGCTTCATTTGCATAAGCGGGGATCCCATTTTTAAAGCGGATCCCATTTTAAATCCCATTTTTAAAGGGGATCTGGACCCTTTTTCAATCGTCTCGACAGGGAGAGGGCCAGGCACCTGAGATTTTCCGTTAGATCCCTCAGGACCTCTCCGGAGTGGGGGGTTTGATACCGATTCGGGGAGCTCACCCGCCTGCGGTGGTTGTACGGGCTCCAGACTGAACCAAGCTGTGACTTGGTGGAAAAGCATCTTGATAGGATCACAGAGCCGGAAGGGACCTCGCGAGGTCATCGAGTCCCGCCCTCTGCCCGCACGGCCGGACCAAGCACCCTCTACATCAATGCTTCTCTATGTAGCCCAAGGTCCAGTGTGTTTCTGCAGCAGCCCTGGGAACTACAAGTTGTGGACTACCAACTGCGGAGAACTTCCCGGTTCCTGCCAGGATGGGCCCTCTGCCCCCAGCAGAGTCTCAGGAAGGATGCTAGAAGCGGCACATAGCTGTATGCTGAGAGGAGGGGTTGCTGCTCCCGTTCGGGCAAAAGCCCTCTTGTGCAAATGCTTTTGCGCAAGAGGGCCAGTGTAGACAACGCGGTATTGTTTTGCGCAAAAAAGCCCCGATGGCGAAAATGGCGATCGGGGCTTTCTTGTGCAAAACCGCGTCTAGATTGGCACGGACGCTTTTCCACAAAAAGTGCTTTTGCGGAAAAGCATCCGTGCCAGTCTAGAGGCTCTTTTCCACAAATTCTTTTAATGGAAAAACAGCCCCCGTGTAGACATCACCTTACAGGTGTGATCAAGAAAAAACCAACCTCTCTGCTCCTACTCAAAACTCCCCTGTTTATGTCAATGAGGATGATAAAAATGCAAATACAGACGGTCCTCATTTTTTGCCAAAAAGACCGGGCGGATAGACGTAACCGTACAGGTACGATCAAGAAAAAAACAATCTCTCTGCTCCTACTCAAGACTCTCTGGTTTATGTCAATGAGGATAATAAAAATGTAAATACAGACGGCCAGATTGAATGACATAAAGATTCCTTCTGGGCTAAACTCTAAAACAACCATTGCAGTTAAATATAACGAAATGGGCGTATCCTGTAGACACTTCCTGTGAGATGATTCGAATGCAAACAAGTTTTAACTTGTTGATTTTTTATTCAAAGATCGCTGGACTCAGCCTCACGTTCATTGTTGTCCTGTCTGGTTGCATACACCGGCGCTGTCGGCGCTGCTGCAGAAAATGTTGCGAAAGAGAGATCCCCTTGGATTCCCACGAACGCCAGCAACTCCTAGAAAAGGTTCGTGAGTATGTTTTGAACAAGAAGGAGGAGGCGATCTGGCTATTAATTAAGAACCGCCTACGGTACGAATTCTTGGTTGATCCAGAAACAATTATGATGCATACTGAGAGCAGAGAACTATCGGCCCTAATAGATTGTGTTTTGAACATTTCAAGAGAAGGCTCGGACGATGAAGAAAGAGTAGAACTGGACAGCCATTCACCTCGAGCGATTTCCAGTTCTTCCATTCAAGAAACTACCAGTGACTGATTTTGTGTAACCTAGACAAGGAAAGTGACTGCATAACTTCTTACTAACTTGCTTCTCGAAACCTCTTCAGAGCAAGAATAGAATAATAGAATCCCAGGGCTGGTAGAAACCTCAGGTGTCATCAAGTCCAGCCCCCTGCCCGACACCTGATAGCCCCTCCCTCCGATTAAGGCTCAACCAATGAGCAGAGGCTTCAAAATTTCAAACCCTCATTAGAAGCTCACAGCTTCCACCTGCCAGTCACAGCACACACTCCGTGATGGGGGGGAGGTGGAGAGAGGAAAAAAACCCAGCTACACACAAGCTCAGCACACTGCAATAAAAACCCCAAACAACTACAAACACAAACCCCCAATTTCTCCGTCAATTACACTGGTCTATAATTGTACGGCTGCTCACACAGCAGGGGGGATTTGGTAGAAGCCTTCAACTCCCTGAAGAGGGGATCCGAACACGCTGGAGAGAGGCTGTTCCCGGTTGGGACAAGCGGCAGAAGGAGGAGCAACAGGCTCACGTTGCAGTGGGGGAGGTCTAGGTTGGAAATTAAGACAAACTATTTCCGTAGGCAGGTGGGGAAGCACTGGGATGGGTTCCGGAGGGAGGAGGGGGAATCTCCCTCCCTAGAGGTTTTGAAGTCCCGGTTTGACCAAGCCCTGGCTGGGATGATTGAGTTGGGTTGGTCCTGCCTTGTGCAGGAGGCTGGACTCGATGATTCCTGAGGTTTCTACCAGCCCTGGAATTCAATGATTCTAGTACAGACCCATAAATCGGATGCAGAGGGCAGCGACCGCCGGCTTCCAGTGTTCCTCATTCTGCAAGGAGTGGGGGGTCGCTGGTGGGTTCCTGTCAGCCTCCCACTGAGCAGACACCAGGGCGGCTCGGCTGAAGGGAAGCTGAAAGCAGCAATGCATTCTGGGTCGCTGGCGTGGTGCACCTTACGCTGACCCGCCCGAGCGAGCACAGACCTGACACAGCCGTGTCCTGCCCCTGGCAGCGCCCGCGGGGAACCGTCTGTGGTTTTGCTCACGGCCAGAAATATCAGCTCAGCAGACTGTCGCAGCCCACGCACTGATCCCAAGGAAACCCAAAGGGAGAAGGAGGAAGGGGAGCTCCTCACGATGTCTTTGTCATCATCTTCGGGGGCATAATGCATGCTGCCCTGTCCTCATGAGCCAAGGAGAATGTTTTTTCTCCCTCCTCCTCACGACACCCGTTTAGATCCCTGAAAACTGCTAAAATGACCCCTCTTAGTCTTTTCCTTTCTAAACTATAAAGCGTAGTTTCGAAACAGTTCACCGAAGCGTGCCTGGCATTCCCACGCTTCATTTGGCAGGCAGAGCAAAACCACAAACACCGGAAACAGACGTAATTCAGGTTTTACAAGATCAGGGAACAACCCTCCTCCGCCTCCTTTTCCTCTGGACCAGGATAAAGAGCAGAGCCTGGCTTGTCACACACTTTAACCCACACTTCTCCCTCGGAGTCCCAAATACTTCTATGCATGGGGTGACAGTTCCCTATGTAGCCTCTCTCAGTAGGTTAGCTACGTTTTCCCAAAGGGACACTGCATGGAGATGGGGGGGTGACAAAGTATGTCATGCTGGAAATTGATAGAGATCTATGAAATCATGACTGGCGGGAAAAAATGACTAAGGAAAAGTTATTGACTTATTCCCACAGAATAAGAACTAGGGGACAACAAATGGCAGTAGGTATAAAACAAACCAAAGGAAGTTTTTCTTCACTCAGCACACAGTCGACTTGTGGAACTCCTTGCCAGAGGATGTGATGAAAGCCAGGACTTTAACAGGGTTCTTAAAAGAGTAAGATATATTCATGGAGGTTTGTTACATCAAATTAGCCAGGCTGGGTAGGAATGGTGTCTCTATCCTCTGTTTGTCTGGAATGGGTGACAGGAGACAGATCATGTGAGGATTCCCATTTCTGTTCCCTCCCTCTGGGGCATCTGGCATTGCCCACTGTCAGCAAACAGGATACTGTAAAAGGTCTACAAAATCATGACTGGTGTGGAAAAAGTGAGTAAGGAAAAGTTATTTATTTATTCCCTCAATATAAAAACTCGGGGTCACTAAATGAAATGCAGAGTTAAAAGGTTTAAAAAAAAAAAAAGGACGTTTTTCTTCACTCGGCACATGGTCAACCTGTGGAACTCCTTGCCAGAGGATGTGGTGAAGTTCAGAACTTTAAGGGTATGTTTAGACGGAGGGGGGATTTTTTGAGGTACGATCCCGGAAAAACCCTGATGCATCCAGGGAATGTGGTTGCTCCTCCACTGTTTTGCGCGGAAGAGCAGACGCGTTCTTTCAGGGAGCTGGGTATACTTTGTTCTGCGAGGAATTAGGGTGCCTCCAAAGGAGGAAACTTTTCTGCCATTTGGCCCCATCTGGATGAGGCCAAATGGCAGAAAAGCGTCTTCCGGAAAAGCAATCGGAAAAAGCTACGCAATTTGCATAGCTTTTTGTGATACGAGGTTATAGTCGAGACATAACCTAACGGTATTCAAAAAAGAGCTCGACAGATTCATGGAGGTTAGCTCCATGAATGGCTGTTAACCAGGATGGGTAGGAATGGTGTCTCTATCCTCTGTCTGGAAATCAGTGACGGAGAGGGATCATGTGAGGATTGCCTGTTGTGTCTCCTCCCTCTGCAGCATCTGGTGCTGGCCACTCTCAGCAGACAGGACACTGGGCTAGATGGATCTTTGGTCTGACCCAGTATGGCCATTCTTATGTTCTTATGATGGGGAGATGCTAAAGCAAGTCAAGCTGAGAATTGAAGGATGTCTATCAAATCACGACGGGTGTGAAAAAAATGACTAAGAAAACGTGATTGACTTATTCCCACAGTATAAGAACTAGGGGTCATGAAATGAAATAAATAGGCAGCAGGTTTAAAACAAACCAAAGGAAGTTTTTCTTCACTCAGTGCACAGTTGACCTGTGGAACTCCTTGCCACAGGATGTGGTGAAGGCCAGGACTCTAACGGGGTTCAAAAAAGAGCTAGATAGATTCATGGCGGTTAGGTTCATCAATGGCTATTAGCCGGGATGGGTAGGAACGGTGTCCCCAGCCTCTGTTTCTCTGGAGGTGGGTGACAGGAGACGGATCATGTGAGGATTCCCTGTTGTGTTCCCTCCCTCTGGGGCATCTGGCATTGGCCACTGTCGGCAGAGAGGACACTGGGCTACATGGATCTTTGGTCTGACCCCGTCTGGCTGTTCTGAGGTTCAGAATCTTCACTAGACGCTTAAACTAATTTTGCTCAGCTGAGTAATGGTTTACAAAACCAGGGGTTTATTTGGGAAAGAAAATGGTTTTAAGGGGTTTGAAAAAAGATTTTAATTGAGACCAAGATGCAGGGCAAATGCCGTACATTTCCCCCTTTGTGTGCTGTTCAGAACTAGGGGAGGTATCTGTTTTTTACACTTTGGTTTTGCTGTGAAAAACGTTGGCTTGTGCTGCGCCCGTGTGGTAGAAGCGGAAATTGCTCTTTGTTACATCAGCTGTTTTTCAGCTGGTTATCAAATCACCAGCAGAAAGGAGACCTTGGTAGACATCCAGTCCAGCCCCCTGGCCAAAGCAGGACCAACCCCAACTCAAACGTCCCAGCCAGGGCTTGGTCAAGCCGGGACATAAACACCTCTAGGGATGGAGATTCCACTCCCTCCCTAGGGAACCCATCCCAGCGCTTCCCCACCCGCCTAGGGAAATCGTTTTTCCTAATCTCCAACCTAAACCTGTCCCGCTGCAATGTGACTCTGTTGATCCTCGTTCTGCCACCTGCCCCCACTGTGAACAGCCTCTCTCCACCCTCTTTGGACCCCCCTGTAGGGAGTTGACGGCTGCTCTCAAATCCCCCCTCACTCTTCTCTTCTGCAGACTACACAAGCCCGAATCTCTCAGTCTCTCCTCGTAGGTCACGTGCTCCAGCCCCCGAATCATTTTGGTCTCCGTCCTCTGGATCCTCTCCAACATGTCCACCTCCTTTCTGTAGTGGGGGGCCCAGAACTGGACACAATACTCCAGATGTGGCCTCCCCAGAGCCGAATAAAGGGGAATAATGTCAGACATCAAACTCTCTCTCAAATACACCTCAAGAAAAAATTGATCAGGAATCCATGCTAAAATATTTCCACTGCAAAAATTACAAACAAAAGAAATCGTATTCTTCAATTCAACTCAACTCGAATGAACTTTTTTTATCGTGAAAGTATAGCTTCACATTTTCGATTCTTTGTGATGTAACTACACCAGGGGTACGTCGACGTTGCAACACTACTCCGAAACAACTTAGTGGGTGTGTCTAAACTAGACAGATCGCCATAGGGAAATGAAGCCGCGATTTAAATAATCGCGGCTTCATTTAAATTTAAATGGCTGCCCCGCTCTGCAGATCAGCTGTTTGTCGGCACATCGGGGCAGTCTGGACGTGCCGCGGTCGACAAGGAAGCCTTTGTCGACCGGCACAGGTATGCCTCGTGAAACCAGGTTTACCTCCGCCGGTCGACACAGGCTTCCTTGTCGACTGCGGCGCGTCCAGACTGCCCCGATCTGCTGACAAACAGCTGATCAGCTGTTTGTCGGCTCAGCGTGGCAGCCATTTAAATTTAAATGAACCACCGCTTCATTTCCCTTTTTCGAATAAACTAATCTACATGCCTCCATCGTCTGTGTCTACACAGCAGGCTACACATACAGTATGATGGGGGCAAATTTGGTACCTGCCCTGTATCTTGCCCTGATGCCCTGCATCTTGGTCTCAATTAAATTTGTACATGTACAGTATGACGGGGACAACTACACGTACAGTATGATGGGGGAAAATTTGGTACCTGCCCTGTATCTTGCCCTGATGCCCTGCATTTGGTCTCAATTAAATTTGTACACGTACAGTATGACGGGGACAACTACACGTACTGTATGATGGGGGCAAATTTGGCTACGACAAATGAGGAAAGAGATCTTGGAGTTATCGTGGACAGTTCTCTGAAAACTTCCACGCAGTGTGCAGCAGCGGTCAAAAAGGCAAATAGGTTGCTAGGAATTATTAGGAAAGGGATAGAAAATAAGACCCAGAATATCTTACTGCCCCTGTATAAAACTATGGTACACCCACATCTTGAATACTGTGTACAGATGTGGTCTCCTCACCTCAAAAAAGATATTTTGGCCTTGGAAAGGGTTCAGAAAAGGGCAACTAAAATGATTAGGGGTTTGGAACGGGTCCCATATGAGGAGAGGCTAAAGAGACTGGGACTTTTCAGTTTAGAAAAGAGGAGACTGAGGGGGGATAGGATAGAGGTCTATAAAATCATGAGTGGTGTGGAGAGGGCTGATAAAGAAAAGTTATTTATTAGTTCCCATAATAGAAGAACTAGAGGACACCAAATGAAATGAATGGGGAGCAGGTTTAAAACTAATAAAAGAAAGTTCTTCTTCACACAGCGTGTAGTCAACCTGTGGAACTCCTTGCCAGAGGAGGCTGTGAAGGCTAGGACTATAATAGAGTTTAAAGTGAAGCTAGATAATGTCATGGAGGTTAGGTCCATAAAAGGCTATTAGCCAGGGGATAAAATGGTGTCCTTGGCCTCTGTCTGTCAGAGGCTGGAGAAAGATGGCAGGAGACAAGTCGCTTGATCATTGTCTTCGGTCGACTTTCTCTGGGGCACCTGGTGCTGGCCACTGTCGGCAGACAGGATACTGGGCTAGATGGACCTTTGGTCTGACCCAGTACGGCCGTTCTTATGTTCAGGCAGTTATTCTGAAATGTGTTTAAATACCATCAAGCCAGAAGCTTCCAGGGTTCCCCGAGTTAGTCTGTTACAGAAAAAAACAACAAACAGTCTGGTAGCACTTTATAGACTAACAAAACATGTAGATGGGATCACGAGCTTTCGTGGGCACAGCCCACTTCTTCAGACTCCTGTAACCCTGATTGCATGGGGGAAGAGTGCTCTATATTCAAATAAGGACTGTGTGGACACCTCCTATTTCGAAATAAGCTATTTTGAAGTAAGATACACAACTGACTTCATTCACGTTGTATAGCTTGTTTCTAGTTAAGCCCTGCTGTGTAGACACACCCTAAGGCTATGTCTACACTAGCCCGAACTAGGGAGGCTAATGTAGGCATCTGAAGTTGCAAATCAAGCCCGGGATTTAAATATCCCGGGCTTTATTTGCATCTTCCCATGTGGGCGCCATTTTTAAATGCCCCTTAGTCCGAACGGACTGCCCGCGGCTACACGCGTCAGTCAAACGTTAACTCGAACTAAGTCCTTAAGTGGAACGAGGTGTCACAGTTAACTCGAACTAAGGACTTAGTTCGAGTTAACGTTTGACTGCTGCGTGTAGCCGCGGGCAGTCCGTTCAGACTAAGGGGGATTTAAAAATGGCGCCCTCAAGGGAAGATGCAAATAAAACCCGGGATATTTAAATCCGGGATAATTTACAATTTAAAATGCCTACATTAGCCTCCCTAGTTCGGAGTAGGGGGCTAGTGTAGACATAGCCTGAAAAACACAACAATGTAAGCATTTAGGGTACATTTACCCAGCAGGGCTACTCTCAAAATAAGCTACACAACTTGAGGTACACCACACTGGTCCAGGGGGGTGGTGGCTATCTGTAGCCACATTGGTCCAGGGGTGGTGGCCACCTGGGGCCACAGTGGTCTAGGGAAGGTGGCCACCTAGGGCCACACCGGTTCCAGAGATGTGGGTGCCTAATGGGGTGTAATAGTAGATTAGGGTCTCCCTGTGGGGCATGAAGGTCACCTGCAAAGGAAAGCTCTTTATGCTGAAGAGCAAATTGCATCTGTTCACAAGTGAGGAGTAGGCTGAAATGAGGAACTGGAACCTGATTTCTGCTCGACTCGTTGACTGGTTTGAAACCCGATGCCATGCCTTTGTCAACCTACCAAGCCCAATTGTGTACGGAAGGCGTAGTCTCAGCAGCGGAGCTCTGCATCAGCCCTTCTGGGAAAGCGGCGTTTTCACTTTCAGTCTTCTTCACGGTCTGTAACCCCTCCACTGAGCGAAAGGACCCCCATTTGGCACAAGACTTCCGTCTGCCCTTGGAGAGGAGGTAGACTCATCCCAGGGGAAAATGGCAATTGGTAGCGCCTTTGTTACATTATGGAAAGAACATTTTACTCTTATATCGACGTCGCTGTTCTCATTCATTTTGGTTGTGGTGGAGCAGATATTGGATGAAGATTTTAAATGCCCCGAAGAAAGGGGGTGTAGATTTCTATACAGCTTTTGCTATTTCGTCTTTCCATGTGGGATTTTGATTCTATTAGTGTTGATGTTCCCACCCACCAATCGACTTCCTTCTGGTCAAGACAACAAATTCTGTTGTTGCCCAGAAAGGGATTGCTGCACATACAACTTGCAGCATTGTAGGTGCTGTGGTATTCCTCTAAAGATACTTCTACCGGCTCTGCTGTGGATAGTGATTCTTCTTCTGGATGGACGCTACCTTGACTGCCTGGTTAAACAATTCAGGGAGAACATCACAGCAGAAAACCTACAGCAACCAACTAACGTTCATCACATTTCCCAGGTAAGAGTCAGCTGCCATAACAGGTGGGAAAATCCTAGAATCCCAGAGAGGGCAGAGATCTCAGAGGGTCATCGAGTCCAGCCCCCTGCCCAAGGCAGGACCAACCCAACTCAACCATCCCAGTCAGAGCTTGGTCAAGCTGGGAAATAAACACCTCAAGGGATGGAGATTCCACCCCCTCCGTAGGGAACCCATCCGAGTGCTTCCCCAGCCGCCTAGGGAAAGGGTTTTCCCTAATCTCCAAACTAGACCTAATCATGTTTGCATTCATCCCGTTTTTTTGAGTTAGTCTAGAATTTTGCCTCTCATAACGTTTGTTTACAGCCACCAGTCCTGGCTTTCGGGCTGTGTCTGCACTGCAAAGTTATTTCAGAATAACGGCCAAAATCACTATGCGAGCATCAACACAGCAATTCTGTTATTTTGAAATAATTTTGAAATAACGGACAGCATATTCTGACTTCTGTAAACGTCATCCTATTTTCACCTCTTCCAAAATAGCTATTTTGAAATAAGACATATGAAGATGCTCCACTTCTGTTGTTTCGAAATAGCCCCTCACCAAGGATATTCTAAATTATTCCTCCTGGGGTGTTAAATCGAGATAGCACATCTACTTAACGGGAGCTGGCCTCAGACTCATTTTGAGGCTTCCCTGCAGTGCAGATGTGTTATTTTGAAATAAGCCATTTTGGAATATCTATTCTGGAATAGCTTATTCCAAAATAACCGTGCAGTGTAGACATCGCCCCAGTGTTCTGTGCTATTATTTAGCTCTAATTTACCTCCAATGTCTTCGAAGAGCCCAGTAAGTAGAGGCAGTGTTAGCAATGCGGCTAGACCATATTGACCTCCCAGTGCCGGACTAGAGTGATTCGACCTGTGCCAATTGAATCTCTCACGGGCAAATAACATTCCTAAATCTTCCTTCTCAATCTGTGTGTACCTGATGTCTGTCTTGTTGATTTGGATGCAGAATGTCTGCAACTATTTGGCCCCACCCCAACACTAAAGCTACGTCTACACCATGAGTTTTCTCGGCAAAAAATGTGCTTACGAGGGACTCATTTGCATTCATCGCAATCTCTTTTGCATATTGTCTGCCCATCCATTTTGGCAATGGGTTTTTGCACAAAAAGTAGCAGTGTGGGTGTTTTCTTTTTGTGCAAAACCCCCTTTTCCTGCAAGATTGGTAGACTTCCTGGATGTTGTGGGAAAAGGGGGTTTTGCACAAAAAGAAAACGTCTGGTTTTTTGCAAAGAAACCCAGTGCAAAAATGGATCGGCAAAAAATATGCAAATGAGATTATAACTCATACAAATGAGTCCCTCATTTTTTGCCAAAAAGACCGGGAGGGTAGACGTAACCGTACAGGTACGATCAAGAAAAAAACAATCTCTCTGCGCCTACTCAGGACTCTCTGATTTATGTCGGTGAGGATGATAAAAATGTAAATACAGCCAGCCAGATTGAATGACATAATGATTCCTTCTGGATAAACTCCAAAACAACCATTGCAGTTGATTATAACGAAATGGGCGTATCCTGTAGACACTATGGCTGTGTCTAGATTGGGCCATTTATTCTGGAAAAGCAGTCGCTTTTCCGGAATAACTTGCCAGCTGTCTACACTGCCGCTTGCTTTTCCGGAAAAGCAATGACGATCTACTGTAAAATTGTCAGTGTTTTTCTGGAAAAACTATGCTACTCCCGTTCGGGCAAAAGTCCTTTTCCGGAAAAACTGTTCCGGAAAAGGGCCAGTATAGACAGCACCGTAGACTTTTCCGCAAAAAATCCCCGATCGCGAAAATGGCAATTGGGGCTTTTTTGCGGAAAAGCGCGTCTACATTGGCCACGGATGCTTTTCCAGAAAAAGTGCTTTTCCGGAAAAGCATCCTGCCAATGTAGACGCGCTTTTTTCCGGAAATACTTATAATGGAAAACTGTTCCGTTTTAAGCATTTCCGGAAAAGGGTGCCAGTGTAGACGTAGCCTACCTGTGAAATAATTCGAATGCAAACAAGTTTTAACATGTTGATTTTTTATTCAAAGATTGTTGGACTCAGTCTCACGTTCCTTGTTGTCCTGTCTGGTTGTATATGCCGGCACTGTCGGAGCTGCTGCAGTAAATGCGGTGAAAGAGGGAACAACTCGGATTCCCACGAACACCAGCAACTCCTAGACAACAATGCTCGACAGTATGTTTTGGGCGAGAATCAGGAGGCAATCTGGCTATTAATTAAGAACCGCCTAAATAACGAATACTTGGCTGACCTAGAAACAATTGCGATAAAAACTGACAGAAGAAAGATATTAGCCATAATAGGCAGTGCTCTGAACAGTTCAAGAGAAGGCTCAGATGGAGAAAGAGTGGAACTGGACAATTCTTCCCGTCAAGAAACCACCAGTGCCTGACTTTGTGTAATCTAGACAAGGAAAGTGACTGCATAACTTCTTACTAACTTGCTTCTCTTATCACTTAAGAGCAGGAATAGAATCACAGAGTCACAGAATTGGTAGAGACCTCAGGAGTCATGAAGTCCAGCCCCCTGCCCAAAGCAGAACCAGCCCGAAATCAACCATCCCAGCCACGGTGTGGTCAAGCCGGGACTTAAAGCTGGGATTCCACCCCTTCCCTAGGAAACGCATCCTAGTGCTTCCACACCAGCCTAGAGAAATCGTTTTTCCTTTGATCCAAACTAAACCGCCCTGGCTGCAATGTGAGCTCATTGCTCCTTGTTCTTCCACCCGCCCCACTGAGAACAGCCTCTCGCCAGCCTCTTTGGAACCCCCCTGCAGGGAGCTGAAGGCTGCTCTCAAATCCCCCCTCACTCTTCTCTTCTGCAGACTGAACATGCCCCAATCCCTCAGCCCCTCCTCGTAGGTCATGTGTCCAGCCCCCGAATCGTTTTGTTCACCCTCCGCTGGACCCTCTCCAATGCGTCCACCTCCTTTCTGCAGTGGGAGGCCCAGAATTAGACCCAACACTCCAGATGTGGCCTCCCCAGTGCTGAATAAAGAGGAATCAGGACTTAAATGCAGATAATCTCACAAACTGTTCACATTTCATTACAGAATCACGTCATTAAGAGTTATCCAAAGGCCAAGGGAGCTTTGCAAAGGTAGCGCGAAGTATCCACAATTGTCTCTATTCAGGAAACATTCCTAGCGCTTGCCAATCACCCAGGCAAGACCGTTGCCGCTCTGACGTAGTTTAAAGAAAAGGCTTTCCCAGCAAAAGTGGCTGAACCGGTTTTTCAAGGGTCCCTTTCCCACTCCCTGCTTCTCCTAGTGCCCATTATACAGTATAGCTGCCCCTTCCACGCCCACCCTCTGCTGCCCCTTAGTGCCCATTATACAGTATAGCCACCCCTTCCCCACCCCCACCCTCTGCTGCCCCCTAGTGCCCATTATACAGTATAGCCGCCCCTTCCACGCCCACCCTCTGCTGCCCCTTAGTGCCCATTATACAGTATAGCCGCCCCTTCCCCGCCTTACCCTCTGCTGCCCCCTAGTGCCCATTATACAGTATAGCCGCCCCTTCCACGCCCACCCTCTGCTGCCCCTTAGTGCCCATTATACAGTATAGCCACCCCTTCCCTACCCACCCTCTGCCGCCCCCTAGTGCCCATTATACGGTATAGCCGCCCCTTCCCTGCCCACCCTCTGCTGCCCCCTAGTGCCCATTATACGGTATAGCCGCCCCTTCCCTGCCCACCCTCTGCTGCCCTCTAGTGCCCATTATATAGTATAGCCGCCCCTTCCCCCCACCCTCTGCTTCTCCTAGTGCCCATTATACAGTATAGCCGCCCCTTCCCCCCACCCTCTGCTGCCCCCTAGTGCCCATTATACAGTATAGCCACCCCTCCCCCACCCCACCCTCTGCTGCCCCCTAGTGCCCATTATACAGTATAGCCGCCCCTCCCCCACCCCACCCTCTGCTGCCCCCTAGTGCCCATTATACAGTATAGCCGCCCCTTCCCCACCCACCCTCTGCTGCCCCCTAGTGCCCATTATACAGTATAGCCGCCCCTTCCCCGCCCCACCCTCTGCTGCCCCCTAGTGCCCATTATACAGTATAGCCGCCCCTTCCCCACCCACCCTCTGCTGCCCCCTAGTGCCCATTATACAGTATAGCCGCCACTTCCACGCCCACCCTCTGCTGCCCCTTAGTGCCCATTATACAGTATAGCCGCCCCTTCCCCGCCCACCCTCTGCTGCCCCCTAGTGCCCATTATACAGTATAGCCGCCCCTTCCCCGCCCACCCTCTGCTGCCCCCTAGTGCCCATTATACAGTATAGCCGCCCCTTCCACGCCCACCCTCTGCTGCCCCTTAGTGCCCATTATACAGTATAGCCGCCCCTTCCACGCCCACCCTCTGCTGCCCCTTAGTGCCCATTATACAGTATAGCCGCCCCTTCCCCGCCCACCCTCTGCTGCCCCCTAGTGCCCATTATACAGTATAGCCGCCCCTTCCACGCCCACCCTCTGCTGCCCCCTAGTGCCCATTATACAGTATAGCCGCCCCTTCCCCCCACCCTCTGCTGCTCCTAGTGCCCATTATACAGTATAGCCGCCCCTTCCCCCCACCCTCTGCTGCTCCTAGTGCCCATTATACAGTATAGCCGCCCCTTCCCCCCACCCTCTGCTGCTCCCTAGTGCCCATTATACAGTATAGCCGCCCCTTCCCCGCCCACCCTCTGCTGCCCTACTGCCCATTATACAGTATAGCCGCCCCTTCCCTGCCCACCCTCTGCTGCCCCCTAGTGCCCATTATACAGTATAGCTGCCCCTTCCCCATCCCACCCTCTGCTGCCCCCTAGTGCCCATTATACAGTATAGCCGCCCCTCCCCCACTCACCCTCTGCTGCCCTAGTGCCCATTATACAGTATAGCCACCCCTTCCCCACCCCACCCTCTGCTGCCCCCTAGTGCCCATTATACAGTATAGCCGCCCCTCCCCCACTCACCCTCTGCTGCCCTAGTGCCCATTATACAGTATAGCCACCCCTTCCCCGTCCCACCTTCTGCTGCCCCCTAGTGCCCATTATACAGTATAGCCGCCCCTTCCCCACCCTCCCTCTATTGCCCCCTAGTGCCCATTATACAGTATAGCCGCCCATTCCCCGCCCACCCTCTGCTGCCCCATAGTGCCCATTATACAGTATAGCCACCCCTTCCCCGCCCACCCTCTGCTGCCCCCTAGTGCCCATTATACAGTATAGCCGCGCCTCCCCCACCCCACCCTCTGCTGCCCCCTAGTGCCCATTATACAGTATAGCCACCCCTTCCCCACCCTCCCTCTATTGCCCCGTAGTGCCCATTATACAGTATAGCCACCCCTTCCCCACCCTCCCTCTATTGCCCCGTAGTGCCCATTATACAGTATAGCCGCCCCTTCCCCACCCTCCCTCTATTGCCCCGTAGTGCCCATTATACAGTATAGCTGCCCCTTCCCCACCCCACCCTCTGCTGCCCTAGTGCCCATTATACAGTAAAGCCGCCCGTTCCCCACCCACCCTCTGCCGCCCCCTAGTGCCCATTATACAGTATAGCCGCCCCTTCCCTGCCCACCCTCTATTGCCCCGTAGTGCCCATTATACAGTATAGCCACCCCTTCCCCACCCTCCCTCTATTGCCCCGTAGTGCCCATTATACAGTATAGCCGCCCCTTCCCCACCCTCCCTCTATTGCCCCGTAGTGCCCATTATACAGTATAGCTGCCCCTTCCCCACCCCACCCTCTGCTGCCCTAGTGCCCATTATACAGTAAAGCCGCCCGTTCCCCACCCACCCTCTGCCGCCCCCTAGTGCCCATTATACAGTATAGCCGCCCCTTCCTAATACCCTTCCCCACTGCAACTTGAGACCATTTAGAAAGCTGAAGAAATAATGAAACCTCACATCACAATATCATAGACTCACAGAACAGTAGAAGTGGAAGGGACCTTGAGAGATTGAGTCCAGTCCATTGCTAGTAGGGTGGGAAGTCCTGGGATGGGTTCCCTAGGGAGGAGGGTGGAATCTCCATCCCTGGTGATTTTCAAGCCCCAGCTTTGTAAAACCCTGGCTGGGATGAAAATAATCTCTCTGCTTTCTACTGTGATAAAATTGTAAATACAGAACTTCCAATGAGTCCGCCTAACGACTTTTCTATACGCTATGGCAATCATACATGGACATGCCCCATAGACTTTTAATGTGAGCCATACAAGACACATAGGGTGTGTCTAGACGACAGGGTTTTTTCGAAAAAAGTGGCCTTTCGTCGAAAAAACGATACCTGCATCTAGACTACCGCTGTGTTTTGTTGACAGTCAATTGACAGAACACGGCAGTTGTGTCGAGGGTGGTAAACCTCATTCTCCGAGCAATAACAGAGATCTGTCAAGAACAGGCACTCTTGCATAAAAACAGGGCTTTTTCGAAAGAGAGCGTCTAGACTCTCTTTTGAAAAAGAGAGCTACTTTCTTGAAAAAACGCGTTGGTGGCTAGACGCGCTTTTTCGACTGAGGCTTTTTCGAAAGCGACTGTTGAAAAAGTTTCTGTTGAAAAAGGCGTGCAGTCTAGACGTAGCCATAATAGTCTCTAGTTATGTTGACACTACAGGCCAAATGCAGGAAAAAATTCATTTTTTGGACCATCCCTTTCTCCCCATAAAATGAGGTTTACATAACAGTGTTTGGAGCTCTGAGG
This sequence comes from Pelodiscus sinensis, assembly GCF_049634645.1. NCBI lineage: Eukaryota > Metazoa > Chordata > Testudines > Trionychidae > Pelodiscus > Pelodiscus sinensis. The sequence goes on from NC_134740.1 coordinate 2,748,021, forward strand.
GAGAAGTCTGAGTTCTAATGTGTAGGCTCTTTATCTCTGCCCAGAGGGGGACTGTTCCCTGAGCTTGTAAAACCTGAATTACGTCCGTGTCCGGTGTCTGTGGTTTTGCTCTGCCTGCCAAAAAGAGTCTGGGAGTGCCAGGCATGCTTCAGGGAACTGTTTCGAAACAACACTTTATAGTTTAGAAAGGAGAAGACCGAGAGGGCACATCAGAGCAGTTTTTAGGTCTCTAAAAGGGCGTCACAAGGAGGAGGGAGAAAAACAGTTCTCCTTGGCCTCTGAGGACAGGACAGGAAACACTGGGCTTACACTGCAGCAAGGGAGGTTTAGGTTGGACATTAGGAAAAACTTCCTACCTGTCTGGGTGTTGAAACACTGGAATAAATTACCCAGGGAGGTTGCGGCATCTCCATCCCTGGATAATCTCAATCCCTAGAGGTGTTTAACTCTTGTCTTGACAAAGTCCTGGCTGGGAAGATTTAGTTGGGGTTCATCCTTCTTTGGGCAGGGGGCTGGACTTGATGCTTCCTGAGGTCTCTTCCTGCCCTTGGACTGAATGATTCTATGTAGGTTCTGAATCTTACATTAAATTAATCAAAATTTTAATCTGTCTGAAATGATAAAGGATAATGTTGGTGAAAAATGCATTGTGGATGAGTGGTAGAGTGAAAGCAGCAGTAAATATGCAACAACTGGAAAAGGGAGAAGTAGAGCACATTCAATATAAATTAAAATGTTCGATGGTTAGAAAGTTGATAAGGGAAGCTAAAGAGATAACGCAGCTCACAGTTCTGCAAGGAAAGCGACTTTTGAAAGTATATTTGGAGCAAAAGAAATTACTAGAGGGGAGACTTTTGCAATTGTCAATGCCTAGGGAGTTTGTGGAGTCTCCATCTCTGGAGATATTGAAGAGCAGGTTGGATAGATGCCTGTTAGGGCTACTCAACTTTGGAAGCCCCTGGGGCCACAATGATACTCACCAAAAAATGCCAACTTAAATGTGCTTGCACATCCATGCAAATGAAGACGCAAATATATGCAAATAGCTTCTTTCATACTGATTTGCATGAATACAAAGATTAAGGCCAGACGACACAACCCACAGGCCCCATTTAAGTCAGTGCTGCTGCTATAAATAAAACGCAGTCGTGACCCGAGGTCCCTTCCACGTCTCGAGTTTGAGGATTTTAAGACGTTCCTCATCCTTTCCTGAGCGTCGCGTTCCGGTTGCTGGATGGACAATGAACGAGAGAAATTGAGCAACGGGGCCTGGTTTCCTGCTTCCCGCTGGAACAAAGGAAACTCTCTTCTCATGGGGAAGATGCTATCAGACACCCAGCCAAATGGAGTCACAAAGAAGAGGCATTCTACAAAGATCTGCTTGAGCCCTCTCGGAAACATAAGAACGTAAGAACGGCCGTATTGGGTCACACCTAAGGTCCTTCTAGCCCAGTGTCCTGTCTGCCGACAGCGGCCATCACCAGATGCCCCATGTTATATTGAAACAAAGCACACGAGGGCTACGTCTACACTGGCATGATTTTCCGAAAATGCTTTTAACGGAAAAGTTTTCCGTTAAAAGCATTTCTGGAAAAGCACGTCTAGATTGGCAGGATGCTTTTCCGCAAAAGCACTTTTTGTGGAAAAGCATCCGTGGCCAATCTAGATGCGTTTTTCCGCAAAAAAGCCCCGGTCGCCATTTTCGCGATCGGGGCATTTTTGCGGAAAACAAATCTCAGCTGTCTACACTGGTCCTTTGGCGCAAAACTTTTGCGCAAAAGGACTTTTGCCCGAACGGGAGCAGCATAGTATTTCTGCAAGAAGCACTGATTCCTTACAGTAGGAAGTCAGTGCTTATGCGGAAATTCAAACGGCAAGTTTAGACAGCTGGCAAGGTTTTCCGGAAAAGCGGCTGATTTTCCAGAAAAACTGGCCAGTCTAGACACAGCCAGTGATTGGGCAACAAAATGGTAAATGAAATTTAATGTTGATAAATGTAAAGGGATGCATATTGGAAAAAATAATCCCAATGGTACATACAATATAATGGGGACTAATTTAGCTACAACTACTCAGGAGCGAGATCTTGGAGTCACTGTGGATAATTCTCTGAAAACAACCACTCCATGTGCAGCGCCAGTGAAAAAAGCAAACCGAATGTGAGAAATCATTAAAAAAGAGATAGAGAATAAGGCAGAGAATATCTTATTGCCTCTCTATAAATCCATGGAATGCCCACATCTTGAATACTGTGTAGAGATGTGGTCGCCACATCTCAAAAAAGATATACTGGCATTGGAAAAGGTTCAGAGAAAGGGAACAAAAATGATGAGGGGTTTGGAAGGGATCCCCTAAGAAGAGAGGTTAAAAAACCTTGGACTTTTCAGCTTAGAAAATAGGAGTCCAAAGGGAATATGGTAGAAGTCTATAAAATCATGACTGGTGTAGAAAGAGTGACTAAGGAAAAGTTATTTACTTATTCCCACAATATAAGAACTAGGGGGTCACCTAATGAAATGAATAGGAAGCAGGCTTAAAACAAACCAAAGGAAGTTTTTCTTCACTCAGCCCGAAGCCAACCTGTGGAACTCCTTGCCAGAGGATATGGTGAGGGCTAGGACTTTAAAAGGGTTCAAGAAAGAGCTAGATAGATTCATAGAGGTTAGGTCCATGAGTGGCTATTAGCCAGGATGGGTAGGAAGGGTGTCCCTAGTGTTTGTGTCTCTGGAGGTGGGTGATGGGGAGGGATCATGTGAGGATTCCCTGTTGTGTTCCCTCCCTCTGGGGCACCTGGCATTGGCCACTGTCAGCAGACAGGACGCGGGACTAGATGGACCTTTGGTCTGACCCTGTCTGGCCGTTCTTCTGGTCTTAAGCAATCTTGTGCTTAAAAAGGTTGGAGACCCCTGGTCTAGGGCGATCCTTCGGACTTTGGCGTTTGGGAACTACTGAAGAAGAAAAGAACCAGAAGATTCTTCAGTCAACCCAGACAGCATACGGTTGTTTCTTCTTAGGCCAGGAAAGTTGTGTTGGGTACCGGCGGGAGCGGAGGTGGGATCTCACATGCTCTATGCAGTCAGAGGCGTGACGACAAGAGGGCCAACAAGAGGGCTGAGGAGGGCGGAATCTTGGTGGCAGGAAATTGTCCCAATACAGTGTAGAATGGCCAACACCGGGCCTTGAGTCCATCAAGCTCATAAGTAGCATCATCTCTTTTAAGAATGCACCTGCGGGGGCAGAGGGGAGAGGCACCCTTGGTTAAGCATGGGAAATTAAAAACTGCTGGATGGGTGCATCTCCCAAACTCTCCGTAACCAATGAAAACCACGTGTTGTCACCACCTGCCGGCCAATAAGACGTTTCTTCCAAACACCTAGATTCCAAGTCGTGGTTTGTTGACTCTCAATCACCTATGCACACAACAGGCCCCAAATTGTATCGCCGTCCCCAATCTGGAGAGGTCTAAGGGATCTAGTGACAAGGGTTGGGTGGCCAACTCTCCTTCTGTTGTTGGGCTTTCAAAAAGACGTCCCACAGAGCGCCATCCTTGTCTTGGCCTTGCTTTGGGCAGGGGGCTGGGCTCGATGACCTCCTGAGGTCTCTTCCAGCCCTAGGACTCTACAACGCTGTGTCCTCAAGAAGTTTGGGAGGTACGGCAATCAAAATTGTTACATAATTACTCAACGGAAATCAAGGGCCAAGCCAAGGCAAGGAGCTGACGGCACGGCAGGAGAGGATGTGGTTGTGTGGTTTTGAGCTGTTTGTCTGCACCACTCCCCAGACTGCCTGTTTTAGGCCGACGCTTGTCCCCACACCTCACGCGAACCTTTCCCTCCTCCTCCCGCCTGCAGCTGAGCGAAATGATTGCAAACAGCAACTGAACAGATACCCATCAACAGAAAGGTCTCCCCGCTGGCTGGCTGCGGTGTCAGGCGTGTGCGATCCAGCCCACATCGCAGCGGAGACGTGTGCCAGCCAAACCAACAACTGCTCGGGTGATTGTTTTCTTCAAGCTGTTTTGACAACCGTTAATTATATCCCCTTCCTTTCAGTGGTTATAAAGTTTGCAGCACATACCAAGCTGGGAAGGGTTGCAGCTGCTTTGGAGGCTGGGGTCATAATTCAAAATGATCTGGACACACGGGCTACGTCTCCAGCGGCATGATTTTCCAAAAATGCTTTTAACGGAAAACTTTTCCGTTAAAAGCATTTTCGGAAAAATCGTGTCTAGATTGGCAGGATGCTTTTCCGCAAAAGCATTTTTTGCGGAAAAGTGTCCGTAGCCAATCTAGACGCGGTTTCCCGCAAAAAAGTCCCGATCGCCATTTTCGTGATTGGGGCTTTTTTGCAGAAAACACTACTGTGCTGTCTACACTGGCCCTTTTGCGCAAAAGTCTTTCGGAAAAAGATTTTTGTACGAACGGGAGCAGCATAGTATTTCCGGAAAAGCACTGATGATTTTACATGAGATCGTCAGTGCTTTTCCGGAAATTCAAGCGGCCAGTGTAGACAGCTGGCAAGTTTTTCGGCAAAATCAGGTGATTTTGCGGAAAAACTTGCCAGTCTAGACACAGCCACGAGGTATTTCTCAACCTTTTTTAATTCAAATACTCTTTTTTCAGAAAAAAATATAAGTACACTCTTTAAAAAATATTGTACCCCCAAGTACCTACAGTTTTCCAACACCATTTTTTCCCTATCATTGCAACACATTTGTTTATACAACTTAATAGTAGCTAGATGGGCAATGAAATTTTTGGGTGTAAAAAATACAAAAATAATAAAGTGCTGTAAAACTTACCAGAAAAATTCAATTGTCTCCAAAGTTCAGCTGTGTTGATGTATCCCACCCCCCCCACACACTTCTCTCAGGTACCCCAGAGGGGACTTGTACCACTGGTTGAGAAACATTGAACTGGAGAAACGATCGGAGGTAAACAGGATGAAGTTGACTAAGGAGAAACGCAAAGTGCTCCACTTGGGAAGGAACAATCAGTTTCACACACATGGAATGGCAAGCGACGGTCTAGGAAGGAGTCCTGCAGAAAGGGATCAAGGGGTCAAAGTGGACCACAAGTTAAATCTGAGTCAACAGCGTGATGCTGTTGCAAAAAAAGCAAACGTGATTCTCGGCTGCATCAACAGGAGTGTTGTGAGCAAGACACGAGAAGTCATTCTTCTGCTCTACTCTGCACTGGTTAGGCCTCAGTTGGAGGATTGTGTCGAGTTCTGGGCACCGCATTTCAAGAAAAATGTGGAGAAATTGGAGAGGGTCCAGAGAAGAGCAACGAGAATGATGAAAGGTCTAGAAAACATGAGCTCTGAGGGATGATTGAAGGAACTGGGCTTGTTTGGAAAAGAGAAGACTGAGAGGGGACATGATAGTGGTTTTCAAGTATCTAAAGGGTGTCACAAGGAGGATGGAGAAAAATTGTTCTCCTTGGCCTCTGAGGACAGGACAAGAAGCAATGGGATTAAACAGCAGCTAGGGAGGTTTTGTTTGGACATTAGGGAAAACTTCCTAACATTCAGGGTGGTTAAACACTGGAATAATTTACCTAGGGAAGTTGTGGAGTCTCCATTACTGGAGATCATAGAATCATAGAACCATCGAGCTGGAAGAGACCTTAGAAGGTCATCATGTCCAGACCCCTGCTCTAGGCAGGACCAACCCAACTCAATCATCCCGGCCAGGGCTTTGTCAAGCCGAGACTTAAACACCTCTAGGGATGGAGACTCCACTACTTCCCTAGGGAACCCATCCCTGTGCTTCCCCACCCTCCTAGGGAAATAGTTTTTCCTAATATCCAACCTGGGCCTCTCCCACCACAACTTGAGACCATTGCTCCTTGTTCTGCCATGTGACACTACTGAGAACAGCCTCTCTCCATCCTCTTTGGAACTGCCCTTCAGAAAGTTGCAGGCTGCTCTCAAATCCCCCCTCACTTTTCAATTCTGCAGACTGAACAGACCCAACTCCCTCAGCCTCTCCTCATAGGTCATATGCTCCAGCCCCCAAATCATTTTGGTTGCCCTCCGCTGGACCCTCTCCAATGCGTCCACATCCTTTTTGTAGTGGGGAGCCCAGAACTGCACACAATACTCCAGGGTTGTGTCTAGACTGGCCAGTTTTTCCAGAAAATCAGCCGCTTTTCCGGAAAAACTTGCCAGCTGTCTACACTGGCCCCTTGAATTTCCGCAAAAGCACTGACGATCTCATGTAAGATCATCAGTGATTTTCCGGAAATACTATGCTGCTCCTGTTTGGGCAAAAGTCTTTTTCCGAAAGACTTTTGCGCAAAAGGGCCAGTGTAGACAGCACAGTAGTGTTTTCCGCAAAAAAGCCCCGATCGCGAAAATGGCGATCGGGGATTTTTGTGGGAAAGCGCGTCTAGATTGGCCACGGATGCTTTTCCACAAAAAGTGATTTCCGGAAAAGCGTCCATGCCAATCTAGACGCGTTTTTCCAAAAATGTTTTTAATGGAAAAGTTTTCCGTTAAAAGCATTTCCGGAAAATCATGCCAGTGTACACGTACCCAGATGTGGCCTCACCATAGCCGAATAAAGGGGAATAATCACATCTCTGGATCGGTTGGCAATGCTCCTCCTAACGCACCCTAATATGCCATTAGCCTTCTTGGACACAACGGCACACTATTGACTCATCTCCAGCTTCTCATCCACTGTAACCCCCAGGTCCTTTTCTGCAGAACTGCTACTTAGCTGGTTGGCCCCCAGCCTGTAACAATGCTTGGGATTCTTCCATCCCAAGAGCCGGACTCTGCACTTGTCCTTGTTGAACCTCATCAGATTTCTTGTGGCCCAATCCTCCAATTTGTCTAAGTCACTCTGGACCCTGTCTCTGCCCTCCAGCATATCTATTTAAGAGCAGTTTAGACGGACATCTATCAGGGACGGTCTAGATGGTATTGGGTTTGGATCTGATGCTCTCTCATGGTCCTTTCCAGTTCTAGTGTTCTGTGATTCTAGGATTCTGTTTTGTCGCATATTTTTCAATGTTTGGCCAGCGGACTGTTATTAGGCTAAGCAGCCTGTTTATGTAGCTCATCTCATTTGGCACTTGGGAAGGCTGACTAGATTGGCTTTCTTCTAGTCTTCTGTAATTTCCCTCTGATTCCCAGAGTTATTCAAAATTAACATTCATGGACCAGACTCCTCCTTGGCCACCTCTTTTAGGACTCTTGGCTGCAAACTATCCAAGCCTGCTGATCTAAAAAGAGTTATCACTATGGGTATGTCTACACTCCAACGTTAATTTGAATTAACTTAGTTCGAATTAGTTAATTCGAACTAAGCTAATTCGAACTAACGGATCCAGACTAAAAAACTACTTCGAATTAGCGTTTTGCTAATTCGAACTAGCGCGTCCACATTAAGTGGACCCTGAACCAGGCTTAAGGATGGCCGGAAGCAGTGCCGGCAGGGCATCAGAGGAGGACTTAGAGCGTGGAGCTGCTGTCTCAGGCTAGCCGAGGGCTGTGCTTAAAGGGTCCCGACCCCCACCCCGGACAGACAGTTCTCAGGGGTTCCCTGCTTGCAAAGCAGTCCTGGCTTGGAGTGCCCTGAGTGCCCACACTGGGCACATCACATCACTCGGCCATCAGCCCAGCTGCACTTGCCGCAGGCTGCCATCTGGTGAGAAGGGGCAATTGGGGGGCTGCAGGAGAGCTTCCACCCCCAGAAGCCCGCAGAGCCAGCCCAGTCCTCCCCATCGGGGGCTCGTGCCCCATTCCTCCCTCACCTCCTTCCACTTACCCTTCCCTAGCCCCTCTTCTTGATGTACAAAATAAAGATAACGTGTCTTCCAAAATGGAATCTGTCTTTATTGAACAAAACTGGAGGAGACTGGGAAAAGGAGGTGGGAGAGGGGAAGAGAGAGGCTGGGAGAGGCGAGGGCAACTAAAATGACCAGGGGTTGGGAACAGGTCCCATATGAAGAGAGGCTAAAGAGACTGGGACATTTCAGCTTAGAAAAGAGGAGATGGAGGGGGGACAGGATAGAGGTCTCTAAAAGCACGAGTTGGGTGGAGACGGTGCATACAGAAAAGTTCTTCATTAGTTCCCATAAAGAAGGACTAGAGGACACCAAAGGAAAGGAATGGGTAGCAGGCTTCAAACTAATAACAGAAAGTTCTTCTTCACAAAGCAAATAGTCAACCTGTGGAACTCCTTGCTGCAGGATGCTGTGAAGGCTAGAACTGGAACAGAGTTTAAAGGGAAGTGAGATCAAGTCTTAGAGGCTGGGTCCATGGAGTGGTATTAGCCAGGGGGTAGGAGTGGTGTCCCTGCCCAAGGTTTGTGGAAGGCTTGAGAGGGATGGCACGAGACAAATGGCTTGGTCACTGTCTTCGGTCCATCCCCTCCAGGGTCCTTAGTGTTGGCCGCTGTCGGCAGACAGGCTACTGGGATAGATGGACCTTTGGTCTGACCCAGGACGGCCATTGTAAGCTCAGGGCTCAGGGTTGGGGGTCTCAGTGGACCCCCTTGATTCTCTTGCACACCTGCTCCTGGGTGGCCAGGCTGGCAGCTCTCCTGCCCTAGACGGCCACTTTCCTGTGCCTAGTGCGGAGATCGTGGACAAGGTCCACGATGTCCGCAATAGCCCAGGTGGGCGCCCGCCTCTTGCGGTCCTGGGCAAGCTCCCGGGAGCCGCCAGCCTGATCCCGGGAAGAGGGGGAGGGCTCGGGGGCATCGGGTGGCTGGCTCGATCCGTGCCAGGTGCAGGGTCTGCTGGCTGGGTGCTGGCAGGCTTGCACCTGGCACGGGCAACTGTAGCCAGCCCGTGCCCCTTTAAGGGGTCCGGGGCCGGGAGGGGGGCAATAGAGTTTCCCTGGTGTTGGCCAGAGTGGCCACCAGGGAAACCTGGGGAGGGCTAGCCTCCCACTAGTTCGAATTAAGGGGCTACACAGCCCTTAATTCGAACTAGCTAGTTCGAACTAGGCTTAATCCTCGTGGAATGAGGATTACCTAGTTCGAACTAAGCGCTCCGCTAGTTCGAATTAAATTCAAACTAACGGAGCGCTAGTGTAGCGCCTATGAAAGTTAGTTCGAACTAACTTTATAGTGTAGACATACCCTATTAGATGTTGTTTCACATCCTGCTTAGTTCCTAATGGACTGAAAAGTAGTTCAGTCACCTAATAAACACCACACCCTACTTCTTTGCCAGAAAAGAAATATCCAACAGTTCTTTCTTTTCTTGCATCAGCACTGACAATTGTAATTGTCTCCCCTATAATAATTTCTTTTATTCCAAATATATTTTCAAAAGTTTATTTCCCCCCAGATCTGTCAGCTGTTTTGTTTTCCACTAATCTCACAGACTCATAGACTTTAAGGTCAGAAGGGACCATTATGATCATCTAGTCTGACCCCCTGCACAGTGCAGGCCACAGAATCTCACCCACCCCTCCTAGAATAATCCTCTCACCTAGATCTCAGATATTGAAGCCTTCAAATACTCTGAAGACCACAGTCAAAGCAGGACCAACCCCAACTCAATCATCCCAGCCAGGGCTTGGTCAAGATGGGACTTCAACACCTCTAGGGATGGAGATTCCACCCCCGCCCTAGGGAACCCATTCCACTGCTTCCCACCTGCCTAGGGAAATAATTTGTCTTAATTTCCAACTTACACCTCCTCCTCTGCAACATAAGACCGTTGCTCCTCCTTCTGCCATCTGCCCCCACTGAGAACAGCCTCTCTCTAGCCTCTCTGCAACTCCACTTCAGGAGCTGAAGGCTGCTCTCAAATCCCCCCATAATATTCCATTCTGCAGACTAAACAAACCCAAGTCCCTCAGCCTCTCCTCATAGGTCATGTGCTCCAGCCCCTGAATCGTTTAGGTAGCCCTCCGCTGGACCCTCTCCAACGTGTCCATGTCCTTTCTGTAGCAGGGGCCTCAGAACTAGACACAATACTCCAGATGTGCCCCCCCCCCCCGAGTCGAATAAAGGAGAATAATCACTTCTCTAGATCTGCTGGCAATGCTCCTCCTAATGCACCACAATATGTCATCAACCTTCTTGGCTACTAGGGCTCCCTGTTGACTCACCTCCAGCTTCTCATCCACTGTGATCCCCAGGGCCTTTTCTGCAGAACTACAGCTTAGACCAGTCAGTACCCAGCCTGTAACAATGTCTGGGATTCTACCATCCCGAGTGCAGGACTCTGCACTTCTCCTTGTTGAACCTCATCAGATTTCTTTTTGGCCCAATCCTCCAGTTGTTCTAGGTCACTCTGCACCCTCTCCTTACCCTCCAGAGTATCTACCTCTCCCCCTAGCTTAGTGTCATCTGCAAACTTGCTGAGGGTGCAAACCCTCCCCTCATCCAGCTCATTAATTAAGACGTTGAACAAAACCAGCCCTAGAATGGATCCTTGGGGCACCCCACTTGAAACTGACCACCAGCCAGACAGCCTACCTTTGGGGTGTGTATTCGACACCTGGAAAGGAACGATCCTTTTATGGCAGAGAAAATGATTTCCCCTGCCAAGTTAGGAACTGAGTGCTGTGAAGAACTAGGATCAGATTTCAAATCCGCTGGTTGAACGACTTGAAACCTGATAGCTTTGCGAATTGGAGGTTTGTGCACACACCCATCTGCAGCTGGGCCATTTAAGGTGCTAACAGAGTGGCAGAGTTGATTACAGGTTACGGTGGAAAGCTCTGAGTTTCACTTTCCTTCTTACTCATAGACCAGAATGATTCGTAGATCTGACCACAGTTAGACTAGAGAGCTGACGGTGAATGGTGAGCGGGCGACAGTCTCATCCTGGGTTAACATGGATATTGGCAGCAAGTTCATAGAACTGTGGAAAAACTACTTCATGGTCATATCGACGTCAGTGTACTGTCTCATTTTGGTGGTGGTGGAACGCTCAATGGATCCGGATTTCAAATGCCCAGAAGGGAAGATGTTGAGACTTTTATACGGCCTTGGCTATTTCGTCATACCCCCCATTGTTTTGTTTCTGTTAAGCATGGTTGTCCAGCCAGCATGTCTATATCGTCTTTCAACATGGGGTTGTACGAACAACAGCTGTTACAGATATAAGGACATTTGTTTAAAGGCTTTGATACCTGCTGGGTTGTGGCTCCTGATCATTCTTCTGGATGGGAAATACATTGACTGTCTGTTGAAATCCCCCCAGGTGAACTTCACTGCAGATAACCCACAGCCAGTGAGTCCTGCTTATCATATTTCCCAGGTAAGATTCACCTGCCCCGAGAGAGGAAATAACTTTGCTTTCCTCCTGCCAATTTTTACTCTGAGAGTGAATTAGGGCTCTGTTGGAGGATTGTGTCCAGTTCTGGGCACCGCATTTCAAGAAAGACGTGTAGAAATTGGAGAGGGTCCACAGAAGAGCAACAAGAATGAGGAAAGGTCTAGAGAGCGTGAGCGAGGAGGGAAGACTGAAAGAACTGGGCTCGTTTAGTCTGGAAAGGAGAAGACTGAGAGGAGATGTGACACCAGTTTACAAGTATTTAAAAGGGTGTCGCAAGGAGGAGGGAGACAAATGATTCCCCTTGGCCTCTGAGGAGAGAACAAGAAGCAATGGGCTCAAACTGCAGCAAGGGAGGTTTAGGTTGGACATGAGGAAAACTTCCTACCTCTATGGGGGGGGGGGTGGCGGAGAAAGTACCTCAAAGGACAGCAAAGGGTTGTGGGTTGGGAGCTTAGGGCAGAGGGTGGAAGTGAAGCAGTAACATCAGGGGGCTGGGTGGGATGGGGGTTCTCAAGGAAGAGGGTGCTGGAGTGAGGGCAGACGGTGGCAGATGGGGGCAGACAGTTCAGTGTGGGGGGCTCAGGGCAGGGGCTGGTGGGGATGGGGGCAGAGAGCTCAGTGAGGGGGGGAGGCTGGATGATCCTTGGGCTGTGAAATAGAATCGCTCGGGGGCGAGAGGCAGCAAAGTGGGAAAGAAAAAAAGTCGAATGCGATTAACAAGTTTTAACGTCTTGATTTTTTTCCCCTCAGCTTTCGGGGCTCGCGCTTCTATTGTTCGTGGTCATTACTGGGTGTGTATACTGGTGTTGCAAGAAGAAGAGAAACACAAAACTGATCTCCTTGGATGCCGAGCAAAGCAAGAGGATGCTCAAGGATCAGGCGGCAGAGTATATAAAAAAAAAGTGGAATGAGGAGATAGAGAATTTAATTGAGCAACAGCTACGCGACCGCCTCCCGGCTGCATTGGCAACATTTCTGGGAGATCTTACCGATCCTGGAGGTCTTAGCGATGCGGCGATATCTTTTGACAAAGAAAATGGTTTTACGGTGGTATGGGACACCCAAGCCCCAGCTGCCAGTTCTCAACACCCAGATGGCGGAGCCGGAAGCTCAAATGGTGGAAACTCAGCTACCCCCTCCGAAAACCAAACTTGGAATAACGAAAACTCAGGACAAACGGAAAACCAGCCCTTGATGAGTGGAGGGGCCTCCCGTAGTTCACCTTGAGATGCCTCCAGTCCTTCGTCTCAAGGGACCTCCAGTCCTTCACCTCCAGCAGTCTCCGGTCCTTTGCCTCAGGGGGCCTCCAAACCTCCTCAAGGCGCCTGCCGTCCTTTCCTAAGGGGGCCTCCAATCATTTGTCTAAAGGGGCCTCCATTAGTTCACCTCAAGGGAACGAGTCCTTTGTCCACCCCAAGGAGCCCTCAGAGCCTCCCTGGTCCTCCCCACCGGGGCCTCATTCCCTGTTCCTCCCTCACGTCCTTCCACTTACCCCTCCCTAGCCCCCTTCCTGAGGTCAAATAAAAGACACGTGTGTTCAAAAATAGAAACTGGGTTTATTGAACAAAACTGGGGGGGGATGGACCTCTGGGGAGACTGGGAAAAGGAGGTGGGAGAGGGGAAGAGAGAGGGTGGGAGAGGGGAGGGGGAACCTGGGAGGAAGGAGCCGGAAGGGGGAAGCCTGGGGAAGAAGGGGGAGGGGAAGCTCAGGGCTCAGGGTTGGGGGTCTCGCCGGACCAACCTGACTCTCATGCTCACCTGCTTCTGGGTTTGCATGTGGCCAGGCTGGCTGCGTTCCTCCGCCCAGTGCACAGATCATGGAAGTTGGGGGCATCCCCCCCAAACCTTCCTGGTCCATGATCTCCACCCTGGACCAGGAAGGCGCCCACCTTCTCCAGCCCCTGTCAGGCACCTGGGAGCTGGCAGACTGCTCCTGGGGAGCGGTGGAGGGCTGGCTGCCAGTGGTTTGCTGGCTCCTGTTTTGGGGCCACTGGATCAGGGGCCCCGGTGGCCACTGCTGGCTCTGGGCTGGCAGGCTTGGAGCTGGCACAGGCACTGTGGCCAGGGTCTACCCCTTGAATGGCTCCGGGGCTGCGGGAGAGGAGAGTAAGTTTTCCTGGTTGTGCCCAGAGTGGCCACCAGGGCTCCCTGGGAAGGGCTGGAGGCCCCCTATTTCGAATGAAGTGTCTACACAGCACTTCATTGAAAATAGCTATTTCCAATTTGGTGTTACTCCTCGTAGAATGAGTTTTAGCAAATTCGAATGACATGTTTTTTTAGTCTTTCAAGTGCTACCAGACCTTGTGTTGTTTTTAAGTTTCTTTTGTACTATACATGCATGTATAGACGCTATTAAAGTTAATTCGAAATAGCGGCTGTTCTTTCAAATTATCTTTGCAGTGTAGACATACCCTTAGTCTGTACAGGAGAAACTTAAAAACAACACAAGGTCTGGTAGCACTTGAAAGACTAACAAAACATGTAGATGGTATCATGAATGTTCGTGGTCACCGCCTACTTCTTCAGATGACCTGCTAGTGGGCATCAAGTAAAAGTGATAGGTAGCCTGTTAAAAACACACAAAAGATCGTATTTCTTGACACGACACACAGACAACCTGTGGAACTCCTTGCCAGAGGATGTGGTGAAGACTGGGGCTTCTAACAGGGTTCTAAAAAGAGCTAGATAGGTTAGGTCCGCCAATGGTTACTAGCCAGGATGGTAAGAATGGTGTACCTTGCATCTGTTTGTCTGTAGGTCGGTGACAGGGGAGGGATCACATGAGAATTAACTGTTCTCTTCCCTACCTCTGGGCACCTGGTGTCAGCCTCTGAGAGCAGACAGGACACTGAGCTAGATGGATCTTTGCTCTGACCCAGTCTGGCTGTTCTGAGGCTCAGAACCTGCACCAGAAGCTTAAACTAATTTTGGTCAGCTGAGTAATGAGTTACAAAACTAGGGGGTTATTTTGAAACAAAAGTGGTTTTGAGGTTGTTTTTTTTTAAATATTTTAATTTAGACGAAGATGCAGGGCACATTCTGTTTCTCTGAACATTACAGAAGATGGCATGGGTTGCAATTTTTTTAAAAAAAGTGCTTCGTGGAAAGCCTTGTACATTTCCTCCCCCACCCCCGTGTGCTGTTCAGAAGTAGGGGAGGTCGCTGTGTATTTTACACTTTGGTTTTGCTGTGAAAAATGTTTGCTCGTGCTGTGCCCGTGTGGTAGAAGCGGAAATTGCTCCTTTTTACATCAGCTGTTTTTCAGCTGGTTATCGTAGGGAAGAGACCTCGGGAGCCATCGAGTCCAGGCCACTGCCAAAAAGCAGGACCAACCCCCAATCAACCCCAGCTAGGGCTTGATCAAGCTGGGACTTATACACCTCTAGGGATGGAGATTCCACCCCCTCCCTAGGGGACCCATCCCAGTGCTCTCCCACCCTCCTCGGGAAATCGTTTTTCCTAATCTCCAACCTAGACCTCCCACACTGCAACCTGAGCCCGTTGCTCCTTGTTCTGCCACCTGCCACCACTGAGAACAGCATCTCTCCAGCCTCTTTGGAACCCCCCTAAGGAAGTTGAAGGCTGCTCTCAAATCCCCCCTCGCTCTTCTCTTCTGCTAAACAAGTCCAAATCCCTCAGCCTCTCCTCACAAACCATGTGCTCCAGCTCCCGAATCATTTTGGTCGCCCTTGGCTGGACCCTCTCCAACGTGTCCACCTCCTTTCTGCAGTGGGAGGCCCAGAAATAGACCTAACCAGGGGCGGCCCGTGAGCCTGGGCGCGCTAGGCAGCTGCCTAGGGCGCCGCTGGCCAGGGCACCGTGATGATGTCACGGCCATTGACATCTGTGCAGGCAGCCGGCCTTGGACTGCTCCTGGACCAAACATTCCAGATGTGGCTGAATAAATAGGAATCAGGACTTAACCGGTGATTATCTTACCGACTGTTCACATCTCATTACAGAATCACATCATTAAGATGTCATCCAAAAGCCAAGCAAACTTTTCAAAGGTCGCATGAAGTAACCACAAGTGTTTGTATTCAGGAAACATTCCTAGCGCTGCCCATCACCCATGCAAGACTGTTGCAGCTCCAAACTAGTTTAAAGAAAAGGCTTCCCCAGCCAAAGTGGCTGAACCTGTTTTTCAGGGGCCCTAGATTCACTTTAGAATTTACTTTCACATTTCCCCGGGCACGGCATCGAAAAATAAAAGCCCTTGAAAACTCGAGTGCTTGTCTCGGGTCTTTGGTTTGGCTCGAATGAGCTCACTCAAGGTGCAAGACGTGCGGTCAAAATTCATGGACTTGCCAAAAGCTGATCCTCATGCTGGGATTGGTCCTGCCTAGAGCAGGGGGCTGGACTTGATGACTTTCTGAGGTCTCTTCCAGTTCTATGATACTATGATTCTATGAGCCAGGACGGGTGGCTGTAAATGAACATTATGGGACTTTGGGAAACTTGGCCAAACCCATGGTAAGTGGACATCCCGCTAACTAACATCATGCCGGACCATGGAGGTTGCTGGATCAGAGAGTTCTGGACTAGAGAGGTTCCACCTGTACAACAGATCTAGGTCGTATTGTTATTATGGGCCCATAGCGCAGAGCTGGGACAGAATTGGTTTCCTCTATCCCCAACAATCTTTCTCAAATTTCCCCTCATGAATCGGACGGAATCCTGAATGTCTTCGGCCACCGAAAATCGGAGGGAGGTTGCTATGGCAATCGTCCGCCATGTCAAAAAAAGAACTGGTTCACTCAGAACCCAGAGTTGGTTATACAAGCCAGAGAGGAGTTAATTTACACTGCTGGAGTAGGGGCAGTGTGACCTAATGGAGAGAGCACAGGGAGGCAAGAATGCTTGGTTGTAATCCCAACGCTGTTGCTGGATGTTCAGGCGACTTTGGGCATTATCTTAAGGCAGGTGCTTGGAGATGGGGGAGGCAGGCAGGGGGTCGCAGCTAGCATCTCCCTGAGGGGGGAATGAGGTGTACCACTAGTTCGAATTAGAGAGCCTAATTTGAACTACCTGCTCCGTGCCAGGTGTAGCCGCGGGCTCGGAGTCCGCACTAACGGGGATTTTAAAATGGCGGTGCCCAGCAAGATACAAATGAAGCCCGGGATATTTAAATCCCAGGCTTCATTTGCAACTTCGAATGCCTACATTAACCACCCTAGTTCGAACTAGGGTGGCAGTGTAGACATACCCTCGGTGATTTATCACCAGCCTGGGAGCTCTGATGCCAACCACCAGCTCCATGATAGATTTTCCGTGGCCCCTGTGCAGCTGTAAATTGGGATTGGAAACTGTAAATACTTTCCGACCTCAGCATCCATCCCATTAGCCTGGATTAAGGAACGTGTGGTTGACAACCAAGAGGTGAGATCTAGAGCAATGTTTTGTGACACACCGGTGCTATGAGGCACTTGGAGGGGTGCTGCAGAACAACAGAATTTAAAATGGCTGTCCTTAAAGGGGCAGGCAACTTTTTTTTTTTTTGGTCAACAACTTTCCCCCAACCGTTCTTGGGTTTTTGTTTTGTTTTGTTTTGTTTTTGCTTCTCAACAAAAAATCCTTGGTGTTCCTCATTAAAAAAAAAAGTGTTTGGTGTTCCTCATTCTTAAAAAGTTTAAGAAACACAGCTCTAGAGGCTAATCCCTGTGTGTTTCACAGCACATGTTACTATGTGACAGTTCACAACTCCCTTAGAATTATGTGAGATTTCCAGACTAAGTCAATATTTCCAGACTAAACCATTATTTTATTTTCTCCCAGAAAAGTTTCCTAGTAGATAGCTGTCTCTTTCCCTGACCTTTCCCTCTGCTGGCCCAATGGAATTATAGCTGTCTCTGGCCCCTTGCTGCCCTCTGGTGGTCACTGTGGAGCATAACTGTCCCTGCTATCAGCCCCCTCTCTTCCTATGTTCTGGAAAACAATTCCATTCTAGGACACGTCCCATTGTCCTGGAACAATGAAACCCTGACCTTACTTTAGGTTAGGAGAAGAGGAAGCTGCCTCCCGATTTTGGTGAATTCTCATTCTTGACATTGAGGAGGAGTTCTTGAACAAACAGACATTTAGATGGCTGGACAGACAGTTCTGAAATAGATAATTGGGTGAGTGTATGAAATTTGCAAAAATATGACTTTGTGGGATGAGTACTCAAAAGGCAGCCTCGTTTTACTCTGAAGCAAAATGCAGGACAATGTAGCACTTTAAAGACTAACAAGATGGTTTATTAGATGATGAGCTTTCGTGGGCCAGACCCACTTCCATTTCTATCGTTTTACTCTGACTGCAAAGATCTCGCACTCTCAAATATTTGCCCTTCCTTACCGCTTACAAACTTATGCTACCAAATACCTCGAGAGACAGAAGCACTGCACAGACCCTGCACGTTAAACCGTGCGTCTACTGCACTCTTCTCCTCTTGGTCTTAAAAGGAGACTGTACGTAGTTGGGGGCTGTCTGTTCTGTAACCCGGGGTTCCCCTGCACTGTACTATGTGATTCCCTCTGACTCACCCACATGGGTATTAGCCCAGACACCTAGTCCCAGTCTGGGCAGATAACAAGGCTCCTCCTAGGGGGAGAGATAAAGGAAGGGAGGTGGAGAAACACCTGGCTGGGTAGCAGGGTCTTGGAGGGAGGCAATTTTTGGCTGGGAAGCATGAAGGGAAGAGACTAAGCTGAGGGTTGGGGGGGTGATGGACCCCCTAACCCAAGGGGGCAGAGGCATCCTGGCCCTGACTCCTGTACCCACATCACGTCTGTGCTGGGCTGTATCCTGGAGAAGCAATAAACTCCCTCTATTCTACTGGCTGGTGGAGTCTCTTCTCGCTTCGACAGGGGGATCCCCAATGCGCCATCACAGTGGTGTCAGGGGTGGGATGCACTGCACCCCATGGAGGGAGCTTCCAGAAGCGAGTGATGAGGAGCAGTAGAAGGAAGGGGCTTGCTAGAGCCAGACGTGCTGGAGGCAGAGCAAAGCGATTCCTGGGAGTCGTGGCTGCTGCAGTACTCGGTCGGTGAGTCCCTGGGATCGACGGGGAGATGGCCCACGCCCGGCTCCTGAAGGCAGACCTTGTGGGACTGTGCAGAGGGAGAAGCAACCAAGGCCCAGCTGATTACCCAGCTGGAAGAGAATGACCAGTCGAGGGGCCTGGATCCTGTCCCAGTGGGGAGCATCCAGACACATCCTGAGAGTGTCTCAGGCTCTCAGACCGGAGGGAGGGCTGAAGTTCATCAGGCAGCACCCCGTCTACGTCACAGAGTCCCTTTAGAGAAGTCTTCTAACATTGGCACACCTGCGGGCCATTTTTCTCAGCGCTTCCTTCACCTTTTGGTTCCTCAGGCTATACACGAAGGGGTTGCTGATGGGGGTGAGGACTGTGTAGAAGAAGGAGAAGACTTTGTTGAGGTCTCTGAGCGTGGCGGTTTTGGGAAGCAGATACACAAGCATGAGGGTCCCGTAGAAGATGGTCACCACGATGAGGTGGGAGGAGCAGGTGGAAAACGTCTTTCGCCTGCCGGTGGAGGAGGGGATTCTGAGGATGGTGAAGATGATACACATGTAGGACCCCACGGTGAGAGTGAACGGGGGCAGAGTGAACAGAACCACCAGGAGTGTAATGACAAACTCGATGAGAAACGTGTCGGTACAGGCAAGGTTGATGATCTGTGTGGCGTCACAGAAGAAGTGCTCGATTTCATTGGGGCCACATCAGGATGTTGCCTGCCACAGTCACCACATAGATCAGGAGAAACAGCAGGAAGAGAAGGTTGGGCCATTGTGGGTTCGCTCCGAAGCCTAGGAAGATGAATTGTGTGATAGCTGTTGCATTTCCCGAGTCTCTGTTGGCCATGGCACGTGTCTATGGTGGGAAAGAGAAGTAGAGAGAAATAAATCTTGAGGTTGAATCATAGAATCATAGAACACTAGAACGGGAAGGGACCTTGAGAGGTCATCGAGTCCAGTCCTCTGCCCTCCTGACAGGACCAAGTACCGTCTAGACCACGTATTTCAAACTCGAAGCCTATCGCGGGCCACAAACGAAAGCTGATAGCTTTCAGGGCCACCAAAGAAAATGTACTCCTCTCAGAAAGTCGTAATTATTTAATATTATAGATTATGTTTAAGGTATACTTGATAATATCTTTCAGGTCTTGTTTGAATATAACACAATACAGCCAGTCCCCGACTTACGAACGAGTTACATACCATACACTAGGTCGTACCTCGAAGGGTTCGTAATTTGGATTGCATTCACTTACATACGGCCGCGCTGTTTGTAAGTGAGGATTTCGTTCGTAAGTCAGGGACTGGCGGTATAGGAGGCTGGTCGTAAATACGAACGGTCAAAAGTCAATGTGTTCGTAACTCGGGCACCAGATGTAATTTGATGTGTACAATTGTTGTTACTTACTCATGTATAATAATTTTAAAATTAAATAGCTCCCCCTCGCTCTAACCCAATCCCCCTCTCCTCCCCCAGAGCCAGGCACCCCCATCCCCTCTCCCCTCTCTAACCCAATCCCCAGAGGTATCCCGGAAAAGCCATGCCATGTCCAGGGAACGCATCTGCTTTTTCGGAATTATTTTTGAAAAAGCAGATGTGCTCTTTTACTATCCCTGTACACCTCATTCTGTGAGGAAGAAGAGATGTGCCAAAAGAGCAGGTTTTTCCAAAATTTGGTGCCGAGTAGATGCACCAAATTTAGGAAGACTCTTTCAAGAGGAAAGCAGAAAAAGAGACGGAAATTGAGGTGTGCAATTTGCTCCTCTTTTACCACCTCACCTTTGCACTCTGGACCAGTGTTTCTCAAACTCTGTTCCGTGGGACACTGGTGCGCAGCAAGGCAGTCAGGTGTGCTGCGGACAACAACAGAATTGAAAATGGCCGCCCTTAAAGGGGCAGGTGACTTTTTTTTTTCTCAATAACTTTCCCCCAACACTTTTTCCCCCAATAACTTTCCCCCCAATTTTTTTTCCTTCTCAACTAAAAATCCTTTGTGTTCCTCATAAAAAAATTATTGTTTGGTGTTCCTTGGCCTTAAAAAGTTTAAGAAACACTGGTCTAGACGTAACCTCAAAATGACCTTTTAACGAAGCATTCCTTTTCGATTTAAAAGTTGTCAGTGAAGGACAAGCCACCCCAGGCTTTGGTTAGATGTAGCTATGGCAAACTCCCTTTTCAGTTAAAAATGAATACGTTTTCCTTGCTCGAATTTGTCTAGCTTTTAATTCCAGCCATTGGGTCGTGTTGCCCTTGTTCTGTTAGATAATTCCTAGAGTAGATCGGCTCAATTCCCTACTCAAATTTTTGTTCTGCAGGAAGGTCTTTATAGCCTGTGGTGAAGACCACGTTCCCCCTTTTCTGTGAAGCTCATTCAGTTGTGATCTTACAGTCTCACACTCTAAGTGGGTTCTCCATCCAACGGAGGCTACCAAGGTACATCCATGACATGGTAGTGATGCCACTCCATCCCCGAGCCGCATAGCGACTGAACCTTTAAATGTTTGCCAGGTTTAAGGCAGGTTTTCTGACCCTTCATCGTTCTCGTGGCCGAACCTCCTCCGATTTCTGAACGTCCTTCCTGAAGGGTGGACCCCAGAACTGATCAATTACTAGCTGTAGAGGTGCCACTGTGACGGACCGGGCCGTGTCTGGGCACAGCTGAGGGCATCCGCTCAGGGCGAATTGCTCACATCCGGGGCTCGTTACAGCCCCCAGACTGGTGACCTCTCCAAATAGGCCACAAACCCGTCCCACAGAGCGCTTCAGCTGCCTGCCTGAAGCCTCATGAGCAAAACCCCTCCGACACCCCAGCAATATCCGTGCCCCAGATGGCCCCGGGCCTCATACACAGGTGGGGGGTCCTAGCACCCAATCCCACCTACCCCGAACAAGTTCTGTCCGGTTCCAAGAAACCAGCCACAGATCCCTGGTCAATTTACCCTCTGGACCTTACCCACAAATCACGCTGGGCCAATCCTTTAGAATCTATATCTAAAGGTTTATTATCACAAGAAAGAAAAGCCTGAGAGTAAGGTTATTAAAGTACAGTACGTTACATGCACCGAATCTCCCAGTTCTCGATGCAGGCTCTAGCAGAGATGTTACAGCTGCTGGTTTAAAAGTCCTTATTGCACATCCTACGATCAGGATGGGTTCACAGGTCTTCCGGGCTCTTCGATTCCTGCAGTGTTGCCTCTGGGATGAAGTGCTGAGCTGAGAACAAAATGGCATCGACCACATGGCCTCTTTATACCCCCTTCCTGGCCTCTTCTGGTATGCAGCAGGTCACCTGGTCCTCAGCCTCTCTCTGCTGGCCGCTCTTAGGTGTCCGCCCTCATGCTTTAGGTGTGTTCTTGGCCCATTGAGAGCCATTGTCCCACAGGGCCTCGCTAATTAGCATGTCCACAGGCTCGGGCCCTGCCCAATGCTCAGCCACATGCAGAGAAGTATTCAGTATCCACACAGACTACAGATTCCTAACTACACACAGACATTATGCAACCACATAAATAGCTTACATAGGATTATCAGATAATAAGCTTCTATTCAGCACCCCACATGGCCCCCTTTTATACCATTGTTGGGGCCAGCACCCCCACCTATGGGTGCAGCCATGATCTGGCTGCTTCTCTCAAATTCCAGTAACATTACAGCCACCTAAAGATTTACTCTATTCTCCCATCTCCCACTAGAGATTCTTCAGCTTATACAACTGAGGATCACATCCCAGCTTTTGCTCACTGGTTCTCCTTTTTATCTATGACCAAACTCAGAGCTCCCTGGAGATTTGGAGAAAGGAACCTGACCATGGACAACCTGGCCCATGGGTTTCTCCAGAGGATGCCCCACATATTCTTCGCACGCTGGATTACTAAGGATGTCCCTTTTAGCATCCCCACCATTGTTGGAGGGTTCCTGCAGGATTCAACCCTCGCTAGATTTTCACGAGCAAAATCCCAACCACCTAAAACCCTTGAGACACAGAGATTTAGATACAGATCTCACGTTCACCACAAATAACACCTTCTGGTTGTGGGGCACTGTTCCATAACAGAGGGATTCATGAGTCTGCTCTCCAGCCTTAGCCAATAGCCAGCTGGCTTTCAGCTCCTGCTGTAGTGACTCTAGAGGTCACAGGTTCAAGTCTGCCCACTGCCAACCAGGGGCTTTTGAGGTCCCTGGTTTGAGTCTATCCATGGCCAACTGGGATCATTAGAGGGCCCTGGTTCAAGTCTGCCCACGAACAACTGGGAACTCTAGAGGTCGCTGGATTGATTCTGTCCATGGACAACTGGGAGCTCTAGAGGTCCCTGGATTGATTCTGTCCATGGACAACTGGGAGCTCTAGAGGTCCCTGGATTGATTCTGTCCATGGACAACTGGGAGCTCTAGAGGTGCCTGGTTCAATCCTGCCCACCAACAACTGGTGTCCACCATCATTATATTAATACAGATCTTTCCTATGAGCTTCTTAACCTGCTAATGTTTAACGTTCTAAAGCTCTTGGTCTGCTTTGTCTGGAAGGCAATAGACCACCGGCAATGGTGAAGCAGTCTGGGAACGGCTACTCACCAGATAGTTCATTTTGGCTCGATGAACTCTTATGTCTCAGGCTTTGGAGCCCATCTCTGTGGTTCTATCTCTCCTTGTTCTCCAGGAACCCGATTTTCTCGGAGAAGAGACCTGCACCTCTCTGAAGCATCCTCGGATTTGTGTCCTCCGGCAAGTCCTTCACAGTTTTTTTCAACAAGCCCCACCACCCGCCCCAAGCCCTAGCTCCCAGTTGACTAATTTGGGGTTTCCAAAGCTTTGCTGCTAACAAGGCCCAGTGTGATTAATGTAAGCAATTTTTATAAATAATCCCAATGGGAAAACATTTTCGATAACAATGAACTCCTAGTTTAGAGTTCTGGAAAACACTTGTCCAAGGTGATGGGCTACCCCAATGCTCTGCCCCTTTATGAATATCCAACCACTACCGCCATCTAGTGAGCATGTCAGAACACAACTGCTCATTTCTCTTCTGGTTCATGTTTTGTTTCCTAACGACCCTTTTCTCACTCTTTGACCTTCTACTGAGATCTGTTGGCCAATATTCATTGGACATAAAAGGAATATACGAATGACCAGACTGGGTCAGACTCAAGGTCCACCCAGCTCAGTGTCCTGTCTGCCGACAGTGGCCAATGCCAGGTGCCCCAGAGGGAGTGAACCGAACAGGGAATCATCACATGATCCCTCTCCTGTCACCCATTTCCACACAACAGAGGCTAGGGATGCCGTTCCTACTTGTCCTGGCTAATAGCCATTGATGGATTCATCCTGCATGAGTGTATCTAGTTTTTTTAAAAACTCTATTAAAGTCCTGGTGGTCCCAACATCCTCTGGCAAGGAGTTCCACAGGTTGACTGTAGGTACTGGGGGTACTTTTTTTTTTTTTAAGAAAAGGGGGTACTTTTTAAAAAAGGTTGAGAAACACTGAGCTAGTCTTTCTGATGAGACATTCCCCCCCCCCACACACAGACTGCAACCCATCCAAATGCTTCCCTACCCTCCTAGGGAAATCATTTGTCCTAATATCCAAACTAGCCTTCCCCCACTCAGCGTGAGCCCATTGCTCCTTGTTCTGTCATCTGTCACCACTGAGAACAGCCTCTCTCCATCCTCTCTGGAACCCCCCTTCAGGGAGTTGCAGGCTGCTCTCAAACCCCCCGCCCCTTCTCTTGTGCAGACTAAACAAGCCCAAATCCCTCAGCCCCTCCTCGTACGTCGTGCTCCAGCCGCCGAATCATTTTGGTTGCCCTCTGCTGGACCCTCTCCATGTGTCCACATCCTTTCTGCAGTGGGGGACCCAGAACTGGACACAATACTCCAGATGTGGCCTCTCAGAGCCGAATAAAAAGGAATAAACACTTCTCTAGATCTGCTGGCAACACTTTTCATAATGCACCCCAATATGCCATTCACCTTCTTGGCTCTAAGGGCGCCCTGTTGATTCATCTCCAGCTTCTCATCCACTGGAATATCCCAGGTCCTTTTCTATCGAACTGCGACTTAGCCAGTTGGTCCCCAGCAGAGGCAGTTAGCAAAGACGGGATGAAAGAAACCCATTCCCCTGGTTCTGAGCCCTCCGGCATGTCGCAAGGATTCATTGTACAGAAGAAGCATAAAATAATGTTTTTTTAAATGGAGATATACCTATCTGGAGACAGGAAAATGGATATATATCAACAGTGTGACACTGTTGCAAAAAAAGCAAACATGATCCTAAGATGCATGAACAGGAGTGTTGTGAGCAAGACACGAGAAGTCATTCTTCCGCTCTACTCTGTGCTGGTTAGGCCTCAGTTGGAGGATTGTGTCCAGTTCTGGGCACCGCATTTCAAGAAAGAGGTGGAGAAATTGGAGAAGGTCCAGAGAAGAACAACTAGAATGATGAAAGATCTAGAGAACATGACCTATGAAGGAAGACTGAAGGAATTGGGTTTGTTTAGTTTGGAAAAGAGAAGATTGAGGGGGGACATGAGAGCTGTTTCCACGTATCAGGAGTAATGAGGAGGAGGGAGAAAACTTGTTCATCTTGGCCTCTGAGGATAGAACAAGAAGCAATGGGCTTAAACTGCAGCGAGGAAGGTTTAGGTTGGACATTAGGAAAAACTTCCTACCTGCCATGGTGGTCAAACACTGGAATAAATTGCCTAGGCAGGTTGTGGAATCTCTATCTCTGGAGATATTGAAGAGCAGGTTGGACAGACACCTGTCAGGGATGGTTTAGATGATGTTTGGTCCTGCCGTGAGGGCAGAGGACTGGACTCAATGGGTACGTCTAGACTACAGGCTTTTGTCAACAGAGGCTTTGTCGACAGTATCTGTCGACAAAGCTTCTGTCGACAAAGAGCATCTAGACGACATCCAGTTCTGTTGACAAAGCAAGCCGCTTTGTCAACATGAGAGTGTAGACGCAAAGGACAGTTTACATGCAATAATACTTTCTGTTTACAGAATTCTGTCGACAAAAGGCGTTATTCCTCGTAGAATGTGTTTTACCACCGTCGACAAAACTGCCGAGTTCTGTCGATGTTATGTCGACAGAACTCGGCGGTAGTGTAGACGCAGGTATAGTTTTGTCAACAAAAGTCCACTTTTATTGACAAAACCCTGTAGTCTAGACACACTCAATGACTTCTTCAGGTCCCTTCCAGTTCTACTGCTCTGTGAATCTATGAATTTTCTCTCTAAATTAGAATGTAAGTTTCTCAGTTTGATCGAGAACTCTGCCTAAACTATAAGGGCCAGGGCATTCAGTATCCAGCTTCCTCTGATCACAACCAAAAGCGACTTAAGAGTTTGTCTGTGTAGCAGCAAAGGTTCCCTGGTAAAACACAATTCTTTCTGGAGCTTTTTGAGGCAGCTACCGAACATCTCTCTGTGTACATGCTGATGGATTTAAAGCTTTGACTGGATCCTATAGTTAAGGACGGCTCTCTCCCCCGCTTCTCCTGCCCCCAAAAAACACAACCCCCTTCAAATAGTTATTTTTGCCAAATCACCAATTAAAAAAAATGGCGCTCTCAGAATGGGCCTCCCCCCTCTCAGGAAATCATTATTTTTACCAAACCACGAGTTAAAAAAACACCAATCCCTCCGACATGCCTCTGTCGTTGCGTGCAAAGAAAGCCGCCTCTTGTAAAACTTCTCATCTAAGCCGAACTGCAGCAAAGAACGACTATCGTATGCAAGGCTTCTCACACAGACTGGTAGCCGCTAGCTCAGGAAGAGCTTTAAAAGGAAATGTTCCCCCACCACGCCGACAAATTAGCCTGCCAAAAAGATGCTGCATGGTCCTGCCATGAGGGCAGGGGACTGGACTCGATGACCTCTCGAGGTCCCTTCCAGTTGTAGTGTGCTGTGATTCTAGGATTCTATTCTGTGGCATATTTTCCCATGTTTGGCCAGGGGTTTGATATTAGTCTAAGCAGCCTGTTTACGTAGGCCAGTTCACTTGGCACGTGGGAAGGCTGACTAGATTAGATTTTGTTTAGTCTTCTGCAATTTCCCTCTGATTCCCAGAGTTATTCAAAATTAATATCGCTGGGCCAGAGCCGGATAAAGGGGAATAATCAATGTGGATCTGCTGGAAATGTTCCTCCTCATGCACCCCAATATGCCATTAGCCTTCTTGGCTCCAAGTGCGCCTTGTTGATTCATCTCCAGCTTCTCATCCACTGTGATCCCCAGGTCCTTTTCTGCAGAACTACTGCTTAGACCAGTCAGTTCTCAGTCTGTAACAATGTCTGGGATTCTACCATCCCGAGTGCAGGACTCTGCATTTCTCCTTGTTGAACCTCATCAGATTTCTTTTTGGCCCAATCCTCCAGTTGTTCTAGGTCACTCTACACCCACTCCTTACCCTCCAGAGTATCTACCTCTCCCCCTAGCTTAGTGTCATCTGCAAACTTGCTGCAAACCCATTCCTTCGTCCAGCTCATTAATAAAGACATTAAACAAAACCAGCCCTAGAACGGATCCTTGGGGCACCCCACTTGAAACTGACCACCAGCCAGACAGCCTATCTTTAGGGGGGTGTATTCAACACCTAGAAAGGAACGATTCTTTTATGGCAGAGAAAATGAGTTCCCCTGCCAAGGTAGGAACCGACTGCTGTGAAGAACTAGGATCAGATTTCTGACCCACTGGTTGAACGACTTGAAACCTGATAGCTTTGCGAATTGGAGGTTTGTGCACACACCCATCCACAGCCGGGCCTTTTTAGGTGCTAACAGAGAGGCATAGCTGATTACGGGTTACGGTGGAAAGCTCTGAGTTTCACTTTCCTTCTTTCTCATAGTCCAGAACGATTCGTAGATCTGACCACAGTTAGACTAGAGAGCTGACGGTGAACAGTGAGCGGGCGACAGTCTCATCCCGGATTAACATGGATATTGGCAGCAAGTTCATAGAACTGTGGAGCAAGTACTTCATGGTCGTATCGACGTCAGTGTACTCCCTCGTTTTGGTGGGAGTGAAACACTCAATGGATCCGCATTTCAAATGCCCAGAAGAGGAGATGTGGAGATGTTGTTACAGCCTCGGCTTTATCATCATACCATCCGTTGTTTTCTTTCTGTTGGGCATGATTCTCCATCCAGCACGTCTATATCCTCCTTTAACATGCCAAGTCGTCTCTTGCTCTGAACCCAACAGTTGGTGCAGATATGGGGGCATTTGTATAAAGGCTTTGATACCTGCTGGGTTGTGGCTCCTGATCATTCTTCTAGACGGGAGATACTTTGACTGTATGTTCAAATCACCGCAATTGAACTCCACTGCAGATAACCCACAGCCAGTGAGTCCTGCTTATCATATGTCCCAGGTAAGGTTCACCTGCCCCGAGAAAGGAAATAACTTTGCTTTCCTCCTGCTCATTTTTATTCTGAGAGTGGATTACGGCTCAGTTGGAGGATTGTGTACCGTTCTGGGCTCCACATTGCAGGGAAGATGTGGAGAAATTGGAGAGGGTCCAGAGAAGAGCTACAAGAATGATGGAAGGTCTAGAGAGCATGAGCGAGGAGGGAAGACTGAAAGAACTGGGCTTGTTTAGTCTGGAAAGGAGAAGACTGAGAGGGGACATGACACCAGTTTTCAAGTATCTAAAGGGGGGAGCAAGGAGAAGGGAGACAAATGGTTCCCCTTGGCCTTTGAGGATAGAACAAGAAGCAAGGGGCTTAAACTGCAGCAAGGGAGGTTGAGGTTGGACATTAGGAAAAAGTTCCTACCTGTCAGGGTGGTGAAACACTGGAACGAGTTGCCCAGGGAGGTTGTGGTATCCCCATCTCTGGAGATATTGAAGAGCAGGTTAAGGATGTTAAAATCTAGTCGACTAGTTGATTCCCCCCGCTTGATACCTCTATGTGGGGGTGGGGGCGGGGCTGGGGGCGGGGGTGGGGAAGAGCATCCTTCAAAGACCAACAAAAGGGTTGTGGGTTGGGAACTTAGGGCAGAGGGTGGAAGTGAAGCAGTAACATCAGGGGGCTGTGAGGGTTGGGGGTTGCTCAAGGAAGAAGGTGCTGGAGTGAGGGCAGGGGGTGGGGGGCTGAGGGCAGAGACCTCAGTGTAGGGGGGCTCAGGGCAAGAGCTGGGGGGGATGGAGGCAGAGAGCTCAGAGTGGGGGGAGGCTGGATGGTCCCTGGGGTGTGAAATAGAATCGCTCGGGGGCGAGAGGCACCAAAGGGGGAAAGAGAAAAAGTCTAATGCAATTAACAAGTTTTAACGTCCTGATTTTTTCCCCTCAGCTTGCGGGGCTCGCGCTCCTAATGATCATGGCCTGTGCTGGGTTTGCATGCTGGGTGAATAAGATGAGAAACTCTAAACTGATCTTCATGGATGCTGAGCAAAGCAAGAGGATGCTCACGGATAAGGCAGCAAAGATTATAAAAAAAAAGTGGAATGAGGTGATAGAGAAATTAATTGAGAAACAGCTACACGACCGCTACACGACTGCACCGGAAACATTTCTGGGAGCTCTTACCCATGAGGAGATATCTGCTGAGATAGAAAATGGTTTTACGGCTGCACAGGAAACCCAAGCCCTAGCTGCCAGATCTGAACGCTCACATGGCAGAGCCAGATGCTCAAATGGTGAACACTCAGCTACCCACTCCGAAATCCAAATTTGGAATGACCAAGACTCAGAACACATGGAAACGGTGACCTTGATAAGTGAAGGGGCCTCTGGTAGATCACCTTAAGATGCCTCCAGGCCTTTGCCTCAAGGAGCCTCCAGTCCTTCGTCTCAAGGGGTCTCCAGTACTTCACCACAAGGGTCCTCCAGTCCTTCACCTCAACAGGCCTCCACATTTTACCTCAGGGGACCTCCAGTCCTTCACCTCCAGCAGCCTCCAGTCCTTCACCTCCAACTGCCTCTGGTCCTTTGCTTAAAGGGGCCTCCACTCCTTCCCCTCAAGGCGCCTACCGTCCTTTCCTCAGGGGGCCTCCACTCCATCATTTCAAGGGGCCTCCAGTCTTCCACCTCAAGGGGCTTCCAATCATTTGTCTGAAGGGGCCTCCACTCATTCGCCTCAGGGGAACCAGTCCTTTGTCTCAAGGGCCTCCAATCCTCCCGCTGTGTAGACCTACCCTTGCAAATCAGAAATTGGTAGTCCCTTGAGGTGAAGCAGTGGAGGTCTTCTGTAAAGGATAGTGAAGGTAAGAATTCGAGATCCTTTCAAGTGAAGGGCTGAAGAACTCTTGAGGGTACAGTTTTGTGACCACGTTAGGAGATGGGTTGGGGGCCCTGTGAGGTGATGGTTTTGAGACCTCTGGAGGTGGAGAATTGAAGAACGCTTGAGGTGAAGGATTGGGGACCCCTTGTAATAAATTGCCTAGGGAGGTTGTGGAATCTCCATCCCTGGAGATATTTAAGAGCAGGTTGACAGACACCAATCTGGGATGATCTAGACAATGCTTCATCGTGCCATGAGGGCAGGGGACTGGATTCAATGACCCCTCGAGGTCCCTTCCAGTTCTAGTGGTCTATGATTCTACGTGTGTAAGAACCCCCCACAAAATGTTTCCTGTCACTGGTTACCCTCAGGCTAAAAATGTATCTTTACTAATGGTCATACCCAATGTACTCACAATGTGTTTGGAGTTCTGATCAATGGTACCATCAATTAATTACTGATTGCTCAAGTAGGCAACGAAATAGTTGACCTAACCAGACATCACTGGTGGGAGACATCAAACACTGTTTCCCAAGGCCTTGGGAATTTTCAAGGTCTTAATGCACCTCAGGGTTGTTGTACTAATAATATTTCTATTGTTACACCAGATCATTGATTCATTGTGTCATCAAGCACAGGGTGACTGTCAGTTACCGCTCCTGTTTCTTGCAGGTGGCTCAGCTGGAGCCGGTGCTGGGCTGGTTCTAACCAGCGATGAGCTGGCTCAAGGCCTCCTGAGCTGCATGAACAAGTTGTGAGATAATGAAGCTCAAGGACGTGTGTGGAGGCAGAGAAGAGCAACAAGAATGACGAAAGGTCTGGAGAACATGAGTTTGGAGGGAAGACTGAAAGAACTGGGCTTGTTTAATTTGGAAAGGAGGATAGGGAGAGGGGACAGGAGAGCGGTTTTCAAATATATAAAAGGGTGTCACAAGGAGGAGGGAGAAGAATTGTTCTCCTTGGCCTCTAAGGATAGAACAAGAAACAATGGGCTTAAACTGCAGCAAGAGCAGGATGGTGAAACTCTGGAATAAATTGCATGGGGAGGTTGTGGAATCTCCATCCCTGGAGATATTGAAGAGCAGGTTGGACAGACACCTGCCAGGGATGGTCTAGAAGGTATTTGGTCCTGCCGTGAGGACAGGGGACTGGACTCGATGACCTCTCGAGGTGCCTTCCAGTTCTAGTGGATTCTATGATATTATGATCTGCGGTTTTATCATTTCTTTGGCTTTCAAAAAGGTCTCAGATTGTAGTGCGGAAGGTCAAGGTTGGAGATTAAGAAAAGCAATTTCCCTAGGAGGGTGGGATGGGTTCCCTAGGGAGGGGGTGGAATCTCCATCTCTAGAGATGTTTACCTCCTGGCTTGACCAAGCTCCGGATGGGATGAAAATAATCTCTGTGCTCCTCCTCAAGAGTCCCCTAGTTGTGTAGATGAGGGTGATAAAACTGTAAAACCAGAAGGTCGGATTAGATGGCTGAACAACCCTTCTAAACTCTATGGCAATCACTGTAGCGAAATATTACCACATGGACATACTCCATAGACTTTTACTGGGAGACTTACAAGACATATGTAGTCCCCGGCTACATTTCAGGGTTTTGAGGTTTTTTTTAAAGATACACAATTTTTCAGAAGAGGTTTTTCTATCATTTTGCCTGTCTACAGTGGGCCAAATGTTGGGGAAAACATTTGGAACATCCTTTCTTCATAACATGAGTTTTTTAGGGATGCTGAAAAAAATGCATCTGAAATTTTTTTTTTCAGAAATGGAGACGCGTTCCTTGGATGCAGCAGAGGTTTTCTGGGATACCTCTGTTATCCCGGAAAAACGTAGCAGTCTAAACTTAGCCTCAGAGAAGTATTCTTGCTCTGTAGCTTTCTATCACAGAAAAACTAGGGGTTATCAAATGAAATGAATATGCAGCAGGTTGAAAAAAAAACCCAAAGGAAGATTTTCTTCATTCAGTGCACAGTCAACCTGTGGAACTCCTTGCCAGAAGATGCAGTGA
Organism: Pelodiscus sinensis; assembly: GCF_049634645.1. NCBI lineage: Eukaryota > Metazoa > Chordata > Testudines > Trionychidae > Pelodiscus > Pelodiscus sinensis. The sequence goes on from NC_134740.1 coordinate 2,779,526, forward strand.
AGGCTAGAACTTCAAAAAAGAGCTAGATAGATTGATGGAGGTTAGGTCCATCAATGACTCTTAGATGGGATGGGTAGGCTTGGTGTCCCTGCCTCTGTTTCTCTGGAAATCGGTGACAGGGGAGGGATCATTTGATGATTCCTTGTTGTGTTCCGTCCCTCTGAGGCTCCTGGCATTGGCTGCTGTTGGCAGACAGGACATTGGACTAGATGGACCTTTGGTCTCACTCACTCTGGCGATTGTTATGTTCTAATATACTTAAAAAACGAACATATAATCCTCCAGTTCTTCTCCTCAAGACGGCTCCAGCCCACCGAGTCAAGAGATCTCCATTTCATCAGCTCAGGGTGCAGGGTAACCTGGACAGTCCTGCCTTGCCCAAAGCGAAGATCTCAAACAAGCAAAACACAGGACTGTTTCAAAGACAAGGCCCGAGAGATGGGAAAGTTGTGAATAACAAGGCAGATTAAGCAAAGTACAGCGAGATCACATCAACACACATGGCAAGCCCCCTTCTACTGATACTTCTGTCGCTGAGAAGCAAAAGTGACAGATGTAGCTACGGAACTGTAAACTATGCTCATAGTTTTTGCAACATCCCGAGTAGAGCATTGGGCATGACAGGAATCTTACACAACACAGAATCAATCGGTAAACACGATTAGAACGGCCAAGTCTTGCTTTGCTTTAAAATGGTGATTAGTTAGAAGAATAGATGGGAGGTAGGGAGCTGGATTGACTCACACGCCCTGCTCCTTGTAACTAGAAGTAACAGGTCCTTCATACCGGCTACGTCAGTGTGCGGTGTCCTGACGGGTGGGAATCAAAAAACCACAACCTCCCGCCTGGTACTGTAGGTAGCATACGGGTGAAGTGTCAGTGACTTAGGCTTAATCATTGTATTATAATGAATCTTCTATGAATTGCTTTTGCACTGTATTCATCGCTTCTGTGTCCACGAAAGCTCATGATCCCAACTACAGTAAACTTCTGATAATCCGGCACCGTTAGGACCCAGGGGGTGCTGGATTATCAGCTATGCCGGACTGTCAGAAAGGGGGGCTATGAGTGGTCTGGGATGAGGTGGGGGGGAAAAGGGGGTGGTGCTGCGGGACCAACCCAGCAGCACCCCAGCTGCTCTGCCCCAAGTGTCCTCAAGTCAGCCGCTGCTCAAACTGACCAGTGGCTGACTCGGGGAAGCCCAGGGTAGAGCAGATCCAATTGTCTGGCTGCCTGGAGCACGTCCGGGTTCCAGCTGGTGCCGGAATGTCAGGAGTGCCGGACCACTGGATGCCGGACAACTGGAGTTTTACTGTATTTGATTTTTTATTCTTTAAAGTGCTACCAGACTATTTGTAGCTTTTTACATTTTTCCTGTTACAGACTAACTCCGCTCCCCCTCTGAATCTTTAGGACGTATCGTATTTAAGATCTACATTGTCATCGCTTTTAAGGCATGTACAACTTAACGATATTAACTGCATCCAGCTTGCAATAAATACGAAAGTGGTTCAGTGTCCTTTCAGTGTCCTGGTTTCTCTTGGATCTAAAAATCGAACCCTATCACACTCATGGAAGTACCGGCATCTAATTACTAACAGGTGTGTCATCTAGCCCGGAAAAATGCTTCCTAGGAATGTGCTTTTCTCTCAAGCTCATTGTGTCTGAAATGGAGAACAAAGGGGAATTAAAATGAAGGGTGACAGAAACTCAGATTACATTGCATCCTGTGGGCTGTGCCCATGAAAGCTCACGATCCCATCGACATGTTTTGTTAGTCTATAAAGTGCTACCAGACTGTTGTTGTTTTTTAAGGCCTCAGAGTTTGCCCTCATCATTCAAATATCTTCCGACGGTCAAGTGGGTTTTCTAAAATGAAGCTAGGATTTGGAAATGAGCACAGAGAGATGTGTTTAGGAAAAAAAATCTGAAAGACCACCAGGAATAATCCTGCCTGAGCATGTGGTGAAGAGCAGGACTTTAAGAGGGCACCAAAAAGAGCTAGATAGATTGCTGGCAGTTACGTCCATCGATGGCTGTTAGACAGGATGGGTACAGCTGGTGTCCTTAGTCTCTATTTCTCTGGATGTGGGTAACAGGGGAGGGATCATATGATTCCCAATTGTGATCTCTCCCTGTGGGGCACCTGGTTTTGGCCACTGTCGGGAGTGCCGCGGATTGGCACGGCCACGCCCCCTGGCGCCCAGCAACCCCAAATGGTTGGGGACCACTGGCCTAGATGGACCTTTGGTCTGACCCAGTTTGGCCGTTCTGACGTTCTTATTCTAACTGGCCAAAGACTGAGACAGCCATTAAATAGTTTAAATGCCAACAAACATGGTTCAGATGTTTTCCATGTGCTCTCTATTGACTGAAGAATGTACCTTTATGGGTTTTCTGCGCCAGGCATTGAAAACAAAGACGCTGGGAACCACAACGCTTCTCCTCGCGCGGTAGGTTTCTTTCGAACGCTCTTCTTCAAGGAACGACACTTATGAGCAAAATCATGGGCCAACAGGAAACTCCAGCCCAGGTCGGGAATTGCTTATACCGGCCCGGAGGGAGTGCTAACTTACCCTCGGCCTTCGGGCAGGCGAGAAAGGTGGTTGTCTTGGGCCCCGCACCGTCAGGGTCCCGCGCCAGCTGCCATGTTCAAAGTGCATCTAGTTGGTGATTTGTTTCACATGCCCCTGCTTTTGAGTTTCTCTCTAAAGTCCAGGATGGTGCTGGGTCCTACCGTGAGGGCAGAGGACTGGACTCGGTGACCTCTCGAGGTCCTTTCCCAATCTAGTGTTCTACAATTCCCTGACATCTATCAGGGATGGTCTAGCTGGTGCTTGGTCCTACCATGAGGGCAGGGGACTGGACTGGATGACCTCTCGAGGACCCTTCCAGTTCTAGTGGTCTGTGATTCTATTATTCTATTCTGTGGCATATTTTCCAATGTTTGGCCAGGTGTCTGATATTAGTCGAAGCAGCCTGTTTATGTTGGCCATCTCACTTGGCACTTGGGAAGGCTGACTAGATTAGATTTTGTCTAATCTTCTGCAATTTCCCTCTGATTCCCAGAGTTATTCAAAATTAACATAGCTGGGCCAAGCCCCTCCTCAGTCACCTCTTTTAGGACTCTTGGCTACAAGTTATGCAAACCTGCTGCTTTAAAAATAGTTATCACTATTAGATGTTTCACATCCTTCTTAGTTCCTTAAGGACTGGAAAGAAATTGAGCAACCTAAAAAAACCCACCACCCTACTTCTTTCCCAGAAAAGAATTATTCAACACTTTTCCTGCACAATGTCTTTTCCTGCACCAGCATTGACAATTGCAAAAGTCTCCACTCTAGTAATTTCTTTTGCTCGAAATATACTTTCAAAAGTCCCTTTCCTTGCAGAATTGTGATCTGCGTTATTTCCAAATACTGTCTTTAGCTTCCCTTATCAACTTTCTAACCATCAAATATTTTAATTTATATTGGATGTGCTCTACTTCTCCCTTTTCCAGTTGTTGCATATTTACTGCTGTCTTCACTTTACCACTCATCCACAATGCGTTTTTCACCAACATTATCCTTTATCATTTCAGACAGATTAACATTTTGATTAATTTAATGTAAGATTCAGAACCCTTATAGAATCATTCAGTCCTAGGAGGAAGAGACCTCAGTAGGCATCAAGTCCAGTCCCCTGCCCAAAGCAGGACAAACCCCAATTTAATTTTCCCAGCCAGGTCTTTGTCAAGACAAGACTTAAAAACCTCTATGGATTGAGATTCTAGGGAACCCATCCCAGTGCTTCCTCACCTGCCTAGGCAAATTATTTTCCCTATATCCAATCTAGACCTCCCCCACTGCAACATGAGACCATTGCTCCTCGTTCTGCAATCTGCCGCCCCTGAGAACAGCCTCTCTCCAGCCTCTTTGGAGCCCCCTTCAGGAGATGAAGGCTGCTCTCAAATCCCCCCTTAATCTGCCCTTCTGCAGACTAAACAAACCCAAATTCCTCCACCTCTTCTCATAGGTCATGCACTCCATCCACTGAATCATTTTGGTTGCCCTCTGCTGGACCCTCTCCAATGTGTCCACATCCTTTCTGTAGTGGGGGGCCCAGAACTGGACACAATACTCCAGATGTGGCCTCTCCAGAGCCGGATAAGGAGAAATAATCACTTTTGTGGATCTGTTGGCAATGCTCCTCCTCATGTACCCTAATATGCCATTAGAGATCTTGGCTACAAGGGCGCACTGTTGGCTCATAACCAGCTTCTCATCCACTGTGATCCTCAGGTCCTGTTCTGCAGAATTGCTACTTGCACCAGTCAGTCCTCAGCCTGTAACAATGCATGGGATTCTTCCATCCTGAGTGCAGGACTCTGGACTTCTCCTTGTTGAACCTCATCAGATTTCTTTTTGGCCCAATCCTCCAGTTGTTCTATGTCACTCTGGACTCTATCCCTGCCCTCCAGAGTATCTATCTCTCCCCCTAGCTTACTGTCATCTGCAAACTTGCTGAGGATGCAACCCATCCCCTCTTCCAGGTCATTCATAAAGACGTTGAACAAAACCATCCCTAGAACGGATCCTTGGGGCACCCCACTTGAAATTGACCACCAGCCAGACAGTCTACCTTTAGGGGTGTGTATTCGACACCTGTAAAAGAATAATCTTTTTATGGCAGAGAAAATGATTTCCCTGTCAAGTTAGGAACCAAGTGCTGTGAAGAACTAGGATCAGATTTCTGACCCACTGGTTGAACGACTTGAAACCTGATAGCTTTGCGAATTGGAGGTTTGTGCACACATCCATGCACAATCAGGCCTTTTAAGGTGCTAACAGAGTGGCAGAGCTGTTTACAGGTTACAGTGGAAAGCTCTGAGTTTCACTTTCCTTCTCACTCATAGGCAAGAACGATTCATTGGTCTGACCACAGTTAGACTTGAGAGCTGACAGTGAGCAGTGAGCGAGCGCCAGTCTCATCCCGGATTAACATGGATATCGGTAGGAAGTTCTTGCAACTGTGGAGTAAGTACTTCATCGTCGTATCAATGTCAGTGTACTCCCTCATTTTGGTGGCAGTGGAACAGTCAATGGATCCGAATTTCAAATGCCCAGAAGAAGAGACGTTGAGACGTCCTTACAGCCTCTGCTTTATCATCATACCACCCGTTGTCTTGTTTCTGTTAGGCTTGATTCTCCAGCCAGCATGTGTATATCTTCTTTCAACATGCAATGACGTCTCTTGCTGTGAACGCAACAGCTGTTGCAGATACGTAGGCATTTGTATAAAGGCTTTGATACCTGCTGGGTTGTGGTTCCTGATCATTCTTCTGGACGGGAAATACTTTGACTGTCTGTCCAAATCCCCCCAGGTGAACTGCACAGCAGATAACCCACAGCCAGTGAGTCCTGCTTATCATAAGTCCCAGGTAAGTTTCACCTGCCCCGAGAGAGGAACTAACTTTGCTTTCCTCCTTCCCCTTTTTTACTCTGAGAGTGGATTAGGGCTCAGCTGGAGGATTGTGTCCAGTTCTGGGCACTGCATTTCAGGAAAGGTGTGGAGAAATTGGAGAGGGTCCAGAGAAGAGCCACAAGAATGAGGAAAGGTCTAGAGAGCATGAGCGAGGAGGGAAGACTGAAAGAACTGGGCTTTAGTTTAGAAAAGAGAAGACAGAGAGGGGACATGATAGCAGTTTTCAAGAATCTAAAAGGGTGTTAAAAGGAGGAGGGCGAAAAATGGTTCTCCTTGGCCTCTGAGGACAGGGCAAGAAGCAATGGGCTTAAACTGCAGGAAGGGAGGTTGAGGTTGGACATTAGGAAAAACTTCCTACCTGTCCGGATGGTGAAACACTGGAACGAGTTGCTGAGGGGGGTTGTGGAACCTCCTTCTCTGGAGATATTGAAGAGCAGGTTAAGGATGATAAAGTCTAGTCGACTAGCTGATTCCCCCCCTTGATGCCCCTATTGTGTGGGGGAGAGTGAACCTTAAAGATCAGCAAAGTGGTTGTGGGTTGGGAGCTTAGGGCAGAGGGTGGGAGTGAAGCAGTAACCTCAGGGGGATGAGCGGGATGGGGGTTCTCAAGGAAGAGGGTGCTGGAGTGAGGGCAGGGAGTGGGGGGGCTGAGGGGAGAGAACTCAGTGTGGGGGAGTGACTGGATGGTGCAAAATAGAAACGCTGAGTGGAAAAGAGAAAAAGTCGAATGCGATGTACAAATTTTAACGTCTTGATTTTATCCCCTCAGCTTGCGGGGCTCGGGCTCCTATTGATCACAGCCAGTGGTGGGTGTTTATGGTGGTGTATTGATAAGAAGAGAAACACAAAACCGATCTCCATAGGTGTTGAGCAAAGCAGGAAGATGCTCAAGGATAAGACGGCAAAGTATATAAAAAAACAGCAGAATGAGATGATAGGGAAATTCATTGAGAAACACCTATGCGACCGCTACACGGCTTCACCGGAATCATTTCTGAGAGGTCTTACCGATGAGGAGATATCTGCTGAGATAGAAAATGGTTTTACAGCTGTACGGGAAGCCCAAGCCCTAGCTGCCAGATCTGAACGCTCAGATGGCAGAGCTGAAAGCTCAAATGGTGAACACTCAGATGGCAGAGTTGGAAGCTCTAATGGTGAACACTCAGATGGCAGAGTTGGAAGCTCTAATGGTGAACACTCAGATGGCAGAGTTGGAAGCTCTAATGGTGAACACTCAGATGGCAGAGTTGGAAGCTCTAATGGTGAACACTCAGATGGCAGAGCTGAAAGCTCAAATGGTGAACACTCAGATGGCAGAGTTGGAAGCTCTAATGGTGAACACTCAGATGGCAGAGTTGGAAGCTCTAATGGTGAACACTCAAATGGCAGAGCCAGATGCTCAGATGGTGAACACTCATCTACCCACTCCGAAATCCAAATTTGGAATGACCAAGACTCAGAACACATGGAAACGGTGACCTTGATAAATTAAGGGACCTCCGGGAGATCACCTTAAGATGCCTCCAGCCCTTCGCCTCAAGGAGCCTCCAGTCCTTCGTCACAAGGGGTCTCCAGTACTTCACCTTCAGCTCCCTCCACTCCTTCCGCTCAAGGTGACTGCCGTCCTTTTCTAAGGGCCCTCCATTCCATCATTTCAAGGGGCCTGCAGTCCTCCACCTCAAGGGAACAAGTCCTTTGTCCACCCCAAGGAGCCCTCACAGCCTCCCCGGTCCTCCCCACTGAGGGCTCGTGCCCCATTCCTCCCTCACATCCTTCCACTTACCCCTCCTTAGCCCCCCTTCCTGATGTCAAATAAAAGACACGTATGTTCAAAAACAGAAACTGGGTTTATTGAACAAAACTGCGGGGGGGGGACCTCTGGGGAGACTGGGAAAAGGAGGAGGGATGGGGGAAGAGAGAGGGTGGGAGAGGGGAGGGGGAAACCTGGGAGGAGGGAGCTGGAAAGGGGAAGCCAGGGGAAGAAGGGGGAGGAGAAGCTCAGGGCTCAGGGTTGGGGTCTCGCCGGACCACCTTGATTTTCATGCAAACCTGCTCCTGGGTTCGCATGTGGCTTTGGTGGCCAGGCTGGCAGCTATCCTGCCATAGACGGCTGCATTCCTCCATCTAGTGCGGAGATCATGGACATTGGGGGCATCCCCCCCAAACCTGAATAAGGTCCATGAGCTCCACCCTGGACCAGGAAGGCGCCCGCCTTCTTCAGCCCCTGGCAGGCTCCTGGGAGCTGGCAGACTGCTCCTGGGGAGCGGTGGAGGGCTGGCTGCCAGTGGTTTGCTGGCTCCTGTTTTGGGGCCACTGGGTCAGGGGCCCCGGTGACCACTGCTGGCTCTGGGCTGGCAGGCTTGGAGCTGGCACAGGCCCTGTGGCCAGGGTCTACCCCTTTAATGTCTCTGGGGCTGGGGGAGAGGAGAGTAAGTTTTCCTGGTTGTGCCCAGAGTGGTCACCAGGGCACCCTGGGAAGGGCTGGAGGCCCCCTATTTCGAATGAACTGTCTATACAGCACTTAATTCAAAATAGCTATTTCAAATTTGGTGTTACTCCTTGTAGAATGAGGTTTACCAAATTCGAATTACATGTTGTATTAGTCTTTAAAACGCTACGAGTCCTTGTGTTGTTTTTAAGTTTCTCCTGTACTATACGTGTATGTATAGACACTATTAAAGTTAATTCAAAATAACGGCTGTTATTTCGAATTAACTTTGCAGTGTTGACATACCCTTAGTCTGTACAGGAGAAACTTAAAAACAACACAAGGTCTGGTAACACCTGAAAGACTAACAAAACATGTAGATGGTATCATGGGTTTTCGTGGTCACCTCTTACTTCTTCAGATGACCTGCTAGAAGGCATCAAGTAATATCAATAGGTAGCATGTTAAAAACACAAAAAGATCGTATTTCTTGACACGACCCACAGCCAACCTGTGGAGGCACTCAGGGCACTCCAAGCCAGGACTGCTTTGCTGTCCCTGATCGAGGTAGACAAGCAAGCGGGGAACCCTGAGAACTGTCTGTCCAGGGTGGGGGTAGGGTCCCTTTAAGCACAGAGCTCAGTTAGCCTCAGGCAGCAGCCCCACACACTTAGTCCTAACCTGATGCCCTGCCGGCACTGGTTCCGGCCAGCCTTAACCTCGGTTCAGGGTCCGCTCAGTGTGGACGCGCTATTTCGAAATAGTTTTTTTGTCTAGATGCGTTATTTCGAATGATCTTAACTCGAATTACCTATTTCGAATTACGTTAATTCGAATGAACACTGTCGTGTAGACATACCCTAGGAGTGGTAGCCCAACCTGAAGCAAGGCAAGGACTTTCAAACTGACAAACTGTCGTGTGCTGCCCCACTCCGAGCCAGGGCCCGGGCCTTTATAATCAAGGGCATTGGCCCAGGTGGATGTAAGGCCTCGGGGGTTATTACATCGCCGAAAGCAAGGCTGGGGCTTTGAAACTGTTTGTCTGTTGCCCCGCCTGAACTGGGCTTGGGCTCTTGTGGAACTGACAAACTAGCCCTGTGGGTGGTTTGCCGGCCTGGCCTGATCTAGGAACAAGCCCTCCTGTGCTGGAAGTGTTTGAAATCCTGGACTCTCTGCCTCCGACCTGTCCTTAGCAGGGCCGGATTATAGACGTATTGACTTGAACTCTTTCACGTCGTGGGTGTGTAGTAGGGCAGAGTGGCCGCCCACTGAGCCGGAGGCGAAGGCACCTCTCCGGCAAAGCTGAACCGGCTTATCCCTGGGTAAATGTGAAAGTAAATTCTCAAGCAAATCTACGGACCCTGAAAAAACCGGTTCAGCCACTCTGGCTGGGAAAGCCTTTTCTTTAAGCTACTTCAGAGCGGTAACAGTCTTGCCTGGGTGATTGGCAAGAACTAGGAATGTTTCCTGAATAGAGACAATTGTGGATACTTCGCGCTACCTTTGAAAAGCTCACTTGGCCTTTGGATGACTTCTTAATGACGTGATTCTGTAAGGAGATGTAAACAGTAGGTAAGATTATCGGCGTGATTCCTTCTTTATTCGGCACTGGGGAGGCCACATCGGGAGTACTGTGTCCAGTTCTGGGCCCCCCACTACAGAAAGGAGGTGGATGCATTGGAGAGGGTCCAGCGGAGGGCGATCAAAATGTCTTGAGTGCTGGAGCACATGACCTACGAGGAGAGGCTGAGGGAGTTGGGTATGGTTAGTCTGCAGAAGAGAAGAGGGAGTGGGGATTTGAGAGCAGCCTTCAACTTCCTGAAGGGGAGTTCCCAAGAGGCTGGAGAGAGGATGTTCTCGGTGGGGGCAGATGGCAGAACGAGGAGCAATGGGCTTACGTTGCAGTAGAGGAGGTCTAAGTTGGAGATTAGAAAAAATAATTTCCCTAGGCGGGTGGGGAAGCGCTGGGCTGGGTTCTCTATGGAGGGGGTGGAATCTCCATCCCTAGAGGTTTTTAAGTCTCGGCTTGACAAAGCCCTGGCTGGGTTGATTTAGTTGGGATTGGTCCTGCTTTGGGCAGGGGGCTGGACTTGATGATTCTTGAGGTCTCTACCTCGTGGAATGAGGAGTAACGGTAGTTCAAACTAGGAAGCCTAGTCCGAACTACCTAGTTCGTGCCCCGTGTAGCCGCGCTGCACGGGGTTCGAACCAGCGGGGTTTTAAAAATGGTGGCTCCCCGCTTATGCAAATGAAGCCCGGGAAATTCAAATCCCGGGCTTCATTTGCAAGTGCGGTATGCCTACATTACCCTCCTTGTTCGAACTAGGAGGGTAGTGTAGACATACCCTTCGTCTATAAGGTGCCACAGGACTCCTTGTCGCTTTTGCTGATCCAGACTAACAAGGCGACCTCTCTGAGGAAAAAAAAAATCTTAGGAAGGGGGCTAGGGAGGGGTAAGTGGAAGGAGGTGAGGGAGGAATGGGGCACGAGCCCCCGATGGGGAGGACTGGGGTGGCTCTGCAGGCTCCTTGGGGTGGAAGCTCTTCTGCAGGGCCTCCTGGATCCTGACAGCCCCCTATTGACACCCCCGGATGGCAGCCTGTGGCAAGTGCAGCCAGGCTGATGGCCACGTGCTGTGATGTGCCGAATGAGGGCACTCAGGGCACTCCAAGACAGGACTGCTTTGCTGTCCCTCATCGAGGTAGACAAGCAAGCGGGGAACCCTGAGAACTGTCTGTCCGGGGTGGGGGTCAGGTCCTTTTAAGCACAGCCCTCGGCTAGCCTAAGGCAGTAGCTCCATACGCTAAGTCCTGGTTCCGGCCAGCCTTAACTTCGGTTCAGGGTCCACTCAATGTGGACATGCTAGTTCGAATTAGCAAATTCAAATTAGTTTTTAGGTCTAGATGCACTAATTCAAATTACCTTAGTTCAAATTAACTAAGTTAGTTCGAATTAGTGCTGTAGTGTAGACGTACCCCTGGAGAGTCCTGCCTTGCCCAAAGCGAGGATCTCAAACAAGCTGCCATGTTCAATGTGCATCCAGTTGGTGATTTGTTTCACATGCCCCTTCTTTAGAGTTTCTCTCTAAAGTCCAGGATGGTGCTGGGTCCTGCCGTGAGGGCAGAGGACTGGACTCGGTGACCTCTCGAGGTCCCTTCCCGTGCTAGCGTTCTAGGATTCCATGACATCTATCAGGGATAATCTAGACCAGTGTTTCTTAAACTACGTTCCGCGCAACACTGATGTTTCATGGACCTATCGTCCTGATCAGCCGAGTCTCGTTCTGCAAATCCAACATAATCAACCACTTCTTCTGTGACTATACCCCCTTGCTGCAGCTGTCTTCACCCTCTTCGGCACCTTAGCGATGATATCCGTGTCCTACATCTCCATCCTCATCACCATCATGTGCATGCCCTTGGCCAAGGCACGCCAACAGGCCTTCTCCACCTGCTCCTCCCACCTCAACGTTATGTTGACAGAACAAAGTGGCAGTGTAGACGCAGGTATAGTTTTGTCTACAAAAGTGGACTTTTGTCAACAAAACCCTGTAGTCTAGACACACCCTAAGAGGGTACCAAAAAGAGCTAGTTAGATTCCTGGAAGTTAGTTCCATCGACGGCTGTTAGCAAGGATGGGAAGGGATGGTGTCCCTAGTCTCTATTTCTTTGGACGTGGGTGATGGGAGAGATCAGATGAGGTTTCCCTGTTGTGATCTCTCCCTATGGGGCACCTGGTTTTGGCCACTGTCGGCAGACAGGATGTTGGGTTGGATGGACCATTGGTCTGACCCAGTTTGGCCGTTCTGACGTTCTTATGTTAATTGGCCAAAGACTGAGACAGCCATTAAATAGTTTAAATTCCAACAAACATGGTTCAGATGTTTTCCATGTGCACTCTATTGACTGAAGAATGTACCTTTATGGGTGTTCTGTGCCAGGCATTGAAAACAAAGATGCTGGGGACCGCAACGCTTCTCCTCACGCGGTAGGTTTCACTCCAACGCTCTCCTTCAAGGAACGATACTTAAGATCAACATCATGGACCAACGGGAAACTGATTGCCATGTGGCACCCAGGTGTTGGACTAGGCCAAGAACAGGTCAGGAATTCCTTATACCGGCCCGGAGGGAGTGCTGACTTACCCTCAGCCTTCGGGCAGGCGAGAAACGTGGTAATCTTGGGCCCCACACCTTCAGCCCCCGCGCCAGCTGCCATGTTCAAAGTGCATCTAGTGTTCTACAATTCCATGATATCTATCAGAGATGGTGTAGCTGGTGCTTGGTCCTGCTGTGAAGGCAGGGAACAGGACTCGGTGGCCTCTCGAGGTCCTTTCCCATTCTAGTGTTCCAGGATTCCACGACATCTATCAGGGATGAAACCAGTGTTTCTTAAACTACGTTCCGCAGAACAGTGGTGTTCTGTGGACAACTCACAGGTGTGTCACAACCTCTTCTTTGTTTTTGTTACTTCTTTGGGGGGGTTTTTGGAGGGGAAGGTTGTTTTTTATTTTTGGATGTGACAACAATTTTTTTTTAAGAAAATTATCATAGATGTTCCTAGAGTACACCTAAGTTCCTAGGTGTTCTAATAAAGGAAGTTTTCCCACTTTTCCCAGCAGCTGATGGAAACCGCTTGGGACATACTTAAAAAATGTTCTTAGCCAAACTGTATAACATTTGTAGGTCCATGGTTAATGAAAATGCAGCCTGTTGTGTTCATTACTTTTATTTAACATTAAGAAACTGCTAACACTGAGAAAATATGACAGGTAAAATGCACAGAAATTATTCTTTGCTTTTATAGATCCTTTTATATCGCTTTGGCTTGAAACGTTGTCAGAATGTCTCAGTTTTCTCTATTATGGTGACTCATCAGAATTTAGCAACTACTCTAAGAAAAAGAGAACAAAATTAGACTGGAAATTTAAGGCTTAAAACAAAGTGTTTGAAAAATGGTAAAGAACATTTTGAAATGTCTTTCATTTTTCAGAATTCAGAAAGAATGGATTTTTCGTGTATTTGATTTTTTTGTTAACATTTCGTGTTTTGTCACGGTGGTCGGTTTATTTTTCCATCCTGTTCTCCTTTTACTCCCTCCAGCTTCCTCAGCTTTTAAAGCCCTTTTTTTCATGTTACCACTGAAAATTAGGGTAAAAGAGTAGTCGAGGGAAGCAAAAATGAAACAAAACAAAAAACAAACAAAACCCCCACAAACAAACAAATAAGAAAACCCACAAGCAAGCAAACAAAAAAACAACTGACTAAAGTACAAAGTCCAAACTGGAAAACACATACACTTGAATTTTGGAGTGTCATGAAAACATTGGGAAAAATAATAAAAATATATAGTTTTCGGCACTAAAATCAGTTTCAAAAAGAATATTCTCCATGGGGGGATAGGAAAAGGCTTTAAAAACCTCTGCTGAAAAGAGAGGGACTCACAGAAATCTGATACGTGTCATCATTTTAGCAACTGATCTTTCATTTGATGAAAAAGAAATAATGTCAAATCCAGCCCCACAGCCATTGAGGGATAGGGGGTGCCACTGATCATTAACATCAATTGGGGCAAGATTTCACCGTATGGATCTAGTGCCTATAACTCAGGCTATGTCTTCACTATGTGGAAGATTGATGCTGCTGCGGATGATCGTCTGAAGTTTGATTTAGCGAGTCTAGCAAAGACCTGCTAAATCAAACTCAGCGGGCACCCTCATCGGCACTGGTACTCTAGAGCCTCATAAGGAGTAAGGAAAGTTGATGGTGGCATTTTCTCTAGTCGACCGACCTCTGTGGAGGACACAAGAAAACTCGAATTATGGTACGTCAACTCCAGACACATACGGAAGTATAGCTGGAGTTGTGTTTCTTAATCCAATCTTCCCCTGAAGGTCCCAGTAAATCATCTTGCCCCACCCCTGTCTGTTTTCGACCAAAAAGAATCGGCGAGGCACCTCTAAGTTCTTGAGAAAGCCACGCATTTATGGACTACCCTGTTGAGGGCTTCCTTGACCTCCTTGTTTCTCAGGCTGTAGACAAGGGGGTTGATCAGGGGCGTCAGGACCGAATAGAAGACGGAGAAGACTTTGTTTAGGTCCCGCAATGTGTTGGATTTTGGGAGCATGTAGACAATGATGATGGTCCCATAGAACATCGTGACCACGATGAGGTGGGAGGAGCAGATGGAGAAGGCCTTTTTCCGGCCGCTGGTGGAGGGGATTCTCAAGATAGTGAGGATGATATAAACATAGGACAACAGGGTTAAGAGAAATGGGAAGAGGGTGCAAAGAGATGCCAGGAGAAAATCCAGGACCAGAATCAGGGTGGTGTCACTACAGGCCAGTTTTATGAGTGGGGTGAAGTCGCAGAAGAAATGGTCGATTTCATTGTGGCTGCAGAAAGCGAGTTGGGACATCAAGGACGATATGATGACAGTTGCCAGGCAGCCGCTTAGCCAAGATCCGGCGGCCAGCTGGAGGCAAATCCTGCCATTCATCAGGGCTGCATAGTGCAAGGGTCGGCACACCGCTAAATACCGGTCATACGACATCGCGGACAAGAGGCAACATTCTGTAGCGGCCAAGGAGGCGAAAAAATAAAATTGCACGATACACCCAGGGACAGAAATGGTCCTGTCCCCCGTCAGAAGACTGGCCAGCAACCTGGGCAGGATGGCGGAGCTGTAGCAGGTCTCCAAGCAGGACAGGTTCCCCAGGAAGAAGTACATGGGGGTGTGGAGATGCTGATCGGCCACCACCAGCGCCATGATGAGGATGTTGCCGGCCATGGTCACTACGTAGGCCACAAGGAACAATGGGAAGAGCAGGACCTCTAGTTCAGGGACCTTCGCGAATCCCAGGAGGACAATCTCCAAGATGGACGATCGATTGCTCCAGGCTGGTTCCGCCATGGTGGGACCTAGAAACAATTGAAAAAGGGCCGCGGTTGAAGCAGAAGAACAAAGTCAAACCAGGGCTCACGTGTCCATCAATGGATCCCACCAATATTTGTAAACTTCTCTGCCACTGAGGCCGTGTCCAGACTCAGGGTTTTTTTCGGGAAAAGTAGCCTTTTCCTGAAAAAACTTCCCCTGCGTCCAGACTCAAGCCGCGTTCTTTCGAAATTATTTCGAAAGAACGCGGCTTTTCTTTCGATGGCGGTAAACCTCGTTTCACGAGGAAGAACACCTTCTTTCGAAAGTTCCTCTTTCGAAAGAAGGCGTTCTTCAATGTAAAGAGGCCGTCTTCGAAAGAGAGCATCCAGACTCGCTGGGTGCTCTCTTTCGAAAAAGCGGATTTCTCTTTCGAAAGATCCGCCTGCAGTCTAGATGCGATCTTTTGAAAGAGGCTCTTTCGAAAGATGCTTTCGAAAGAGCCTCTTTCGAAAGAAGCCTGCAGTCTAGACATAGCCTCAGAGTTACCCTCCCACCTTCTGAAGCCAACCCTCAAGGCTAAGTGCTGGGTATCCGACTGCAAGAAGGCAACCCAGGTATGGATGAAGGCAGAAGCCTCCTCAACCTGGCTTTGTGGGTTCAAGTCCCACCACGGGCAGGCACCTTGCTCTTTCTGCCCTTGGTCCTTCCCCCTCTGGGGTTGGATGGTCCTGTTTCTCTAGTGATCCAAGTACAGATATGGACGATTAAACCATTTGTCAATCCCCTCCTGTTTTTTTCCAAATTTCAGGTTTGGCTCCGGTGGTCCCCAGCCTCATCTCCCGGCTGCCCTCAGCTCAGCGCCCATCCAGCTCCTCCCTGGCTCAGTGATGGTCCAGTGGCCTCTTGATCCAGCTCCTGGCCACCCCCTCAGAACTCAACACCCAACATCTGCTCCTCGGGGAAAGTCCGGAGCCAGGAGTAGCCACACAGAGAAGTGGTGATTTCCTGGGTGTTTTTTTGTCTCTTTTAGGGTGTAATTTCTTGATGCGTAGTTATGCAACCGAGTCCCTGAGACCACTAAAGAAAGGACAGTGAAATCTATCCTACAGCCTTATCTAAGCTGCCTCTGGCTTTTAGCTCATAGAATTATAGTATTCTAGCACTGGAAGGGACCTCAAGAGATCATCGAGTCCAGTCTCCTGCCCTCATGGCAGGACCCAGCACTGTCTGGATCATCATATAGGCAAACAATACAGGAAGGCAGGGGCAAGATTAGAAAGGCAAAGGCACAAAACGAGCTCCAACAACCTACAGGAATAAAGGGAAACAAGAAGATATTCTATAAATATATTAGAAGCAAGAGGTAGACCAAAGACAGGGTTGGCCCATTGCTCAGTGAGGAGGGGGAAACAGTAACAGGAAACTTGGAAATGGAAGAGATGCTTAATGAGTTCTTTGTTTCAGTCTTCACCGAGAAGTCTGATAATGGAATGCCTGACATAGTGAATGGTAGTGAGAAGGGGGTAGGATTAGAAGATAAAATAAAAAAAGAACAAGTTAAAAATCACTTAGAAAAGTTAGATGCCTGCAAAGTCACCAGGGCCGGAT